>NC_081562.1:113789722-113916790 GCF_022355385.1 Mustela nigripes | reverse complement strand
GAGCCCGATGCGGGGCTGGATCCCAGGACCCTGAGATCATGACCTGAGCCGAAGGCAGAGGCTTTAACCCACTGAGCCACCCAGGCGCCCCTTTCCTTACTTTTTACCCTAGTTCTATCTAAGTTTTTCCCCAGAACCCATCTGGATGGGCATAATACTTACTTATGTCTTTATTAATTTTTGTGAGAATGTAGGCCTTTGCAAGCAACATATTCAGGTCTTCAGAAAAATTTTTACTTACTCCATTTTTGATGAAGCCTTTTGTTCTAGTTTCTCCTTAGATGTAGTAACCATTATATATTACACTTCTGTTGACTCTCTTTCCTATCTGTTGGTTTTCTAGAAATGTTACTTTCTGTCCGCAGATAGCATGACAGTAAGGTAAGAATAAGGAGAACACTTACCTTTTAACCTCAAAATAGTAGAGTGTCAATCATCCAGATTTCATGTTTCCATGGGGTTCTGGGTGTCTGAGTCACTGACACTTGTGATGCACTGATAGGGCATCTGCCCATCTTTTCTGCAGGAAGACTTGTTCATATCTGGGCACATTTCTCCCATCCTGTCTCCCGTTCACTTAGCCACTGTGTCCATAGCCTGAATTGGGAGAGAGCCCCTTCTTCTAATTCCTTCCCCACTCTTATCTAAGTACATTTACTTAAAGTTACATTTTTAAAGAAATAACTTATAGACAGTAAATTTAGCCTTTTAATTGTACAAGTCTATGAGTTTGGTAAAAATGGAGAGTTGTGTAATCACCACCACAATCAAGATACAGGATACGTCCAACATTCTAAAATGTTCCTCTTGTTCCCCATTTAACCCCATCCTCTAGCCCTAGCTCTTGCTTAACTACTGATATGATTTCTGATTCCTTCAGTTTTGTCACTTCAGAAGATCATAGAAATGGCATCATAGAGCATGTAGCCTTTTTTTGGTTTGACTTCTTTCCCTTAGCACGATGAATTTAAGATCTGTATTAGAGCTGGTTCTTTTTAATGCTAATTGCATTTCATATTGTAGGTGGACCATAATTTGTTTATCCATCTGTCTGTTGATGGACACTGGATCATTTCCTGTTTGGGGGCTGTTCTCAATAAATCTGCTGTAAATTTTCATACACAGGTCTTTATGTGGACACAGGTTTCATTTATCTTGGGTAAATATTTAGAAGTGGGATTTCTAGGTCCTATGATTAATTTTACAGGAAACTGCCAGAATGTTTTCCCAAGTGGCAGCACCATTTTGCATTCTGGCCAATGGTGTAAAAAACGTTCCAGTTTCTCTACATTCTCATTAGCATTTGGTATTATCAGGTTTTTAAAATTTTAGCTATTGTAATAAATACATAATTGTATTTCGTGGTGATTGATGTTTGCATTTCCCTAAGAGATTCATGATGTTGAGCATCTTTTTTGACATCCATGTATCTTCTTTAGTTTATTTAAACCTTTGCCTATTTTTATTGGGTTGTTTGGCTCTATTCTTGAATTTTAAGAGTTCCTTGTAATAATATTATGAATGCAAGCCTTTTCTAAAAAGATTTTATTTATTTATTTGAGAAAGTGTGTGCATCAGCAGTGGGGAGGGTTAGAAGGAGAATCAAACTCCCCACTGAGCAGGAAGCTCAATGTGGGACTCCATCCCAGGACCCTGCAATCATGACCTGAGCCGCAGGCAGATGTTTAGCCATCGGAGTCACCCAGGCACCCTCGAACATAAGCATTTTATCAGATATTTTTTGCAAAGATTTTCTCCCAGTCTATGCCTTATATTTTTTATTTTTATAACTGTGTGTTTCAAGGAGAAAAACTTATTTTATTTGTTGAAGACCAACTTAGCACTTGTCCTTTTTATGGCTTTTTCTTTTTGTGTCCTACGGTATCTTTGTCAAGATCACGAAGATTTTTCTCCTACGTTTTCTTCTAGAAGTTTTATCATTTTAGGTTCTACATTTAGGTGATCCATTTCAAGTTCAGTTTCATATGCAGTACAAGGTACATTTCAGCTTCATTTCTTGTTGCAGGTAGAGGAACAAGTGTTCCAGGGTCATTTCTTGAAAGGTCTATCCTTTCTCCATTGAATGCTACTATTGTCAGAAATCAATTGGCTGTGTATGTGTAGGTCTACTTCTGGAACCTCTGTTCAGATTCATTGATTGTGTCTCTCCTTTCACAAATACCCACACTGCTTGGATTCTGTAGCTCTGTAAATCTCGAAATTAGATGGACTGAGTCTTCCAATTTTAAAAATAGAGTAAGAATTTGTTGTATTTTCAAACTTGTTTTGGCTATTCTCAATTTTTTGCTTTTCTTTATAAATTTTAGAATCAGCTCATGTATTACTACCCCAAAAAGGTGACGTCTAAGAATATGACTGGGATTGTATGAATTCAGACATTGGGGATGGACATATTAACAACATTCAGGCCTTCTACCCATAAGCATGACAGAGCTCCCTACGTTTATTTAGGTCTTCTTTGATTTTTCTCATTAATGTTTCATATTTTTCAGCACACAAATCTTACATCTATTTTGTTAGGCTTATCCCTAAGTTTTTTATGCTGTTTCAGATAGTAATGTCTTTAAACTCTCAAGTAGCAGTTGTCCTTTGTTAGCATATAGAAATACAGTTGACTTCTATATGTAAAGTTACTATTTTTAATCCGACGGGTTAGCCCAGCTTTGCTAGGATCTCTATAGCAAACTGCTACTTCTCTAAATGTTCTGCCTACATAACTCAAAGGGTTAAATGAGAATAATTCAGTCGACTGATTAGATTATGTCATGTTCTTGGAGTCCCTTAATGTTTTTCTGAATGGGCTGGTTGTTTTGTTATTGACAGTTCGCGATCCACGATTTTGTGTGTGTATCTCAAAGATATGCTCAGGAAGTTTTAACAATTGTTAGAAACTCAGTTACATCTTGATTAATCAAGACATTTCACCTGACTCAGGAGAAGTTGTTGATGACAACAGGCCCAATGAGGTTAATTTATCTTACAGGGCTTAAGCTCAAGTCTTTTCTTCTGCACTGGCAGCAAAGGGCCTAATGAAATATTTACTTCATGTAAAATGAAGAAAATTATCCCTAACTGCACTTAGGGACCAAGAGTTAACATTATGCCATCAGTCGTGTCTTGGCCGTCATTCTTTTCCCTTGAGCGGTGTAACACATGGATGTTTATGGGGGGAGATTTTTAATTCATAAAGCTATTGAAATAAAGTGTTAATGTTCTATATTTCAGGAATTAATTTGTCATAAAAAGAAGCACATAAAAATGCAGAAGTATGCCAGAGTATAAAAATAGAAGAACGTAGTTAATTTTTGGACTCCTCATCTTTCTGATGAAAATGACTTTAGAAGATCTCTAAGAGCCTTCCATCCTTCCAAGCCAGGTCAATTTAGAAATCCCCATTTTAGGATTTTTTTCCCCTACAGTTAGCCAATAGGCGTTCTTGATGTTTTAGAGAAAAGCATGTTCAACATCAGGCAAGGGAAGCTGTCCCATTTACAAGCACCTAAAATTATTGATTATTTATGGTATTTTAGAAACTGCCACCCTTATTACCAGTTCACCTAGAGTTGGCTCTGTCCCAATGGGAAGAGATCCCGAAAATATCTGAAGAAAAATCTGAAGACAGCTACCATGCCTCACATCTAAGTCTTTACTCTTTTATTCAGATATTATTAATCATTCACTGAACTCATTCATTTAACAAATATTTGTGGGGTTCTTACTACTGCTAGGATATTTTAGGCCCCAAGGATAGAACAGTGAACAAAATTCACAAAGCCCCTTTCCTATGACTTAGGGTTCTACTTGAGGGAGATAATCATAACAGAAAAATCGAAATATAATGGGAAGGACTGAGCATGATGGGGAAAAATAAGGCATGTTTAGGGGAATAGCTTATGCTGGGGATTGGAGGGGAGGGGCTCCATAAAATAGAGGTTCTCATGCATTTTGTTCTCAAGAACCCTTTATGCCCATAGAAGGTATGGAGATTCCCCCAAAGAACTTCTGTTAATGTGAGTCATTATTGACATTTATCATAAAAGGTTTGAAATATTTATCAATTCACTTCTCAAAAATAATACTAAACCTGTTTGGCTTTACCTACCGTATTTTAAAAACTACATTTAAAAGAACTGATGTGCTACAGATTAATATGCAGTAGAATGCTTTACTTCCCATTTGTCATACAAAATGCCGAAAAGATATGTACTCAAGGATCAAGATTTAATGAAGTAAATCTTTCTGCTTCATCAGGACATTTTTTTTGTTGTTGTTGTTTTAGAGAGAGAGAAGGTGGGGGGAGGGAGAGAGCACGGGGGAAATGGGGCAGATGGAAAGGGGGAGAGAGAATCTCAAGCAAGATCCACACCCGGTATGGAGCCCAGGGCAGGGTTTGATCTCAAGACCCTGAGATCATGACCTGAGCTAAAAGCAGGAGTCAGATGTTTAACTGACTGAGCCACCCAGACACCCCCATCAGGACGTTCTTAAGCAATATTGTAGACTTCTGTTTATTTATTTATGTGTGTACTGGCTTGGGTATTTGGTGGTAAAGTATAAGAGGACTACCAGATCATTTGATGCCACCGTTAGATTAGTGCAAGGGCCAAGAGTTACACCCACCATCGCTTCTGCACCATCAGTGTAAATATCAAAGTGGTGAAAACACCAGATAATGTCTCCTATTACTAGGAAAATAGTTTACACCTTGTGAACTCTCAGTGTCCCATGGCTCATACTTTAAGAAACAGCACCAATAAAATAAATTTTGATAACCTCTATATTAGTTCAAGACTTGAATTTTACCTCATTGCTAACTCAATTTTCAGAGAAATTAAATTGTCAATAAGACAAGCCCTACATTTATTAGATGTTCTGCTCCCAGCAGAATGAAAAGTCTAGCAAACCCAGACAGTCAGAATTCCTTCTTATGACCGGCTCTTATTTCTCTGGTGGGTGTGTGATGCACGGTCTGTGTACTAGGAAGGTATTACCCATAACCTCAAGGCTTAAACTACCAGTGCTGTTTCTCTCTGGTTAGCCTCAACCAAATGTTCCCCACACTATGGATGACTTCAGACTGGTGAATTTTTCCCTAAGTGATACATCTCCTTGATTTATAGTTGTTCTTCTCTGCATTTTATATTAAATTTTTTGAGAGAGAGTTGTATATTATGTTGCTCTATCTTACTCATACATTGGTGTCACCAACTTTTTTGCTTAAACTAATATGACTGTATCTACCTACTTGCGTTAAATTCCAAAATTCTCTTGTTGTTTTGTTTTTTTTTTTTTAACCTATATTTGCTGTATCTGTAAACACTAGAGTCAGTTTCAATCCTTTCCCCTTTTATGCTTTCTAGAGAATTACTGAAAACCTTCTTCACTGGTGTTCTTCTTCCCATTTTGTCTTCCCTAGAACCTCGTGTTTCCTCATCCCAGTAATAAAGAACTTGACAGGTAGTCAAAGACTTTCTGGTGATCCAGTCCTACCATCTCTATGAATTAATGGCACAAACGTCTTTCTTGTATCTTATCTCCACATCTGTAAATCACACAGGTTGAGCTAGGAAATCTCTACAAGTGGGCTCATTGCTCCATTTCTACTGAAGGGAGGCTGAGTGGGGAAGGGGCTGGTTCAGATGGTTTCCACTATATTCCTTGGTAACCTCTCCTTACCAGAAGAGGAATGCTAATGGAGGGTTTCCCTTAAATTGGAAAGAGTCATTTCCCTTATAAGAATAGAATAGATTAGAATAGAATAGAATAAGATAGGACTGGATGAGTCACCCCCCCCACTCTTGGATAATAACTAAGGTGGAAGATATGGTTACTTTCCTGCTGGGGCCTTCGCATTAATCCATTCTGTGATTGCAAAATAGTTACCAAAATGGGTGTACAGAAGCTACCAACTTAAAAAGCGTCTCAGGTATGGAATGATATCTGCACTATGACACCCCAGCTGCACTTGGACCATGAGGCTGGTCTCTCTTTGGGGGCTGCCAACCTGTCTGGGACGTCATACCACTTTGTTTCTCACATGAACTGATCCTTTTCCTTCACATTCCTGGCCTTGCACTGACCTTATTCCAAATCTCCAACCTTGTTGGAGGTGAAAACTGAAGCCAAATATCAATTTCCCAAGCCTGGATTCCCTCGGCATTTTTATCAGCCCACTGCTTCGAAGTTGCCCCAACATGTTCAGGAACCTAACAATCCTCCGAACTCTGGCGCCCCCAACAGGCAGCCCTGGTCTTGACTTGGTCATCCTAGTTAAGAATATCCATGTTCCCTAGACCGCTGGATGCGTCTTGGGTAACCAGTGGAGTTGATCCTTGCCCCAGAGATAGAGAATATTTGATTTTAATTGCTATTGCCTTGAGCCAGGGATTAGGCTTTGGGTGGCCATGACTTACCTCAAGAGAAGGAAATTGTAAGTATATTATCTTACTAAAAGCCTGGGTAAGAGGTGCCTGGGCAGCTCAGTGAATTAAGCATCTGCCTTTGGCTCAGGTCATGATCACAGGGTCCTGGGATCGAGTCCCACGTCAGGCTCCCTGCTCAGTTCAGAGTCTGCTCCTCCCTCTCCCTCTGCTCCTTTCTCTGCTTACTCTCTCTCTCTGTGTCAAATAAATAAATAAATACACAAACAAATAAATAAAATCTTAAAAAAAAAAAAAAAAAACCCTGGGTAAAGCAAATAATCTGGGATCCAACTGGCCTGGGTCAGTTACCAGTTTATCACTGACTGGCTGGATGACTTAAAGCAGTTGATTTAATCTTCGTGACTTTCAATTTCCTTTATCTATAAAACATAGAATTTTTTTTAAAGTTTGCAATTTTAGAGGACGTTAAGACACAGATGTGATGTTTTATATGCGGGAAGTTTCCCTTAATGATAATGATTATTACCTTTGCCATTGGTGAGGGTTTTCATTTGCAAAGTTTAGGTCATTTGCATGATGACATCAGAATGCTAATGACCCAGGGATACAACAAGCGCATCTCTGTGTCCCTTCATATGCAGACTCTTTATTCTCCAGAAAACGTCAAAGACTAAATGTTTTGTAACTTTAAGATGAGCAGAAACAAAAGAGAAATAGGGTATCATCTCGGAATATTCTCATTCCCCCAGGCTTCTCCACTCGTGGGATAAAGGAAGGAGTAACTTTTGAGCTGGTGAATCGCTCCCAAGTTGTACATCTCCTTGATTCCTGTTTACACAAAGAGCCCGACTGATGCAGGGTGCGCTGGCTGACACAGCGCCGCCCGCTATCACTACGAGAAACAAATGCTGCTTTTGAGCTGGATCTTAGAACCTGGTCGATGGCTGGAAAGGAATTGATGTGTGGGGCCTCAAGTCAAATACCGTCCACCTCATTTATTTTCCTGCCTCTGAGTCTTCTCTAGAATTACTACCAGTTATTGCCAATTAAAGCTGGGCTCTGGGTCCCAGGTAATGGATCTCAGCAAGAAAGCGGAGGGTGTTATCGGATATTGCCATCGGTCCGGAGGATGGGATATTTGCATTCAATTCAATTCCTTCTTAACCTTCCTCTTCATCTGCGAACATTAGAAGGCCTCGAATAAAATGGTGATATTTGTGATCTCCTTTATTATAGCCAGCCCTGTCTTCCCAGATGTGGGGCCTGATTTCCAGCAGCTGAAGGGAAGACTATTGGATTAACTCCAGGCCTGTGATTGATTGGCTCTGGCCTTCGTCAGCCTGCAAAGCAGCAGTAATGGTAGGAAATATAGATTATGTATCTTGGCCGGCGACAAACGGGTTCCCTTCCAGAAAGCAGGACTTGGGGCATCAGCTCGCTATTCTAGGAACTTGAAGCTCCTTCCACAATGTGAATACACTTCTGGTCTCATTTCTATTTTTAAAGAACCTGTTATCATTGCGTAGTACTTCTAGTCAATTATCCCCTGCCGGTGTACATTTCTTGTTTAAGGCTGATCATCTTCTGGGGTTGAGCATAACTTCTGGATTTCCAGCTTTGTCATCAGTGTCTATTCATAAAATGTTAGCTAGCTTTACAAGAACTCAAAGAAACCATAATTAGGGAGGTAAGTTAGGTTCTGGGGGGAAAAATAACACAATAATACATTTCCCCAAAAAACAATCAACTTTTTGGTTACGTTCCTTTGTTTCCTGAAGTAATAAGTTTTTAAGGAAAGTTGACTGAAGCTAGTTAATTCTAAAGAACTCAGCAAATGTAGGTTCAGCGACCTGTTTTACACATTTTGATGCCTGAGACGAGGTGACTTATTGAAATACCCCTTGTCAGGGTCAGGGAAGAACGAGGTCTTTGGACCCTCTGACCTCTCCCAAAGCTGCCCTCCTTGGTCTGTCTCACAATACTCTCTTTAGTTAGCAACATAGATTCATAGTTCGGGATGGAGGGATTTATATATTTAGACTTACTTAAAATCATCAGTTCAGTGTTAATCTTATAAACTTGTTTAAATCATTACATAGCTCATTATTAAACTCCTAATTGGAATTGATCCAGCATTACAAATGAGAAAAATACGAACAAAGCGATTTACAAGCAGGCAGTTAGCCAGATGTCTGCAGAATATTCTAGGCAGCTTGACTGCAAGTCATCACGGTGCATCTCCAGCACGTTTCAAGTCATGATGAAGGTGATATCGGCTCCAAAACATACAAAACAAAACAAAAAAACAAACAAAAACCCTACATTTGACATAGATTTCAGATGAATATTCAGAAGGTAGGACCAGCATAGAACATGCTGGAGGCGTGTGACCATCAGTCTCAGGAGACCAGGATTTCAGTAAAAGGGCGATGTGGTGAGATTTGGAAGACTAGAGGGGGCTCTTGATGAGACGCCAACAAACAGAAAGTTATTGAGGAAAGCTGGACAAGAGATAAGAACTCACGGAGAAGGAAACAATACAAATGGGAAAAACCCAGGGATCCGTGGGAGAGGCTGGACATGAAACAGAGACAGAGGTTGGAGGATGCACCAGGTTCTGGAAAGTTCTAGTTGCTGGCCCTGAAGCCTGGGAGGGGGAAATGCTCTCAAAGGGGAGAGACCAGAGGGAAGCGGGGAGCCGAAGTAGGATGTGGTCTTGGGAGTGGCATCAAGTTCAACGTGCACATGCAGGTGAGTAGGACTCTTGTCAGATGTCTACTTGCAAACGTCTGCAAGTCACCCGCCGTATTTATGTGTCTGGAAATCCAAACAGAGATTTAGTCCAGGAAGATAGATTAGGGAGTCATCGGGGTCTAGATGGAAATCAAAGTGGGAAGTCTAGATAAAATGCTTTGGGCAACAGAAGAGTAAAGAGAATGAGCTTTTCTCAGGAAGTAGCCCTTCAGGTCTGGCTGGAGCAGCCTTGATGCGCACAGAGGATGCCACAGGGAAGCAGGGGCTGCCCCAGCAGGACGGCATGGGGCAGGGGCAGATGTGGGGGCTGGGGGCTAAGTAATGGTGGTGGTGGGCCCCATGAAACAGAACAGTAGTGCCTCCTCACTGACGGGTACTCTTGGCATACTGAGCATTGTGAAGCAATGGTGGGGTGGGGTGGGCTGGAGTGGCGTGGGGTGGGGTGGGGGAGGGACCGCCAGGGGCATAAGAACCAAAGAACAAATAAAGAAATTAAAGAAATGGAGTTTTTCATACTGAGGCAATCGAAGCCTTTAGAGATCCAAGATTACGTCTTCAAACATTAAACTAATATTTACGAGTACCTACTACGTTCCATCCTCTGTCCCAGGCCTGGGAACTTCTGCACTTGTTCCAGAAGTTCGAATTGAGGAAAAAAAAAAAAAAAAAGAAGATAACTAATGATCACAGATACCTAAATACATTCACATTGCTGGTTCCTCAAGATAAGCTGCCAAAAGCAGAAAGGAAACAGCTAACCAAAAAAACTGGATGAATGAGCTACACAGAGGTCCCGTGGTGGCAGCTGTGGCTAGGACAAGGGGTGCCATGTAGGACCATGGGAACACCACGCTCAGCCCAGTCAAAGGTGAGGTCAAGACCAGAAGTCATAGAGCAAGAGTTTGGAGGGAGGTGAAGGCAGAAAAGCAGAATAAAACTAGATCACAAGCCCACAACATTTACAAGCAATTGCTTTCCCACAAGGTTGTGCAAAGTTCTTCTTTAAGGAGGAGCAGGCACTGTGGTGTGTAGATGGGCCTGGGAGGGCTTGAGGGGGTGGAACTGGAAACTCTACTTGTCTATGACACATCACGTGTTCCCTGGTCGACTTCTACCCCATGACCCTCAGCTCCTATGGTCATCCCTATGAACCATGCTCAATGTAAAGCCAACAGACAGTGACAAACTGGGTCCATGGTTTTAGATGCTATTCTAGGTCCCTTTACTGGACTGAAGCAATGGCGAGTAGGGGGATAACTTATGTGTGTGCTTCCCCAAGACCTTGCAGAATTTCTGACGCATTAAGCAATCAGCAAATATTAGTTGAATAAATGGAGAGATAAACAAATGAACCCCAGTATATTCCATCTCCACTGTAAGCAGGGATTGGATACTTAAGTCAGAACAACCAACTAGCTGAGACCGCCTACACTAGATTAAAAGAAGGAGCAAAAGGAAAATTTTACGTAGATATCTGAGTATTCACCCCATTCCATCTTTAAGATAAATTTAAGTCCTTGTGTTAAACAGGCAGAGGGAGTCACCTCCATTTTGGGTGAGAAGATGAGGTTGAATTAAATGCATGTGTGATTGATTCTCCTGAACATGTATGAATGTTTTTTACACAAGCGGACAGGTAGAGACACACTGAGATAAAGTGCGTTTAACAAGAGCCAATTTAAAGTTTCAGGTCTAAAGTGACATTTTTAATTATTTTTTCCTACTAATTATCAGTAATCAGGGTGAGAATTACATCTACAGGCACTCTAACAGCTGAGAATTTGGCATTTCTTTTAAGTCATATTCATAAAGTATTTTATCAAGATTTATTTGGGAGTGAGAGGGAGCACTCTCTGGAGGAAGGTTGGAGAGGAGGCCCGCTGGTGGTCTTGGTAACAGATTTCTCCATGGTTGAAATAATTTGGCTTGCACCCCAAACTTGCAGAGCTGATATGCAGAACACACAGACCTCCTGTTAGCTGGACTCACCCACCCATCTTCTAAAGCTTGCCCAAGGGGGTCCTACCAGCCCCTCCCCATCACCACCAAGGGATACATTCATTTTACACAATACATTGATGTCTAGTAAAGAAAACCCTTTCCACTTGTTATATT
Source organism: Mustela nigripes (assembly GCF_022355385.1). Lineage (NCBI taxonomy): Eukaryota > Metazoa > Chordata > Mammalia > Carnivora > Mustelidae > Mustela > Mustela nigripes. The sequence continues at coordinate 113,905,517 of NC_081562.1, read as the reverse complement.
TCCAGTGATAGCAAGTATCTCAGCTGTTAGAGAACCTTCCTCTTGGCGATATCTGAAGGCCTAATCCAAAGTGAACGTTGCTTTAGAGCTTCTGCGTCTGGTCACAGTGCTGCCCAGGCTGTCAGTCTCTTATATGACCTCAACACAGTGCAGACTTGGAAAGACACTAGCAGTGAGACAGTACTGCAATGAGATAGCTGAGCACAGAGAAGACTCCGCAAGTCTGCACTGGGAAGACTGGGGGAGCTACTGTTTTTTGGTTTTTTGTTTCCTTAATGGAATGGAATGGGCTATCTTCTTTAGCCTGCTAGACTTGAGGAACCAACACAACATCTGGCAGGTGACATCTTGCAGAAGGTCAGATGAATGATAAGAGGCTGACCCAGAGGCATGAGTCCAGATCAATTTCATAGGGATCCGAAGGAGCTAATGGGAGCTAGGAGAGAAGGTGCTTGACCAAATGCACGGATGCAGTCTGTGGATATCATGGATTTTAGTGTAGATACCATCAGTATATGATAATTCTTGAATTATCAATCTGATTGGAAATAGTTGATGGCAATCCAGTCAAAAGTAATTACTCCGAAAACCAACTGGGTAAGATTAGAAAGTGTCCAAATAGCAGATTGATCAAAAAATATCCCATGCATTTTTTAAGCATTTTCAAGGAAGGCAATCTAAGGAGAAATTCTTTAAAAATTATGACCTGTTAGCAAATACAAACCAAAGATGTTTTAGCTGGGTGATGTCCAAAGACTGAGCATGATGAAAGAGCTAAAGACTCAGTCAAAAAACAAATTAAGGGGTAGAACAAGAGGAGAACCTGGGATGAAAGCACTCTGTCCAGGGGAAAGAATGGAAGAAAATAATTATATTATATACTATAGATATGTATTAAATATATGTTTTATATATATCGATATATACAATTATATATCATATATATGATATGTGATATATATATCCATATAGATGTATATGGATATAGTTGATTTGTAGATTTTTTTATTTTGGAAGTTTTTTTGCAATTTTTTTCATCTGTGTTATATAACTCTCTCAATCACCTAGTAAGTAAGTGACAGATGTTATTAACTCTATTTTAGAGAAGAGAAGGATGAAGCATCCAGAATGAGAAATCTGCACCAAGCTTTTAAGTACCAGATTGGATCCTGTGTCTTTCACTGTTCTTTATTGGATCATGCCAGGTCTTCAAAATGGAAAAAGAACTAAACCGGAAGGTTGGATGCTGGAATAAATTTCTATTCTGGATGTCTCTAAATAGATGACTTAACACTTTCTTTTTTTAGCCATCACTGTTTTCATTTGTCAGATAGAAAAATGGAACTATCGGTGTTTTGTGCAAACATCTGATACTCAGAGACATATTTCCCGTTGCAACACACACACATATCTGAAACAAAACGCTTAGTCCTCCTGTATGGAATGAGCTCTGAGAGTTTCCAAAACCAGTCTATGGTTTCTAAATGTTGGTCGTGATCCATTAAATAGATTTCATGATCTGCCAACACGTTGCAATTTTGGACCAGATAGATGAGATCTTTTCCAGTTCTCTTGTCATGTGGTGCTATGTGTCTAGAGTGAATTCATTGGACCAGAATAATCTAGTGGGTGGGAAAAATGGGCTTTCTAATTGGAGAATTGTCAACCCATCTGAGTCACTGTCATTACTATGAAAAATCAGACGCACTCCCGAGAGGAAACAAAATCACAGCAGGAGCAGGTACCAGAAGGCTCCACCCAACACCCACCCAAGAAATTGGTTGATTCAGTTGGGTTCAGAGCTGTCAGTTTGCAAGAAGATGATTTAATAATAGTGCTGGTACTCTACATACAGACAATAGTGATTTCATTTCCAACATGTTTCAGTATCACTTCCAAACGTTCTTGTGGGCTGAGCTGGGCAGATGTTGTTATTATGCCCTTTGCACAGACCAAAAGCTAAGAAGCCAAAAGACTAAACGGCCCACTGAGCTCGGTGATGTGGATAGTATTGGACAATTTGCTTTTCATAAATGTCTATAAAGTGTTATTGAATTATGCTCCAGTAATAGAAGGTCACAGAACAAGTTAGTAATACTGAAAACTGACTTCTTGGCTCTAACTCAGGGTTTTAAAATCTGTACTATGCTACCTGAGTGACACTAGCAAGTGAACTAAGTATCCTTAAGTGGGCCCTCTTTCTAGATCCGATTAAAAACAACCTTCAAGACAGAAACCTTATTTTAATTTTGACTGATACAAAAATGACTTGTGTCTATGTACACCCTCGCTTTTACAAATTTACAAATTTAACTTATTTTATGCTTATGTTTGATGGTATTTAACCATTTAAAACGAGAGAGCCAAATGTTGTTTCCATTTCTTGCAAATGTGATTTTGCTTAAGAAGGGGGGTTTGACGTGATCCCACCTATCCAGAAGCTTCCATGACTTAAATAAAGCCTTTAAATTTTTTTCTCTAGTAACTATTTTGCAATCACAAAAATATGGTATAGTTTTAAATGCAATTCTTGGAGTGTTTATTCTTTGGTTAATTTATTCAACCAATATTTGAGTGATCTTATGGACAGGTACTATGCAGGTTTCTAAGGACACAGAGATGAATAAAACATCACCCTCACTGCCCACAAGGAACCCATTGTCCGGCAACGGAGATGCCCATTGAATCACTAAACAATTTAGTGAGCTAATAGTAGGGGATGGGAACAATGCTCAGAACATGGGGATATTACTTCCCTGTGACTCTTTTTCCCTCTGGGAAAAAAATCTACATCTGTGCCCCTGAAGATTTTGGACACAATAAACACCAAGGATAGTGGTTTCACTCGGAAACCTTATCTGTCCTGAAAAACTCTTAATACATTACTAAAATCAAAATACATTAGTAACAAAACACAAGTACCATAAGTACTTGCTGATGGAGTCTTCGAGACTGTCTGTTCCTTCCTGGTGAATCTTGAGGACAAAGATAAGTTAATGACCACCATTATTCTCTTCATTGGCAGGCCAATTTTCTCTACTTATTTTTTAGTACCATGTGAGCACTCACTGTCATTTTTCTAAGAGTCTGTTCCCTTCACATTTACATTTTAGTTTTTTGTCTGTCTGCTGTCCAGGCAGGCGGGTCAGACTGACTCTTCTGCATGGTGGTGTGGGTAGATATGGAGCTCAGAGATGACACATTCATTTCACCATCCCCTGTGTCATTTAAAATTGAACTAGGGAGAAAACTGGAAGAAAGGTGGTAGAAATGATTCTGCACTATCAACCAGGAGCTGACCTCATTAGCCTAGAATTTCTGTGTTTCAGCAATCTTGTTTCAAATGGAAGAAGAAGAGGGTCAGCCCAGAAACAAACACCCATGGTCTCTGCAAGCAAACCCACAGGGTCCTCCAGCAGGCAGGCTATGGCTTCAATGGGGCAATTTTCCATCTTCAGTTAACTCAGTATTTCATTCCAGCTAAAGAGCAAAGGACCACATACCTCTGGGAGTTACTGTGGCAAGAGGGGCTTCTGTTGTCCATCTTGGTGGGCTAGGCAAACAGCCGGCCTGATGGGCAGGTGAACTGGGAGGTGGTCTGCCTTGGATCTTCTCAGCTGGTGATGTGGATGGGGGAGGAGGGTCTGTATGGAGCATCCAGGGGGCACTGGTGTGGTCTGAGCCCCAAACAGGTGTCTCCACAATGAAAAGTCTTGTTTATGCCTTTGTGCTTGACAGATATTCTAATGTTTAATGGGCATCATAACAAGGTAAAGGCCAGAAAGCAATGGCTATGTGATGTGATTTTGAGGAAATGGCAAGGTTCTTCCAAACCCTCCACCAACGGCCACCGATACCTCCCCTCTTGGCCGGTCAACGATGTTTGAAATAGTGCCATTAGAGCCTCATCTTTAAAGATGAAAAGTATTCCCATTTTAAATTATTAATATGCTATCATGATTTTATCGTTTGGATTATTCTCAACATGATATATCATTAGATATGTGTTTTACAAAGCAGGACAAAGTCAGGGGAAGAGCTCTGGGCACCAGGAGTGACCATGGACAAGATTTTTTCTTGGGCTCTTGTTTTTCTCATCCATTAAATAAAGGTGTTGACCGGACACTTTATAAACCCCTCTTCTAGTTTTGGGTTTTTTTCCCAAGCTTGTAACACCAAAATTAGATTTTGTCTGTAACTTAAGCTGACCAGTCTTCTCTTGGCCTTGACCTAAGAGCGAAAATGGTCCGTGAAGGCGTTAGGCTGGCTTAGGAAGGGATTTGGTCCTATGCATACCTGAACCTGATTTGAGAGCTCAGGTTTCTCCTCTCAGAATACCCTTCTGTTGTCATTCTTTACTGCCTCATATTGCAGAACTATTCAGCTGCCCTTAACCTGGCTTCTTGCTTATGTGACGGAGCCTAGACCCTCCCTCCTGTCCTGAGTGACATGGGTCTGTCCCAGCCAGTTGCAAGATGATGAAAGATAAACTCTACTGTGTTGAGCTATCACTCATTGGAGCTACTTGTTAACTTGGGGTCACCTACCCTGACGATATTCTCCTGGATCACCTGCAGTGCCATTTAGTTGGCTTCTCGGATTGTGATTTGTCTTGCCTCCAAACCATTACTCTCTTAGACCCAAATCTCTGTCACCACCTTCCTCAATAAGCTGCCAGTGTCCCCTGTGAGATATGGGATCTTCTACGGTGCTTCACCCTAGAATACAAAACCCTCTATTAAAGGGTTTGTAGTCCAGCTTACCTCTTTTCATTGGTCTTCCAAAGCAGGTAGGCAGAGCGAGTAGAGGACATCCTATGTGTGACCTAGAGACCAACATAGCTGGAACTCAAGAATAGGAAAGAAGGAAAGAGTATCTTGCTGGCCAAGGGCTGTGTGCAGTGTGCCTAGAAGGACTTTGCATGTGCTTAAATGCTCTGTGTTCACCATCTCTAAATTCTTTTGTTGTTTTTTTGAGGATACTTGACACACAATGTTACATTGGTTGCAGGGGTACAACTTAGTTACATTTGGCTGTGTCCCATTACATCACTATTACAGTATGATTGGCTCTATTCCTTAGGCTCTGCTTTTTATTCCCATAACTTACTTGTTCCATAACTGGAGGCCTGCCTCTCTCAAGCTGTCCTTCACTCATTCTGCCCAATCCCCCACCCCCTTCAGCAACCATGAGTTTGTTCTCTGTGTTTATATCTCTAAATCTGCTTTTTTTTTTTGTTTATTCTTCCCTTTTTTTCCCCTTCAAGATTCCAGGTGTGAATAGAATCCCTGGTATTATTTTTTTTTTGTACTCAATCTGACTTAACATAATACCCTCTACATCCATCATTGTCATGAATGGGAAGATCTCATCCTTTTTTATAGCTGTGCAATATTCCAGTGTATGTATTGTAAATCATGCTGCAATAAACTAGAGGTGCCTATATCTCTACTAGATAGTATTCTCATTTTCCTTGGGTAAACACCCAATAGGGGAATTTTTGGATCATATGGTATTTTTGTTTTCTTGTGATTAATTTCAATTTTCTTACTGCTGTGGTTGGGAAAGATGCATGATATTATTTTGCTCTTCTTAAGTTTATTGAGCCTTGCTTTATGGCCTAATGCGTGATCTGTTCTGGAGAATAGTGTTCCATGTGCACTTGAAAAGAATGTGCATTCTGTTGGTTTTGGATGGGATGTTCTGTATATATCTGTTATGTTCATCTGGTGCAATGTGTCATTCAAAGACATTATTTCCTTTTTGGTTTTCTGTCTGAATGATCTATTCACTGACATAAGAGAAATGTTAAAGTCCCTTACTCTTATTTTACGTATTGCCACTAATTTCCCTCTTTATGTTTGTTAGTATTTGCTTTATGCATTTAGGTGCTCCAGTGTTGCATGCATAGACATTTACAATTTTTATATCTTTGTAGGGTTGATCCCTTTATCATTACATAATGCCCTTCCTTGTCTCCTATTACACTCTATTTTTTCTGATATAAGAATTGCTACCCAGACTGCTTTTTGCTCCCATTTACATGGTGAATATTTTCCCATCCTTTCCTCTTCAGTGTGTATGTGTCTTTAGGTCTGAGGTGAATCTCTTATAGGCAGCATATAATTGGGTCTTGTTTTTTATTTTATTTTTATTTTATTTTATTTTTTAAAAGATTTTATTTATTTATTTGACAGACAAGTAGACAGAGAGGCAGGCAGAGACAGAGAGAGAGAAGGAAGTAGGCTCCCTGCTGAGCAGAGAGCCCAATGTGGGGCTCAATCCCAGGACCCTGGGATCATGACCCAAGCCAAAGTCAGAGGCTTTTAACCCACTGAGCCACCCAGGTGCCTTGTTTTTTAATCCATTCTGCCCCTCTGAGTCTTTTGATTGAAATATTTAGGCCATTTACATTTATAATAATTATTGATAAATACTTATTTCCATTTTCAAAATTTGTTTTCTGGTTGTTTTTGTAGTTCTTCTTTGTTTCTTTCTTCTTGTTGTTCTTTTTCTTTGTGATCAATGTGTATCTATACTGTTTTCTTAGGCTTTCTTTTTATTTTTTGTGTTATCGGTCATAAGTTTTGGGTTTGTGGTTCCCATGAGGCTCATATATAATCTCTTAGGTAAAGAGTCTCTATTAATTTGGTTGTTATTTAAGTTCAAACACATTCTGAGAAAAAGAATTTTTTTTTCTTTTTTTGTCTTTCTTTTTCACTCCCTTCTCCACGTTTTACACATATGTTATCATAGTAGATATCCTTTTATTCATATTTTTCTTATGTCTAATTATAGCCATTTCTTTTCCACTTAAAAAAAAAAACTCTTATTTCTTATGACAGTGGTTTGGTAGTGATAAATTCCTTTATCTTTTGTTTGTCTGGGAAACCCTATATCTTTTGAAGATCTGAATGATGATCTTACCAGTAGAGTATTCTTTTTGTAAATCTTTCTGTTTCAACTCTTTGACTATATCATGCCACTTTCTTCTGGTGTGCAAATTTTCTCCAGAGAAATCTTCTAGAAGTCTTACAGATTTTCCCTTGTAGGTAAATTTTTGTTCCTGTCTTGCTGCTTTTAGGATTCTCTATTTTTAACTTTTGACATTTTAATTACATGCCATGTTGTGGACTGCCTTGAGTTCATCTTGTTTGGAATTCTCTGTGATTCTTGAACTTGGCAGGCTATTTTGCTCCCTAGCTTAGGGAAGTTTTCAGTTATTATTTTCTCAAATAAGTTTTCTACACCTTTCTCTCTTCTTCTTCTGGGACCCCATACTGTAAAATTTGTTTGCTTGATATTGTCAAAGAGATCTCTTAATCTGTCCTCGTTTTTAAAAATTCTTTTCTTTTTTTGCTTGTTTGGCATGTGTGCTTTACATTATTCTGTCTTCCAGATCCCTGTTCCTTTCTTCTGCATCATCTAATCTACTCTTGATTCCCTCTCTTGTGTTTTTTATTTCAGTTATTGTATTCCTCAGCTCTGATTGGTTCTTTTTAATATTTTCTTTCTCTTTATTGAAGGTCTCGTTGAGTTCTTTCACTCTTTCCTCCAACCAGTGAGTATCTTTATCATTATTTTTAATTCTTCTTCAGGCATATTACTTTTCTATTTTTAATTTAATTATTTTACCGAGGTTTCTTCTTGTTCTTTCTTTTGGAGCATATTCCTCTGTCTTTCCATTTTACTTGACCTTCTGTGTTTGTTCTTTGGGTTAAGAAAAACAGCTACTTCTCAACTTGAAGGAGTGATATTGTATATGGAGGCCCCTATTCAGACCAGGTATGCTGGTGACTTTTGCTGGTCACTTGGAGCTCTGCCTGGATATGCTAGTTTTTCTTTTAAACCACCGCTTCTTAAAGAAAGAATGAAGAAAATAATAATAATAAAGGAGAAAAAATATAATAAAAGAGAAAAGGGGAAGAAAAAAAAGAAGAGAACAAGAAAGAAAAGAACAAACTAAAGAGAAAAACAAAACAAGACACATTTTAAAAAGTAAAAGAAAATAAAATATAAATTTTTTTAAAAAGAAAGAAAGAAACAACACAAAACCACAGCTTGTTTTCTGTACCCCAGAACCACAGGCACTTGGTGGAAGGTGCTGGTGTGACGTGCTGGCTCCCAGAGGTCACCAGCTTGCTGTGAGCCAGACCATGCTCCTGGACGTGGGAGGGGAGAGAGTATTCCCACAAATACTTGGCCTTTTTAAACCGTGGTTTTGTTTTTTTTGTTTTGTTTTGTTTTGTTTTGTTTTTGGTGCCCTAGTGCAACTGAGACTGGTGTGGGCTTGTGGACCCTGGGCTCACCGAAGTTGCAAGCTCACTGAGATGCCTGGACCTGCCTAGGGTCCTGGGATCGAGTCCTGCATTGGGCTCATTGCTCAGTAGGATCCTGTTTCTCCCTCTGCCTGCTGCTCTCCCTGCTTGTGCTCTCTCCCTCTGTCTATCTGACAAATAAATAAATACATAAAATTTTCAAAATATATTTTAAAAATTATTTTGAATTTAATTTAATTTTTTAATTTAATTTTTTTTTATTTTTTTTAAATTTTTTTTAAACTTTAAAAAAAAGTTATTATTACAGGGAACTCCCTGCAATTGGTAGGCAGTGATCACTTGAGACAAAACAGGCCCCAGCTCAAAAGTTAAAAAAAAGGAAGCTAGCACGAGAGAGAAAAACCATAACATTCAAATACAAGTAAGTTTGAAAGCATTTACTTACCCTGATATCCACAGAGGCAGCTTGAGAGAGAGTTTTTGCCAGACTTAGAATATCCCATTTATATTTTTTAAATGTTTTGTATTCCTCTGAAAAGGAGAAGGAAAAATAATTCAGGATTTCACCGGAGAACCTAACTTGGCCTTGGTGTTTGGTCTCAGATAAACACAGAGAAACACAGAGACATCAATTCCACGCTCGTTCAGCAGATCGGGGAATGCGTGTGGCTCCTCAAAAGCACCAGCATCTTCGGGACCACAGCACATAATGGACTCAGTGAACATCTGTGGCATGAGTGGACGAACTCCAGTAAATAGGTGAGCAGGATTCCAGAGCCCAGGAGGTAGGCAAAGGTGAGAAGAGACCCAACAGAGAGAAACGAAACAAACAAAAATTCATAAGCAGGTCCCAAACCTCTATTTACTCATTGAAACTAGAGAGAGATGAAGGAACCACAGAGGGAAAACGGCACTAGTCACTCTCACACCGCTCGGGTGACCACTGCTGAAGGCCCCGCTTTGTCGTGCGTGTTCCATGCACATCTGTGAACGATCTTCACAGGCATTAACTTACTTAATGGTTGTGACGACTTAGGACGTTAATGTCGATTAGTCACAATTTACAGGATGAGGGAACTGAGGTACAGTGAAATTAACTGACTTGCCCCAAGTCGCACACCTGGTTAATGAGGTTGAGGAGCTCCGAGCCCGGCCAGATCCTAGGCCAGATCCTTCCTCAAGCCCAGCCATAGACAATGACACAGGCTTTCCCCAACTAGGGAAAGCCACTTTCTCCTCTCACACCAGCGGGATCCACAGCCCGAGTGTCTCAGTCTCCAGGGGGAGGTCCCTCTGCTGGCTGTGCTCTCAGGCAGACTTGTATCTCTGGCCCAGCTGTCCCCATTTCTAGGGTCTCTCTGGGGCCTTTGTCAAGGTCTTGGGCACCTCTGTGATCCTGCTCCTCCCCTAAACTCTCCCCCAGCCTCAGGGTCCACAAAACTGCCAGAGCCTTCTGTTCGGGGTTTCTCCTCAGTGGGGTGATCCCCATGCCTGCACTTGACCCTTCCCTGGCAGCCATTCCATGGCGGGGGGTGCATAGGGGAGTGGTGGAGAACCGGGGAGCAGGTGCCTCTTCTTGGTTTTGCCTCTTGCTTATACTCTCCCAGTGAGTGATGAATGGCTTGCTCTTTCATTCGGGCCTGTTGGGAAATGTTGGCTCCCACACCTGGCAGCTCAGATCCCTCCCCCGACAGAGGTCTGTTTCGTTTTGGTTTTGTGCTCTCCACCTCCAGCGAATGTCACACTAAATGAAATAAATGTTGTTTGAGTGCCAGACGTGGGATTCCTGTGAGCTGGCTTAGTCTTTCCTAAAGAAACCTCGTACCTGGGCGAGGACGCTGGGGTCTGTCTTAACGTGTCATGGAAGGCGTGGAGAGATTAGATGCAGAATTCCCAGAAGAAAAGTGTTGCCAGTGCACAGGCGCTGTGTCCTTCGAAACTGACTTGTCAGTGGAAAACCCACTGTTGGTGGGTGAAGTTGTTTGCATCCGATTCTATACATATGGGAGATATAATTTATTAAGAATGTCTCCTTTATGGCTTAGATGCTTTTCACATACCTCTCGAAATTAGTGGGGGAGACTGCTGTTGCCCCAACCTTTGACTTGGGGGCGAGGCAAAGAGGAACAGGACAAAAAGATTTCAGTGGAGAGGAAATTTCTTTGCCATTGATTCAGTAGCCAGCCTATTAGCTAGAGATCAAAAATCAATGGAAAGTCTCATTAGCGACTTAATAGAGCTTCTCTTTGCATTTCTATTTTAAAGGATTATTTTTTAAATTTAAGTTAACTCCCTTGTTTTGTGTATTAGTCAGGGTTCTCCAATAGGATTCATAGAGAGATGTAAGAGATTTATTCCAGAAATGGGTTCACATGATTTGGGGGCCCGTCGGCAAGCTAGAGAACCAGGAGAGCTGGCGTAGATGACTCTGAGTCCAAACGTTGCTGGTGTGAGTCCTCGCCCGAGTCTGAAAGCACAAGAGCCAGGAGTCCTGATGTTCAGTTCAAGGGCAGAAGGTGGATGCCTCAGCTCAAGCAGAGAGGGAAAGGGAATGTGCCCTTTCTCTATCCTTTTGTTCTATCTGGGCTCTCGGTGGATGGGATAATGTACTCCCCACTTTGGGGATGCCATCTGCTTGACTCAGCTGGTCCCTTCCAAAATTAATCTGATCTGGAAAGACCCTCCCAGATACGCTCAAAAATAATGTCTTACTGGTCAAACGGGCATCCTTGAGGCCAGGCAAGTGGACACAGAAAATTAACCCTTACACGTTCTTTATGATGTTTACATTACAGAAGTAACACATACTTGTCTTAGAAAAATGGAAAATACAGATTTTATAATAATTATCAATTACACACCCTCCCCACTACCCAGATACGTTTACTATTGGCGCTTCAATGGATATAGGTCCATAGGATTTGTGTCATACAGGTTGTGAATTTCTCCTATTATTTGCAAGTATGTGTGCATGAAAATCACCCGGACTTCAATTCCTGGTGAATTATAAAGGTGAGATATAACCTTCTGAAAGTTTAGGCATGCCTGTAAGTCAGGAATGCACAGCTATGAGAAGTTAGAGAAGACATAATTCATCAGGAGGTAAGGAAGAACCCGGTGCCTGAGAATGCCGATTGCTCTCACTTGCTGAGGCCACCTGTCCACGTAAGACGGTTCCTGTTCCCTCTGCTCTTCCCCCCGGACATTCTAGTCTGGCTAGAATTCCATCGATTGATGGGCAGTGTTTAAGACTAAGTTACCCACATTCTTCTGATGGAAGTGTTTTCTATTAATTGAACAAAATGAGACCAAGCTGAATTTCTCTAAGGGACATTAAAGAGAGGGTTCCTGCAAAAGCAAATGTGTGTGCCATGTCTTCTAGCATACAAACATCTCATATGGGTTCCGCTCACCAGTAACTAAAAAAGGAATGCCGTCTACCATTCATCAAACTGATTCCTACGGCAGACCCTATGCTCTGCATTAGGGGCTTTAATATCTTTTTCATGATGTCATCATTAGCTCAGTGAAGGAGGCATTATTAGCACAATTTTATAAATGAAGTAATTATTGCCCAAACAGGGTAAGTAAAAACTTATGTGATGTCGTGCAACCTTCATACAGAAGCAGAACTTAAAGCAGCATAGTCTGGCTCTGAGGCCGATTGCCCTTCCCCACAGCACCTCTGAGACTCACCCTGGGAGGAGTTGACTTGTGGTTATTTACAAGAGGAAGTCAATGGCAAAGCTTTCCCTAACGGTGGTAATTTAGCACATAGGTATCTTCTGTTCTGCAAGGCTCAAAGTGCTAGAAAATATCGTGGTTCAAACCATCGATTGTCTTCGATAAAAAGGACTTAGTCAGGATCCGCAGTAATTAAACCATCAGTACCTTCTTCCCCCACCCCTCCAAAAAAAGACTCCAGGAAATTAAGATTTCAAATGCTTCTTTAAAAATGTATCTTATTTTAAGGACTATCATGATTAGGAGAGATGATTCCCAAGAAGAACCTTAAGTATATTCATATCTTGGGAATTCTCCCTTGTGACTTGTGAAATCATAAAAAAGCTTGAATACAAACATTCTCATCAAAAAATTACTTAAAATTGCAATAGCAAAAGGGACCATAAATTGAAGACTTAGAATATATAAAATATTTATAACATTAGATTAAAAACGTAAAATATTAAAAAATCTAATCTGGAAAGACCCTCCCAGATATGCTCAAAAATATATTTTATTATATATATATATATAATAAAATATATATTTTATTTATATTTTATTATATATATATATATTATATATATATATAATATATATATTATATATATATTATATATATATATATAATAAAATATATTTTTAGGCTGAGCTTAAAAATGTAAAAAGAAAAAAATATGTGTAACAACAGCCTGGAAGAGAAATGAGCAACATTTTTAACAGGTGTCCTTTCAGAGTGGCAACAGTGCAGGTACATTTTTCTTCCTTACGTTATTATGCATGTGCTCTTTTTTTTTTCTTTAGTGAGCATATGTTGCATTTAAAACCACAAGGGAATTAAAATTTCACCTTGCAACCACAAGCTGGCCACTGATACAGGTCTTCCTCGCCGTCACTGTGTGTATGCTCACCTGGAGAGCTTGTGCAAAATGCAGATTCCGAGCAAGTGTGAGATTCTGAATTTCCAACGAGCTCCCAGGCCATACCAATGCTGCTGGTCTGGGGACCACAGTTTGAGTTGTTTTTGTTTGTTTGTTTTTGGTAGAATAAGCAAAAATGAATCACTGTGGAACCACTTAAATAGGAAATTTGAGCCCAAGAAGCTTCCCTTGCAAGTTCTTTTCTTGAAAACCTGAGTCAGTAAATGCTTCTTGATGGCTACCTGAGTCTGTCCTGTGGGCAGGTGTGCCCATTGCGTCCTGAGCTGCACTGGGCTCTGCACAGGCGTGGGGCAGCTCACAGGGTCTCTTCTCCGGGGTAACCTTCCTTCGCCCCTGTTTTAAAATTAAATTCCATTTGTTCTGCTCATGTTGGCGCAAAAATTGTCTCAAGTTAGTTTAATAAAACCATCACTAAAACAATTTTCTTGAGTAGTGTAATTATAGAGCTGGTAATTAGATCCTCTCTGAATGAATAGCGTAGTTAGATTATACTCAGGCAAGCAACACACACCCCATTCCGTTTTAATCACCCCTTAAATGCAATCCTGTTTGTTTGCATGAAGGGCCTTTTTAAATAGCAGTAGTAAGACCATCATATACACTCTCGTAAGATAATGCTACCTATAAAATTAGGGGAATTTGGCACAGACTACATTACCTATTATGTGGACCCATGGCGGCACGGGTGGGAGAGATGGGAGCAGTTTTCCTTGTCCATATGGTGGCGGGGGTCCTGTCTTTCCACCTCTGGACGTGGTGAGAGAATTTACTGAAATCTAAGCTGGACTTGTAGGGCATCTGCTGGAAACATGGTCACACCGCAGAGGCGTGTGTGTGAAACTCTCTTTGGGCTTGTGGGGTCGCCCCCTTTGTGGGGTCCTTAGTCCAGTGACTTCTGCATGGGCCCTTGACTCTCTCTGTTGTTTTGTTTTCAGTGCTCAGTTTTGCACTTCTTTCTTCAACCTGTTTATCTTCTCTGTTTCCTCAACGACACCTGCTGTTTTCTCAAAGCCCAAGCGAAGCAGAACTCAGGAGAAGATCTGCCCTGGGCGCTTCCCACTCTCCTGTCGCTCTTGTGGGAATCTACACGTGCCTTCAGCACACAGTGGTCTGGACGCTGACAGATTAACGTTATGGAAAGTTCCACTTGATTTGCCAGAACCACCCAGGTCCCCACTGTTGCTTCTCTGACTCTGCCTTGTCTCCTCATTTCAAAAGGATGGAGAACTCCTAGTCATTGGGTGTCTAACCCTCTGCGACAGGCTTTAGATGCACTAGCCCCCTTGACCTGTCTGATAATCTTCTTCCCAGAGGCATCCCAGGTACAGGACACCGAGAGAGGTCCTGTCGTTTGCCCAAGTTCAACCAGCTAAGAAATGGCAGCAGAAAGTGAGGACCATGCTTTCCTGACTCCAGGGTCCAAATTCTTAACTGCTGTACTCAATCAATACCAAGGATGGGAAGCTAGAGAAATCAACATCTTACAGGGGAGTGCTGTGTTTTCTGGTCTCCTTCAGGGTAGCAAGAAAAGTGTGGTACCCAGAGCATCCCTGGCTTCTCCAGTTGCCTCTCCCGGTTTCTACAACTTGGGACTGTGATTTCTTTCTCTATGAAATGAGACGGACGGTTATCTACACCACTTAGGGGTATGTGTGCGTGCATGCGGCACATAAAACCCGGTAAGGTATGCAAAGCATCTTGTAAGCTGAAAAGTGTTATCATGTGTCAATTGTTAGTATTAGGACGTCATCAGATTGACTTTATGCATCATCTAACAAACTGCGTTCATCCCTGCAGTAGCTTACACGTCGGAATGACACATCAAGAGAAAACGGTATTTCATTACATGTAAATATTATTTATATTTATATATTTAACTCACTAAACTATCATAGTCATACAAGTAAAAGTCTTCTATGGATGCTCTAAGCCACCACATAAAGTCTGTTACATTTTATTTTTTATCCTTGTTTCAATTTGCAAGCTCTCGGTTCCCTCCTCAGTAATAGAATTACTCTGTTCTCGGCTGATGGATTCTAGGAATTTGCTGAATGCAGCCAAACTAGGACATGTTTGCATTTTTAAGGCTTGAAATTTTCTTCCAGCTTTGTAAATGAATTTATTTTGAGGAAATGTCTGACTTCTTGAACTAATGGCAAATTAAGTTAATAAAATTCATACCTGCTGTAGGCAATGATGACTATATATCAAAAGGAAAATAAAGCAAAAGCTAAGTTCCACCCTCCCTAATTGGTCACATTTCAGATTGATTTCAGTGGAAATATTTTCAGTTTGGGATTCTAATATTGAGGCACAGAACTGACAATTCTCCCTTTCAAGTGGCTTGTCTCTCGAGCCTTCTCTCGGAAGCTACTGCTGTTGATATCGGCTCCCTCCTCTCTCCTAACCACAGAACCATCAAAATTTTCTCCCACACCTGTTCACTGGACACTGGCCTGGAATTCAGGCATATTTTCCACAAGAACCTGCTCTCCGTAGGCTCTGGCACTATCTACCCAGTGCCCTCACTCACGATCTCAGCTAATGCCCCTGAAATAAGGCCAACTCATGAGGTTTAAAAAAGTATATGATGTCTGACAATACGGATGACTCTAGATAGATTTGACTTCATATACTTTTTAGGGAGACCACGAATCCAAGTTCATTGGAGGCTGAATCAATTAGGAATCATGGGATAAGTCAGCGAATTTCTATTAATAGATGAGTGTCTCAAATATGCACTTCTCTTGAGCCCAAACTAGAGTCCTCTATACAGTTTCTTTTATGAATTTGCTCCAAAAGAGATAGACTTGTGATTTGACAAACAATCCTATCTCTAATCTAGAGCCCTGGAAGTTTCTCGGAATCTAAAATTAGTGGTAGTAGTTTTTGGTTTTTTTGGGGGGGGGTTGGCTGTTATTGACAACATAGATCCTATTAGAATTCACTTAATTTCGTGCTTTCATAAGAAAGCAGCATTGATGGATGACAAAGTGTGTGAGGTAATTAATCATAAAAAGCAGCCTGTTTAGAGGGAAAAAAAAATCTCAATGAGTAAGTGTAGTCAGAGATGCCAAGTAAACTACCAGATAGAGTCATCTGGTCAATCCACACCAGAGGGTAAGAATATTTAGTAGAAATATTTCTGACAAGTATACAAAGAACAGAAGATCAGAAGAGATCATGACTAGCTTAGAAAATACACTGTGGTAAGGGCTGTAGTATTTAATATATCGCCCCTGATAGCAAAGAACTGTTTTCTAGAAGGGATAACTTGGAGATTCTCTCTGGAAACCAACTCATGTGCCGGAACTGAGGTGTTCAATGACTAAGGGAGCAATGAAGAAGGAAAAGGGGCTTCAGGAGTTCCGAGCCGGGTGCTGTGGTTGGGAGATGCAGAAAGGATGTTTTCATAAGATCGAGTTCAGTATTTCTGTTAAAGGATGGTGAAAGGGAGAAATCTGGAGCTGGGGAAACAGAAAGCGAGGCATCCATTGTGGAACCTGAGTTGAGTACAGAGTACCCAGAAGGAATTAGTGGGATAAAAGAATGGAAAAGAGATTTGACCTGAACTAGGTCATGTGGAACCTTCATCTCTAAGCAAGGCACTATATCATCAAGCTGTATTTGGAGAAAGAAAGAGCATCTGGGAGGAATGTGTATGTGGGTTGCCAGGGTGCTGATGGACAAGGCAAAAAGAGTATCGGGAAGCTCTAGTCTATAGGGAAGCAGCAGGTTCTCAAGTTACTGGGATGGAAGCAGTAATCGGAATGACAGGGAAAGAAAGATACAGAAAACAGGGCTGGTTTGGCTTGGACATCACAAGCAAAAAGGAAGGAGGCCTCTGACCATGGTCTTAGCAAATGTGACACATGCCTCGTACATTTTGCAACTTCTAAGAGTAGATAGGGGTCATCTTTGGAAGAGCCCTGATGACTGGGATGGGTCTCTACTTCTGAGTAGATGTTTGAAGCATCAGAGCTCTTCATTAAAGAAGAAAAATCTGGAAGCCCTGTGTAAGTGCACTGCAAAGAAACTGAACTCAGAGAGAGAAGACCTGGTAGATCAGGAAATAGCTCAGATGGTAGCCACAATTCAGGGAAACTTAACTAAAATTTGTGTGAAGAGTAAAAAGACAAAGAGGACATTGTTTAGGTACTTTTCTCTATGGAATTTTAACCTTTACACCTAGACAGAACAAATATAACTGCCTCTGTCCATGCAACTCACCTCTCCTCCACCCTACTATACTTTTGGTCCAGGTTACAACCCAAACTGATGTGTTGACCCTGATCACGGAAAAGAGAAGATGAATGTGACGCCTTTTTATAGAACGTAGGAAACCAGTAAATATAGGAGTTGTGGTGGTAAGTAATCAAAGGTAACCCCAGGTTTCTTAGTTTGAGTGACTGGAAAAACGTTAGTCCCATAAAGAGGAATCAAGACAGCAGAAACAGTGTTCGGTTTCAGACTGGTTGAGTTTGAAGTGATGGTAGGTAGACATCTACGTATGAGAAATGCAATGGAATGCTAAAAATTTCAGAGTCTGAGGGAGGAAGGAGCAGGGCTGTATGTAAAGACTTGAAACATATAGCATTAAAATTGTACTTGAAGCCAGAGCGGTGATTAACCTTTCTAATTAATTAATAAATCAATTAATTAATAAATCAATTTCCATCATGGTCAATAAAAAAGCCCCACACATCAGGTTGTCCTTGTTCCAGGGGTCCCATTGGGAACAGACAGATTTTCCAAAGTGTAAAGAACCTAGGTCTCTTTCTTTGTATTCTTGTGTAAAGAGAGAATAGACCATGATTTGGTTGATTTAATCAGCCTAGCCTGCTAACCCACATAATTAAGCCTCTTTCAGTACACTTCTCTTCTCATCCACTTTGTACCTAAATTACTCAATTTGTATGGCTCTATTGATTAAATATCCATCTCCTCCACTTTCTGTGGGCTGAAACCACTTATAAATCTTAAAGGAATTTTCCAAAGAACATCCCCTGATTTAAGAT
The DNA here is from genome assembly GCF_022355385.1 of Mustela nigripes. Classification (NCBI taxonomy): domain Eukaryota; kingdom Metazoa; phylum Chordata; class Mammalia; order Carnivora; family Mustelidae; genus Mustela; species Mustela nigripes. Next base: position 113,887,556 of record NC_081562.1, on the reverse strand, counting down.
TCTCATGCCATGTAGAGCAAAACTACAACATCAGAGCTTTATACCAGTAAGATGACTTTGCATGTCCCTAATTCTGTCCTGGGCATTACTGGTCAGTCTTTGAGAAGAAAAAATAATCCTGATACTGAAAGGGAAATTCTTTATTTGTGTACATGACCAAAAATTTAAAAAGATGCAAATCATAAGGCTCTAAGCAGTGCAAAATTTCAGGACTTTTGAAACCGAGTGTGAGTTGCTTGCAAGGAAGATTGTTGGTTCTACCTCCAAGATTTATGTATATCTTAATGTGCAGAGAGGAAGTGTAGAGAAGTCTGATTTATGCTCTCTGTGACCTTGGAAAGGCATCTGACCTGTTTGGATATCAATTTTTTCATAGACAGACGTGCTTAGACTACATCCATGCCTTTCAAATGTGCTCTGAGGAAGGCCTTCAGGATTTGCCTTGGAGATGGGGCCCTGTGGTGAGACTCCGAGCTTTGCCCATGGTGGGCCTTTCTTTGTTTAGGGTTTCCTGGAGGCTTTTTACCTTTAAACATGTGATTCTGTTGCTTCAAAAACATGTCTGCAAACCTTCAGACTAGATGCTTTCTACATATCTCTGAAATTTCCTGCATCTAAATTATTTCATCTTGGGAGCCTTATGGAATAAACTTGTCATGATTGGTCACATGATCAATGATGACTAAACAGGCTGGAGAGGTTTGGGTGCAGAGAAAAGATACCACACCTGAGCACCGACTGGCTCAGCCAGTAGAGCGACGCTTCATCTCAGGGTTGTGAGTTAGAGCTCCACGTTGGGTGTAGAGAAGTTTCCTTGCCTGGATTGGCAACCAGGAGATTGAGTGTTACTAATTCTCTGTTCTAGGTCTGCTGTCCACCCTCCTTCAGTGAAGATCTCAATTTCTCAAAGGGGTTGGCCTGTCTTTGTAAATGTGGTAGTCTCCCCTCTCTCCTCCTCAAATCTCCCACCCCCACAAATCCCCACCCCTGCATACTGCACACACCATAACACACAACACACACACATACACACACACACACACACACACACTCCCAGTCTCCTTACTCTGCCTTTCTTGACCCTTCAAGGGAGGAGCCCTATCTACCTTGTTGTTCCAATTTCCTGAAACAGCTCAGGGGCCAAATGATTGTTGGAAGACTTGACTGGCCCACGGTTCTCAGTGCTGATGGGACTCATTAACTGGTTCGAGTGACTGGGCAAACCTCCTGAGCCAATGAAGTATGGTCTTGACAGAGTTCCAGCTACTTTCTAGACGCCATTTCTCATCTACTGACCTTCCTTTCACACAAAGGCTCTTCTCTGTCAGCACCTTTTCCTGAAATATGCTCTTCATCAGTTTGGATGCTGTAACAGAATACCACAGGCTGTGTGACTTGGAGAATTATTTCTCATAGTTCTGGAGGCTAAGAGTCTAAGACCAGGGTAAAGAACAGTTGGGGTCGTGGTGAGCATCTCCTTCTGGTTCATTGATGTTATCTTCTCATGGTGTCTTCACATGGTGGAGAGAAGGCAGTATCCTCCTCTTCTTTTAAGGACTCGAATCCCATCATGGGAACCCCAAGCTAATGCCCTCATCTAAATCTAATCATCTCTCAAAGGTCTTATAATACCATCTGATTGGGGATTAGGGTTTCACCATATGAATTTTGAGGGGATACAAACATATAGCCCATAGTCAATTTAATTAGATGCCAAACAAATTGTATTAGGTCTTAGTTTATTATTCAGATAACTCAGCTATATGGCCCATCCCAGGGCTTTGAACTCTCAAAGGAGACTTTATAGTATGACAATGGCTTTTGGCACATCATCAGATGGCAGAGTCAATGTTTCCAGAAGTAGGCTGTGTCCTTCCTACTTTTTAGGGTGACCATGGTCACAAAAGCCAGAGTCATAGAGCTTGTAAGAGATGGAATTTGAGAGGAGAAGGGAAACATCACCAACACTCCTACACATACCCTAGGAGTAAAAACACAACAAGCACCATCATTTGGCACCCCATACACTTTACATAGGCAATGTTGTAAAATGTAGGTTTTATTATTATTCAGGTATGACAAGGCCAACAGCCCAGGGGATGATTGTCATGGAAAAGACAGTGTGTTGTATATAGTTCCCTCCAACAGAGGCATGCCAGCCAACGGAGGACCTCATGGGGCCATACCAGGGTCAATCAGGAGGCAGACGGAGTGAGGGGAAATGTGAGCAAGAGCCCTCCATGTGGTTTCTGCAGAAAGAAATGAGCGAAGCAAGGTCAACAGGCTGAGGATTGTTTAGTTTGAATAAATTTCAGCAGGTCCTGGGCATAGGTAGGGACTGTGCCTCATTGTCTGACTCCCGGCTCTAGGGTGATTAGACCAGGGAGATGAGTGGCCCTGAGTGTGGGAGCCTGATGGAGCAGGTGGTCTGGGCATGGCCTTTGGACTGGCTGGCTTGCACTGGAAAAAGGTAGACCCAGCTGAGCAGATAGCTATATCTAGGAATTAGCCAGCCCTCGGAAAACAGTCCCTCACCCAGAGTCAGCGAGGCTCCAGATGCCAAAGCATCGGAAATAGAGAAAACAGAAAGAGATGATCAATACAGTTATTTCATTTAAGAAACACAAGACTTGCCCAAGACAATTGTCCTGTTCTCTGTGGCAGAGAATGATTTCTATTCATCAAAGAGGAGAAGAGAAGCGTAATCCTTACGTAGGGTGGCCACAGCCAGCATGAGAAAGGAAAATGAAGAGCCAGCCCCCAGCTATCAGACAGGCCATGGAAGTACTAAATGATGGAAACAAGTCGAAATGAACACGAACCAGAAAAACAGCGAGAGATTAGACACCCTTCTCTTCGCACCCCACAAGCTGTATTTAATAAAACCATCGTATTTAATAAAACCACACAAGTCACATGAGGAGAGCTCTGAGATCATGGTCGTTCATACGCCCAGAACATCTCCCCTGCCTGTGTCTCAGCCAAAGGGCAGAAACTTTGTCCCGCATGCTTCCTAAAGGTTTGGGAGCCCATGTGTGAGAACTTGTTCTCTCTCTCTTTTTAAAATTTAGATTCCATCAGCCAATCTATAGAACATTGCTAGTTTCAGAGGGTAGAGGTCAGTAACTCATCAGTTGCGTATGCCACCCAGTGCCCATCACATCCCGTGCCCTCCTTAATGCCCATCACCCAGTTACCCCACCCCACCCCCACCCTCCCCTCCAGCAACCCTCAGGTTCTTTCCTATGATTAAGAATCTCTCATGATTCGTCTCCCTCTCTGGTTTCCTCCCATTCTGCTTCTCCCTCCCTTTCCCTGTGATCCTTTGTATTGTTTCTTCCGTTCCTCCTATGAGCGAAACCTTATGATCATTGTCTTTCTCTGACTTGTCTCGCTTAGCATAGTATCCTCCAATTCCATCCATGTCCGTGTCAAGGATGAGTATCCATCCTTTCTGGTGGCTCAGTAATATTCCATTGGATATAGGGACCACCTCTTCTTTTTCAATTCATCTGTTGAAGGACATCTCGGCTCTTTCCATGGTTTGATTATTGTGGACATCGCTGCTATAAATATTGGGGGGCCTCTTTGTGTCACTACACGTGTATCTTTGCAGTACACACCTAGTGTGATGGCTGAACTGTACCATATTTTTAGTTTCTTGAGAAACCTCCATATTGTTTTCCAGAGGAGCTGTTTTTATGAACCTCTTGGACAGTACTTAGGTGAATGTAAGTGGGAAGAATGGCAGTTTTAACTGTAAACACTATTCACTTTTCTTCGAGCTGACACTGGCTTCTTGAGATGAAATGTACCCACTCGAACTTCGAAGAATTTTTTAAAAATCAAAAATGGTTTCTCTATTCAAGCAGAAGGAAAGATGTGGCACACCAGCCTGCTTCTCCAAATTAGGGTTTTGGAAAACCTTTCACCAGCATGAATCCCTGACTCCTAAGAAAATGGTTTTAGATTCCAACTAGCAGTCCTGTTACTCCTGTATTCCTACACCATGATCCAGGCTGCCTGATGAACACAACCAGATTCTATATTGGAAATAGCCTCTGATAAATTTGATGCTCATATGAATTTTCCAAGTTATTGGTATGAAATGGTGGTGTAATAATAACTGTGGTGTATATACATTTGGAGTTGGGGGAAAAAAGAGCAGAATATGGTTTTTGTGGTTTGCAATGCTCAGAAGCATTAAACAGGCTGCTGGGGATAACACCTGTGGGGAGCCCTTCCGTGGGATGTCCGGATGTTTCATTCGGAGCCCCAGGACACGCGACAGCAGAGTTCGACTCCACGGGTAAGCAAATTAGGGGTGGAAATTTTGCTATTTTTTTCTTAATATCGTAATCTGCAGCAACTTTTGTGGGTTATTTTCCATAATAATAGCTGCTTGCTACAAACCCCCTTGGGAGTGTTTAAAGGTTAAAATAACTCCATTTTCCAGCACGTTTTCTTTATTTAAAAATATCTTTTTCAAATGTGAGAATCACATGATAATCAGAAAAATGGAGCCATTAACATTATGTTTTCATAGAACCCTTAGTAGTATATGAGAGCGCTCTTAATATGTTAGGAAAAACCATAGAAAAATACAAAAATATACTAAGAGTGTCATGTCAAATAGCTTGTTCTACTACTGTGTGTAAAAAGAAAACCATCTTCTCATCAGAAGGAAAGAAATTTTGCAACTACGTGTAGTAAAGAATGTTAACTAGATTGAGTGCGGTGATCATCTCACAGGACATACAAATCATGTTGTACACCTGAAGCGAACATAATATTATCGTCAGACCTCAATAAAAAATGAATAATCAATAAAAACCCCATAACTGTATGTAGAAAAAGACTGAAATAAATACTTCACAGTGCTAAAAAAAAAATAAAAGAAAAATAGATTTATTTTGAAGAAAAAAGTAACATGAAATTGGAAAATTCAGAAAAGCATAAGGAAGGAAGATTTATATTTCCATCATTCCGAGAAAATCCCTGTAAACCTTTGGCGTCCTCTATGTCTTAGCATTGTCCCTATTTGATTTCTCTCTGTGTGTCCCTGTCTAGATCATACCACATCTGTATTCATATACTCTATTTTCCCCATTTAACTTTATAGCATCAATATTTCCTCTGCCATAAGAAAATTCATGACACGCTTTCATATAGATTTATAGGAGATTCTATCATAGGTGGACATTCTCTGTTTTACTTTTTTTTTTCTAATTTTTTATTAACTTAAAATAATGATGCAATGAACATTCTGCTACTTGAGTTTCCTGCGCGCTGCCGTTTTCCTAGAGTAGGAGCGAAAGAGTAACAAAGACGTCTTGTCCTTCAAGGTATCCAGTGTCTCTTTCTTCTATGTGAACAGCAGGCCTTTCCACAGAGGAAGACCAAAACCATAAAAAGGAAACGGAGTCAGAGTCTCAGTTTTTAAGTTTTCAAAGTCATGGCAGAGACCTTTGTTTTGAACGTCTGTAGTTTTGGTTTTCAAGAGCAGCCTTTTTGAGACAGAAACCTTTTTTTTGGTGGTTTTCGTTCATAGAGTCAAAGCTTGAAAGAATCGAGGCATAGCTCTCATACTATACATAAAATACTGGAACCAGGGTTCTTAGCCTAGTGTTTGTGTATAGAACAACATTTCAATGTAATTTTTGCCCACTGTAACCCTATGTATTTTATTTTATGCATTTAAAACACTTTCTGAAAAATGGGACATAGGATGCATCAGACCACTAAACGGGACCCATAACACAAAGGTGGGTAAGGGCTCCTGGTGATAAGACCAGACGACGTCCCCCGCAGAGCGAGGTAAACGACTTGTACTGAGGGAGGCATATGGCTCGGAAGCGATATAGGCAGGTTCTGGTGATGTGTCTTGGAGAAAGGGACTTCCTCCACGGGGTGTGTCTGTGTGTATGCCGCGGGCGGGCCCTACCCACCCCCCACAACTGAGAATGGTAATGGAGAAAAGCCAAGTGCCCTATGGAACCTGAGCTAGACTTAGTGCTTCCTGCACTGACTGGCCTGAGCAAAGCCTCATGGAGTCCTGGCATTCCAGAAGGGCAAGAGTCCGTCCACACCTCTCCCCGCCTCAAGGAGACACAGAGCTGCTGAGACGGTCTGGGCCACAGGTGTGCAGGACTACATCACATGGGATAGCCAGATGCCAGAGCAGAAGTGTAGCTTGTCTGTGGACCGGGAGACGCTGCTCTACCAGCTCCGCTGATGCCACTGCAGAGGGAGAGGAAGACCCGGAGACCCGACTGCTCAGAAGATTTCAGCTCAAGTCAAAGTGGAAGATGCTAATTGAGATCAATGGTAAAGTAGCAGGGGATGGCCTTGAAGACCCAGGACCATGTCCAAGCAACCTTCTCCCAAAGTCAGGTGCATCTTACCTTCCCCACCCCTTCCCAGATGTGAAATGTGTTGCCAGGGGAATGGAGCAGGAGTGGCTCTAGGGTCCATGAGTTTAAGTCCAAAATGCCCGAAAAGCAAAAATGACAGGTTTTAATGGAAATTGGATCGTATCTTCTGACTTTAGGAGGTATAGAACTTGAGATAGATATTTAGTCATAGAAAAAGCCAAGAGGTGTTGGGGTTTGTGGTTATTATATCCTTGTACTCTTCAATTTCATGATCGGTGAAAAGATCATATACTTAGTAAAAGGTCTTGAAATGTCATAATTCTAAGTCAAACGGTAAAAATATTATGAAGACTCTTTATGTGGGCTTTTAATTTCTTTCCCGAAAAGCTCTGCTAAGTATTCTTCCAAGCCACAAGTTCAATAGTGCTGGGTATTACAGTTATTTAGATATTTTCTGATTTGATTTTTTAAAGCAGATTTAACTGGGCTACTATTTTCTAAGTTTGAGTCATTTGTCTTGTTTATTAACTGTATTTTCATGTACTTTGTTCATTTTATGTTGAGGAGTGTTAGTTCTTTGTCTATTGGTTTGAAAAGAATTTTCACATTTCATTTTTTTATTTTTTATTTTTTTGAATTTTCACATTTTAAAGACACTAGCTTTCCCTATCATATTTGTTAGAAATATTTCCCTCACTTGAATTTTCATTATGAAGTGACTTTACCTGCCCATGCTACGTGTTTTGGAGAATTAACTATGTTCATTTGTCTTTGGCATTGTTTCTATCGGCTCTGATTTTCCATAATCTTGCCCATATATTTTTGTTAACTACAGCTTAATTTAAAACTATTCATTCTATCATTTCTACTGCATATTTAATGCATCTAAAATTTATTTTGGTGTGTCTTGTGTGATGGAAATTGAGAAATCTAAGTTTTTTCAAACCTCTAATTTTATTGGGCATGCTTGATAAATAATTTCTTAATTCAGTTCTCAGTTATTTTACAAATGTTTATTGAAGACCTACTAGGTACAAAGCGCTATGCTGGGCTCTGATAGCATAGTAACAAAAATTAAAACTTAAAAAAAAATCTGTCTTTCAGGAGCTTATAGCTTGGCAGGGGAGATAAATATTAAGTAAATAAATACATATTTGTGAACTGTAATTTGGGCTGTGAAATTGAAGAATAAAGTCAATAGAGGGTAATAGGAGAACTCAATTTTGGGGGTTCCGGGACGCTTCTTTAAGAGAGCGACACCTGAATCTCCCATCTCATAAGCCCATTCCATTCAAACATTAAATTCTGTTTCATTCCGTCTATTCTGTACCATTGAGCTGCTGGCTTAAATCAGGATGACACTCCTTGAAATAATCAAGCTTTAATATGTGTTCTAATATTCGAGCAAATTCTTCCTTGATACAATTTCTGATTTTTTTGGTTTGGGGGGTGGTGGTTGTCCTGGAAACGCTCAAGCCCACCGTCCCAAGACAAAGTCTATGTTTTCACTGCATGTCAATCATAACCACGAAGCAAAACCAAAAAGAAGCCAGCTGCCCAGATAGCGAGAGAGCTGTTTCAAGGCTTAATGAAGGTTTGATGTTGGGGTAGAGAGGTGTTTAATCCCTCAGTTCAAACTGCATTTGGATTTCTCTCCCCTGAGCAGTAGTGAGCTGCCCCATCTCTGTCTTCCCGTGCACTTGTCACACCGCCCCTTCGCCAGCTGTAGGATGGCTGCTCTGCTCCCATTCCCCCCCACCTGCACCTGGCCGAGTCTTCCTGTTCTGCAGAATCATTGTTTCATTCTTTTCCAGATCATGCCAGCAGGTTTTCAACCAGTTCCAGAAACAAGAGCCTCCCGTTCCCTGGGCAAGCCTCCCTCGGAGAGCTCTAAAGCTAACAGCCACACAAATTCTCAGAGAGGAAATTCTGGAAGTTCCCACTTTTTACTAAGGTGCTCTTTTTCAGAATGGAAGAATGGGTCTTGAAGCAAGGACTGCAGGATGTTTCTCCAATATCCACTGATATTCTTCCTCAGTAGCAAAGCCCTATTTTTACTTGGGGCATCAACACATCTTACGTCCCAGCTTCTGCCGCAACCAGGCATCATGGGACCTCCTTCCGGCCCAGACACATGAGTACAACTTCTTCATCAGAGGATTATTTAATGGGAGACGGGGTGCTTCACAGATGCTAGCAGGAAACCACCACAATCATCACGGACCGCTCTCTTTGATGTGCACATAAACTTTTGTGTATGTAGAACGCTCTAACTTTGAGTTTCAGTAAGGACAGCGGAACCCCATCTGACGTGGATAGACCAGTGGCGTGCATTGACCTCTGCTCCTAAAAGAAAAATCACTAGGGCAGGACACAGGGCTCTCCAGAGGAGAAGTACTGGTTGTTTTCATAATGGTTTTTGGAACAACAGTCACAAAGGAAATGCCATTACATTCTTTTTTTTTTTTAATTAAACTGATTTATTTATTTTCAGCATAACGGTATCATTATTTTTTCACCGCACCCAGTGCTCCATGCAATCCGTGCCTTCTATAATACCCACCACCTGGTACCCCAACCTCCCACCCCCCCGCCGCCACTTCAAACCCCTCAGATTGTTTTTCTTAATAGCGCCATTCTTTGCTTTTGGTGTACTCAAGGCTCTGATTGAGAGCAGTTAGATTTTTTAATTGAGTGCCTATCCGTTTAAGTATTCAGGATGCTTCTACATTAAATATACGAATAGTAACCTGAGCAGAGAGTTCTCCTTTTATTAGAAAAGCTCAACATAGAGAGCAAAGAGGATGTACTTCAAGGCAGGGGTGGCAGGCTTCCCCTGTTCCCCTGTCACCACTCAGATTCATCTTCCAAACTTTCAACTACTAGACATCCTTCTGAACTGTCAGATGCATATAGACGAAGGTCCAAACCCTGTAAGCCTAGCATTCAGACACAGTGAAGCCTGTCTTCAGCCTCCATTCCTGATATGCTGCACACAAGATGAAGACCAATTTGGGGCATCTGTGTGACTCGGTCAGTTAGGCCTCTGCCTTCAGCTCAGATCATGATCCCAGGGTCCTGGGATCGAGTCCTGCATTCGGCTCCCTGCCCAGTGGAGAGCCTCCTTTTCCCTCACACTTTGCTGTTTGTGCTCTGTTTCAAATAAATAAATAAAATATATTTTTAAAAAGATCAAGACTAAGTGGACTACTCACTGTAATATACTTTCACGTTTACTTGGCTCCTACTGTCGTATTAACCTGAAACACTCTTGTCTCCAGCACCCACCTGTCCACTCTCCGTCCATCTGTTCATTCATCTATACGTACACTTCACATACTTACTGCGTGTTGGCTGTGCATCAGATACACATTGTTCTAGGCCTCAAGATTATCCTACCACAGGAGATGGGGTCTCAGTCTCTAACAAAATTCCACTTATCACCTCCTTCCCCAGAAGCTTAGCTCAAATGTCTAGGAAGTAACATTCCCTGACCTCCTTATCTGCCGCTCAGGATTTCCCTGGCAACTGTTGGCCTCTGCATTTGCATATGCATTTTAGATTCAGCTAATCAATTTACAAACAGACACACATGCAGTCTCCTGGCACAGCAAAGACTACACATGAATTTAGGAAGAGTTGCCCTTTTATAATGCGCACCTTCCAATTCATGAATGTCTTACGTCCTGCCGCTCACCAAGGTCTTTAATTGCTCTTAGAAAAAATGCTTTGTAATTTCAGCGTATGAATCTCACATATTTTTTTTAAAAGATTTTATTTATTCAAGAGAGAGCGAGAGTCAGAGAGATCCCAGAGAGAGAGGAAGAGGGAGAAGCAGAGTCACGGCCGAGCAGGGAGCCCGATGCATGGCTGGATCCCAGGACCCTGAGATCGTGACCCAAGTCAAAGGCAGACCCTTGACTGCCTGAGCCACCCAGGTGCCCCTGAATCTCATAAATTTTTAATAGATTTATTCTTAAGTATTTGCTGGGTCTTGACACTCCTGCAAATGGTATGACTGTAGGATTTCATTTTCTTTTGCTGCAGGTTCATACAAATGAGAGTTGGTTTTCTAGACGGACCTGAGACCCATCTGAGGCTGGAGTATCAGAAATGAAGCAAGTTCTAGAGGTCTTCTGTAGTCCCTGCCCGAAGAACAACCAGAAGGTTATTCCCAGAACCGAAGGAACGCAGAAATAAACCGTAAAAAACTCTTTACTTGGGTAGAACTGAAAAGAGAGAGCAGACTGAGACACTCGAGTTTACCTGAGCCCTGTGCTTGGTAACCCCCTTGACCCTGCCCTTGCCCTGACCCTCAGACCCTGTCTGCTGGAGCCATGCGCAGGGACCACCGGCCGGTCCAGCGAGCCCCTCACCCAGAACCCGGAGCAGAGACCGATCCAAAGTGAATGTGAGGACGTAGCGCTTACTGCTAGAAGTAATTTTCCCGACCTGATAGGCAGGCAAGGTTTCTCTCTCAGAATTCCTCGCGCATCATTTCTAGCGTTGAACATTCTCACCAAGCAGGGGAAGACGGCTCCTTGATGAATCAAACCCAAGATGACTGGAACATTCCTATTCAAAGCGGGTCTGGTGTCTGGCTTTAAAGAGCAATGTTCCTACAGCCGTATATCCCTCCAGAAGCGTCAGGACCCTCTGCTTTTATTTGTCGAGGCTTTTTAATCATATGCTGAGTCTCTCCATGGGAGGGAAGTGTTTCGTCTTAGGATGTTTCAACTCTGCAATGACATGGGCCCTGTTTCTGCAGGGTGGGAACCATCCCAACGGCGGTTTCTGGGCGATGCAAGGCAATTGCTCCTTCACCGGCTGGACTCTTGGATGTCTCAGAGTCCACAAGCGTCTTTTCATCGTGGCCAACACAGCTGTGGAATGCGACCCGATGGAGACTCGAGAGTGATCACTCATCTGGGACTTCATTTGGAGGGACTCTCGAAGGACAACAGATTGTGGACTGAGCTTTTTTTTTTTTTTTTTTAATGAGGTTGGAAAGGAAAGGGAAGAAGATGGGGAGAAGCTGTGAAATGCTTCTTGAAGTTTTGGGGGGGTAAGGTGGAAATTTTCCAGGACCCTTTTTTTATTTCCCTAAATTCTGCCACTGGTTCCCATGTTAAATCTTGTGTAAGACTTGCTCCTCCGTTAAAAAAGGCTGGCATGAAAAATAATTCATATTCATAGAGTCGACTCTGATGAAAATAATCCCTAGGGCTTCACCGCACTGCATCCTGAATTAAAATGCTTTAGACGTTCAGGGTTTGGGCTCTTCTATCTCCTGGGAAGCCATTAATGGCTTATGCATATCAGGCTATTTTCCAAATTCTGCTCTTTTGCTCTGGTAAATAAATGAAGAAATCCAGTTGAGATACATCTGGAAGCCTTTAAAAACCAGGAAAGATTCTCATCGGGGTGAGATGGTTTAGAGCAATGCTGCTTGCTTTTGGAGCCAAGGGCCGTAGGACCTCTCTGGGCCGTTTCTAATACTTGAATTTTATAATACTATGAATATCTAACCAACAACCCCCCGGGGGAGAGATTTCAAAATTGGACATGATGTGAAAAAAATTCAATTAATTTTTTTTTTTTTTGGGGGGGGGGATGTAGTAGAAAAGCCCTGAGCTGGGATTTTAAAAATCTGGCTTCTTGTCCCAGCTTTGCCCCTAATTAGATGAGTGACTTTAGGTAATCACGTAGCCTTTCCGGGCCTCAGCTTTATTACCTGTAAATGAGGGTCACTTGATAGTACCCAACGTCCCTTTGAATTTGCTCCCTGCCCCCGCAAAGTCTTTACTTCTTTTCTCTCCCCTTCCCTGCCTACTCCCTGGGCATGGACTAGTCCTCATCCCAATGAATGCCTTGATCCAGCCTTTCCTCCGGCCAGCGGTGTGAACTTAGGCAAGTTATTTAACCTTTCTGTTCTCTGAAAAAAAGATTAGTGATGTTGTCTGTCTCATCGAGTTGCCAGGATTAAATGATTACTATCTGGCCAGCTCTTGGCTCAGAGTAACAAGGAAATGAACATTAGCCAATGGTCCTCATGTCCCAGGACTGATTTTGTTGCCTTAGGAGTAGAGCTGATGCACTTTATTGCCGGATGAAAAAGGATAGAGTTGAAATAATTCTTACCAGGAGTGGTCACCACTTGTTGAAAAAAATAAATAAACCTATTGGATTATTGACCTCATTTTTCGTGCCTCGTCTTGCCCCGTTTATCCAAGGGCTCCGTAGGGTCACACGAACGTGACTATTTCTCTCCGTTCTTCTTCCCCCATCCTGTGTGAAAACACGACGAGTCCCGGGGGCTCTTTTCAATTCAGAGACCTTGACCAGTACGCACCCGTCTCCGGCTCTCAAAGTCCCACGTTACAGGATGGAATTATCAACGTTCAGCACCATCAGGAAGAAATCTCTCTCTATATATATATTCCAAGTGAAATGCTAGAAAGACTAGGACTAGGTGACGCAGTTTTAGGGATGTAGATTAAGAACATGTAGATTAATTACATACTGTAAAAAGCCCAGCACTTCAGTATACATTTGTATGAGTTTTGACAAATATGACCCCTGTGTGCCCAGTTCCCCCATCAATACAGACAGCAACAACCTGAGAAAGCGCCTTCATGGCCCTTTCCAGTCAACAGCCGTCCTCACTCAGCAGCAACTATTACTCTGATTCCTCATGGATGAATTTTGCCCCTTCCCGAACTTCACGTAAACACACTCTGATGTGTCTGGTTTCCATCATGGAGCACGGTGTCTCTGAGATACACCCTGATGTTGCCTGCGTCGATAACTCATTTCTTTTTAGTGCTAAGGAGTTAGTGTACTGGGGTAGGCACATACTATTGGTTTGTTTATTCCTTTTTCAGCAGATGACCCTTGGGACGAATTTCCTGCCTCACTTTTATGAATAAAACCGCCTTGACTATAGGGAATGTCTGTGGAAGTGAAATGGCTTCTTTTCCTGAACTGTTATGTTTTCTGTTGTGTAATTATATGTTCCAACCAATGAAAGATTTAAAAGTTTATCTCACGGTCCAGTCAAAGTTTCCTGCCTACATGAGGAAGCTAAGCCCCTTCCCTCCATTGCCAACGTCTCTCTCTTTTGGGGACTGCTCTTGCATGTCCCTTGGATAAACCCGTGTTCTGTTCAGGGCATTCTTTAGCAGACCTCTCAGATGTCCTGAAGTCTGAGGTCTGGGGAGCCTTCATCTGGGGAGAATAATGCATCTGCATGAACACCCATCTCTGTTTTGAGAACAAGAAGGACCAGAAAGTTTGGCTTACCCAAGACAGGTCACATCCTTCCTCTTCAGAAACAGGTAACTATGATACCATATACGTCAATCTTAGCCCTCATTCCTCGCTTCCCCCTCTTTACGATGTCTTCCCGACAATTCCCTTGCAGCAACTAGACAACCCTATGGCACTTGTGGTCCCTCTCCATGCCCCTGTACCCAACACAGACGTCTGTTCAACAATCAGCAAATCCTTACTGAGCACTACTGTGTGCCTCAGAATTCTCCACACCACGCTCCAAGAATGAGCCATGAGATTCATATAAACAACAAAAACTCTGTTGGCCATTCTGGGCCCATGGAAGGTTGGTACATGGCATTGCTGTGGGCTTTCTCTTTTATTATTTTTTTCTTTCTTTAAAAAGAAACTGAGTGGTCAGTGAGGGCCAGAGCTGGTACAACCGCCCTACATTTGGGTCACCCCCATTATTACATTTGACTCCTCTCTTTCCCTGGAGAGAGAGAGAATGGGTTTTTCACCAATTTGCCTTAGCAGTAGGGTAACACGTGTCTTACTTTAGGGAGAGTGGCAAGGTACACCAAAAGAGCAAAAAAACTCTCTTCTTCAAAATATTCTTGGAATGTCTGAGATGTCAATTATAATCACTTCCTTTTTAGATGGTTATATCTTAGAAACTTTTCTTCCAGGAGGAAAAGCCAAAACCCATATATAAAAAGCGTATATCTTTCTACATGACCCTAGAATAATGTTCCAGAATTGTCAGATCCCACCAGATCACTCAAGAGTCAGCCTGTGTCCCTCCCTCCCCCATGCCTCCATTCTGTGGCTCATAGTGTGACTGCCCAGGGACTTTCAGAACCTCAGGCCTTCAAGGATCCTGGAGAATGACTCCCACTTCCCGGATGTACGAGCCAGAAGAGTGAGCCCTCAGTGAGATGTGTCAAGTCCCAACAGACCAGATATAGAACTTCAAGATTTCACTTGCACTCCCACAGTTCATTCTTTGAACTGATACTGACTTACCTCAAAATTAAAGAAAATAAAAAGAAAAGATATTTTTACTTCTTTATAGCAATTAATATAACAAGAAACATATATTTGGTCCTGGTCTTCATTCTTGGCAGAGAGCTCTTAAAAACCCTTGGGATTTCCTAACTGATACCAACAGTAAAGATGGTAGAAGCAACTTTTGTTTTTTACAACAAACCCCTTTGACCACACCAGCGTTTCTTCTAGGGGGAGAATTTTGGAAAGCCCCAAGAATCAGGGAGCTGGTTGCCAGAGGATCTGGCCGTATGATTAGAGGGTTGGCAATTTCTGCCCCACCCCACTACCTCCGGGAAGGAGAGAGGGGCTGGAGATTGACTTGTGCACCAATGGTCAATGATTTAATCAATGAGACATATGTAAGGAAGCCTCCATAAAATTCTTAAATGAAAGGGTGCAGAGCTTCCACGTTGGTGACGACACGGCCGTGCCGGAATGGCAGCACAGTGGAGGGGGCATGGAAGCTTCACCCCTACCCCATGCTTTGCCATCTTCATCTCTTCTATCTACCTCTTCCTGAGTCTTACCCTTCTTTAATAACCCATAACCTAGTATGAAAACTATTTTCCTGAGTTCTGTGAGCCATTGCAGCAAATTATCAAATCTGAGGAAGGAGGCCATGGAAAGCTTTTTCCAGCCAGTAGAGTACAAGCCAGAGGTGGCAACCTGGACTTGCATCAGTGTCTGAAAGGGGGGGGGTGCAGTCTGGAGGGCCTGAGCCCTTAACTCGTGGGGTCTGTTAGCTCATTCCATGGGGATAGTGTCAGGAATTCAAATGAATTGTAGGACACACAGTGAGTGTCCACCAAGACCTAGAGAATCGCTCGTGGAAAAAGGCACACATTGGAGCCCAGAAGGATTCTGAGTTTAGAAGGAAAAGAATCAGTGAGTTTTCCTTACATGCTCTTTGTAATCCTTGCCTCCTGGAGACAATAGACAAGGTAGTTCTGCTCTCCCCACTCCCGCGGCTCTCTCAAAGGCCTTCAAGACTCAGTGAGCTGGAGCTCCTGCACCTCGAGTGCTCACTAGTAAAGACCATGCCGGTCAGCGGCTCCCTTCTTTTGAGGACCACCTTCAGGATTTGAGCAGGGCCTCTATCTGCTGCTTACCCGAGAGCCAAAACCTGTTGTGGCACCCCCATTTCCAATAAAGCGTCTTCTAATTTAAACTCAGCGAACCGTCAGTAGCTCTTCACTACTCACTTAAAGAACAGTCAATTTATTACCCTCCGCCAGTACAATACGCCTGAGCAAACTGGCAACGCCAACCAATGCTCCCTGCTTATTCCCTGCACCAACTTATAAACCGGAATGGCAGAGACACCCTGACTTGCCTGGGATGACCTGGGTTTCCTCTGATGATAAGGTCCTCTAAAGAGAAAAGATTTGCCATCATGGAATTAAGGGCAGAAATGGCTCTAAAAAATGAATATTTGTTCAATTTCTTATCCTAGGAAGTGATTTACATGGTCAAGGGATGAACACAAGTTAAAAATCCGGCATCGAGGCTAACGTTTCTCTCCTCTTGTTTTCCTAGGATCACCTCTGCTTGTTGAGAGACAAGCCCAGGAAAGGTACCAGCACTTGCGTTAACTTGACGTCGGGCTCTGCCTCACCTTTCTCAATGAGCAGTGGATGCCTTACAAAGGTGGCGATCGCTGGTGGGGATCTTCAGCAAACTGTGGTCATGCCTTCCCTGGTGCTTCCCCTGGGGTGAGAGAAGGAGCCAAACACGAAACACTCTGTTCCTTTAGGCTTCTCTGGGGAGGGCCAAGGCAGCTGTGGCTTGGGACTGTGCCCGGAGCTTGGAGACAGTCCTGCTGTACGTGTGCATTTCAGAAGAAATTAAGTTACGACAGATTCTGGAAGAGTCAGCAAAGAAATAAAAGCACAGCAATACTGATTTTTTCTTCGTCATTTTGTTTTTATTGGGCGGTGATGGGCAGTACTAGGTTTCGCCTTCCCTTAGGCATTGAAGCCTGATTTCACTACTTCTGAGCTTTACTCTAGGTTATGAAACTAAAACTATTGAACAAAGATGATAGCTTTGTTCATCATCATCTCAAAATTGTGGAAGCTTCTACTTATAGCATTTCTGATTTCTCAGCAGTGAGGTTCACAGCTTATGAACAGTATCAGCAAACTAAAAATGGCCATGATATGCTTTCTATCCCCCTATCCCATCCATGGACTCCCATATATCTTAGGAAGTCTTTCAAAATAGGAGACTTCAAAGCAGGACAACTTTGAGATTCGAGTATGAACTTGTCTTGTTGGAGATAAGCGGCTGAATCGTCCATCAGGGAAGAGATTGAACAGAATATCCTGAAAGCCAACGGCTTCGTGCAAGCCTCAATCCAGTTAAACATGATGTAAAACTCTCTTTTTATTCAGCACACTAAATTCTCACCGTTGTGCCCCGACATGAAGGATCATGACCCACTCAGAGTCCAGTAACTCAGGAGACGCCCTCTGCCAGGACGCCAACATGCCAGGTTTAGTCAGCGTTCAACTGTTCTTCGTGTATTCATTCAACAGACATTTTTGGGATGTACAGGATGTTAAGTGTTGAGATGTTGAGCGCAGAGATGATAAGGTTCGGCTCCGATCCTTGCTGGCCAGCTCACGTGGCTATGATTTAAGGAGATACGTTTCATTCATTCGTCGTTCGTTCATCTGTTTGCTAAACCACTGTTTCTTAAGGGCCAACTCTGTGCTAGCTTCTGGCATCTTCCCTGCTTTGACTTTGCTGAGGGGGTGATTGATAGACCAGAGGTGAAGGGTTCAGGGCAACCAAGAGCACCTGAGAGAGGTTAGTGCTTGATGGTCATCCCTGAGAGAGGAGCCATTCTCAGAAATGAAATCTGAGGAACGAACAGAAACGTTTAAAAGGGATTTTAGCTAGTGATGCCTTAGGGGGTACGATCTAACTTGCTGCTCTGTTTTCCTAAGAAAATGTCAACCAAATCTGAATGTTCGCCAATGCTTTAGAACCGCATTTGTTTTTTGCACTGTTCAGTCTGCCTTAAGGCAGGTTCAGGGAGAACCGGTAAGCCTCCAAGAACCATCTATTACAGAGATAAAAGGCAGAATCAGAGAAGCAGTAGACATCCTCTGGAAACAATTCAGCACTGGGGCAGCCAGCCTGATACATTTTATACGTTCTCTCTGTATCTTCTCTATCTCTCGATATTTATCCTTTCTCAGCCCAGGCCTGTCACCTGCATTCCTCTCTTAGCAAAGTGAAATCATGGTGGTTACAATAATCCAGCGTGGGGCCCGCCTTAAGAAACAGGCTTGACTCACAGCCATACCAACCTGATATTGGACGGTAGAGAGATAGATACATAGATAGATAAAATCAATAGGATGTTATATATAATATGTATGTTAGATATATATTATACACTTTATTTTTCTAGAAGACCCTAATAGGAGGTGGAGAAGGGAGTCACCAACCACTGATGTTTGTAAAACTCTTCTGCAAAACAGAAAGCACCAACTAACAGGGCGACTTTAAACAGTGTTAATAAACTTATGTAATCATATTACAACAGACATGCATTTCAAATCATGGTATTATACACCTCAAACTAATACATTTTTATATGTCAGTTGTGTTTCAATAAAATCAGAAAAAATAAAAATAAATAAAAGAGTTAAGTGAGTTCCAGCATAACTGTTTAAATGGGGGGGGGGGGTGTTACTAAAATGAGCACAATCTAGAAGTTTTGTTGTTTAAATGGGTAGGCTTCCATAATTGGGAAAATTCCATAATAAGTAACACTTTATTCCTTGACAGCCCCAGACAAAGGAGGCACTTACATCAATTTTGAATTGTAGGTTCAGGAGATGGGGGGGGGGGGACTTCCTGGGTATGCATTTTCCAGCAGAGAAGTGAGTGTGGTCATAAGTGCGGGCAGTAGTTCTCACCAGCCAGTAGGTGATCCCCATCCCACCCCCACCGTCCTCCGCTGCAGTGGAGCCAGAGCTGTGGTTCTCTGTCACCCTCTGCACACCTCATCTCCTTCCCTCGATGATGGAGAAAAACACAGACCCCTGGATGTTACAGCCTGGTAGGGGAGAGGGAAATGCAAAAACAATCCTTTATTAAATAATAGTAAATACAATTGACATTGAACTTGTATTTTTTGAGCAACCACAGTATTTGGCACCCGCACGGAGGATCTCGAGCTTTTCTCCTTGTTTGTGAGGTTGGAATACTGATTAAAATTGCCAGATGCTTTTAATGATTGGGGGGGAGGCAGGCAGACACGACGTCAGAGAGCCGCTGCCGGCCTAGTGGGTGGGCTCCAGGTGTGACCAAGCGCCTTTCTTAGATGGGTCTCCATTACTGTTAAAGGGACTACAGTTCCTGTTGCCTGTTCTCTCTCAAGCTTCTCACGTGAGCATTTCTGCAAGAATCTAGGTGTTTTGTTGTTCTCTCTTGATGCTGAATTTCAAAAGATGCTGGCAGAAGCTGACAGCGGCTCAGCAGAACAGTTTCCTTCTGAGGACAGTCCGTCGGGGCTCAGAAGTCCCCCTAACCTGAAGACAGTGCAATTATTCTGAGCCATCTCTCAACAAAGAAAGGGGGAGAGGAAAAGTGGTTGGAAGCATGACCTGTAGGGTTAGTTGCAGACTTGCTTCTCCTAATCCAACCCGAGAGGACTTGAACAATTTTATGACTTGTCCCATAACTTCCACGGAGAGCGATGAGCTCTCCAGTCGTGGCTACCTGTTGGACAGGTATTGCCTTGCTTGCCTTCCATCTCATGAGTGGTCTCAGCTCCTGTGGTGCTCAATAGCCAAAGGAGGCAGGGAAGAGTGTTATTACCGGGACATCTGATGGGAGGCAAACAATCTCTGTGGAATTCAGGTCACTTCCAGAGACCCTGCCCTCAACGGCCAAGCCAGGCAGATGGGGCTCCATGGAAAGAGGGTTATGCAGGCAAATCATTAACCACAGGAGAATGTTCTGCAGAGAAGCGGTGGCATGGGTTAGACACGTTCTGTACACAAAGGATGAAAGGTAGGGTGAACCAGAAACCTCAGTGGGAATCCTGTCCGGAACACGTTACCCCACGGAAAAGTCTATCCTCACTGAAGAAAACCAGGCAGAAACTGATGGTGAAGGCATGCAAAGGAGACAATCTTCCCTGGAATTTGATGCAGAGATCGCATATCCTTAACTCAGGTTCTGAGGCCATTTCTTTCCCAATTTTCTTCTCTGGAGCCCTTTTCAAACCTATTGGGGTACTTGAAGATTTGCCCCTCTTATGATCTGAGCTCCATGATGACAGAAACATGTCGGTTCTGTTCATTGCTACACCTCCCAGTCAGAACGGGGCACCCAGGGGACGTGGGAGGGTTACGTAAGTGAATGAATGAATGAGTGAATGAATGAATGAATGAATGAGGGAGTGAGCAACGGCCCCGGTGATGCTGATGTTGTCTGACCACCTCCTCAGAGCCACCATCATGCTGGGTGTTGTACTAAACAATTTTAGATATCATCTCTTTTAACGACACTTGAAAAATGGATATTGTCACCAAAGACCTGGTGGGCAGCCAGCGGAGGGGCTCAGCTGTTGCGCCCGTGGTCCAGAGCCCAGCACCCAGGACGGAACATCTCCATCTCATTTCCCAGGCTGCAGCTCCGACCCACACATCCAGAGACGTCTCAACATCTGCCGTGGCCCATAGCACTCGACATTGACCAGCATCACTTACCCCATCTTCCTTGGTGGAAAGGCACAGAATGACCATGGAGGTCATTTCAGTACCTTCCTGGGCTGGGCGCCACGGCCTCATCTGATAGCTGGTCAAAGAGGCAGAAGAACGTGGGAGAAGAAGCCAGCGAGTGGTTAGGTCAGTGCTCTGTTTATCTGGTTTGTCTCTTTGTCCCGTATCTCTCACCTGTTTCCTGTTCACCTTTCTCGCCACCGATCGGTCTTGTTCTCTTTCTTCACCGCAGCCCAGCTACCTGCTTATCTCTCTGTCACAGCGTTTCTGGGCAAGAGGATGAAGAGCGCTCGGTCCGTAAACGTGCTCCTTCCTCTATCAGGGCCTGGATGGAAAACCTGCGTCTCCCTCATTTGTGTGACGACACATCAGCTCATCCACTCGGTATCTACGCGCAGGGTTAGCCACGGTTCAGAAATAAAATGTAAAATTACTCGTCCGCTCTTTCCTCTTGGAGAGCTGTGTGGCTCGGGGCCAGCTCCCTCACACTTTCTCTCTTTGGTCGATCGTTTGAGCCCAGGAAACTGCCTGCTTCTTGGAGTCCTGGGTCTCCTAGGCATCACAGCGCAGTGCGAATTCTTTGAACAGATAATTCCTCCACGTTCCTACGTGGGGAACGTCATCCGGGGGACGGACGGAGGTAACTCTTTGAATGGAGGTGGTCTTCAGTGTGGTCACGTGGCCCTGGGAAGGCTCTGTGTGTCCTGAAGATTCCCAGGGCCCAAGCGTGGATGTCTGACCAGGCCTGCCTGTCCTAAAGGTGCCCAGGATTCATTTCCAGTGTTTTCAAGGCTGGCCAGGCTTCTGCGCTCCCTGTTGGGTCACATGAAAAATGATGGAATGTGAGAACAGCACCGGGCTGACATGTGAACCAAAATACTGAAACGTGCACGAACATGTA
Organism: Mustela nigripes; assembly: GCF_022355385.1. Taxonomy (NCBI): domain Eukaryota; kingdom Metazoa; phylum Chordata; class Mammalia; order Carnivora; family Mustelidae; genus Mustela; species Mustela nigripes. The sequence continues at coordinate 113,866,215 of NC_081562.1, read as the reverse complement.
GCCCGTAGACATGGGGAAGAGACAAGGACCCGGTGAGTTTGTCCATGGCGAAGGATGATGATGGCGATGGAGCTCTGCGGGCGGACTTCTGAAACTGTCCCACAGCGTCTTCAGTACGTGCACATGTGGACGGGGGCGAGATAACCGGAGGGATTCAGACTTGGTCTACACAGGTTGCAAAGCCACTGTGCGCGAACATCTCCCCTCCCGGAAACTATCAAGTCAAAAAATTAAAGAGTGGTTAAAAACTGCCCATGTTGAATCCAAATGCAGCCGATGATGAGGGTATTAATTTTCTACACCCGCCATGACAAAGTGCCACACAGTGACCGGCTTGAACAACACACAGTTAACTGTGCCCTGGTTATGGGGGTGGCACGTCCAAAATGAAGACGTTGGCAGGAGTTGTCCCCAAGCCTGTGATGGAGACCTTGTCACACCTCTCTCCTGCTTCTGCCGGCTTGTCAGAAGCCTTTGGGGTCCCTTGTCCTGTAGGTGCAGCAGGTGTGTCTTCAAATGCTGTGTCCCTGTGTGCGTGTTTGTGTCATAATATCCAAATGTCCTCTTCTTATTACGCAGCTGTCTTGTTGGATCAGGGACACGCCCTGCTCCAAACGCAACTTCATCTTGACTAATTCCATCCGCAATGACCCTGTTTTCACGTAAGGTCACCTTCTGAGTATCGGGGGTGAGGACTTCACCGTGTGAACTGCGCGGGGGGTATACTATTCACCCCACAACTGTGGGGGAAACCAGTGTTCCAGAGATCGCTGTTTTGTATGAATTCTGCCCCCCCCTTCGAGATTATTCTGGGAGAACTACTCTGACTTCCGGACTCAGTTTCCATGTTTACTGGGCACACCAGGTACCAAAATTTGACACTTACAGAGTCTTATACATACATATGAACTATGTCATAATTTATAACTGGCACCATAGTCACAAGATAATCAAAATGCAGAACTAATATATATTTTCTAAAGATTATGGAAAATTAGAAACATTTTTTGCATTTAAAATTAAAGTTCTATTTATCAACGTTAGATGATGGCCATTCACAGAACTTTCCTCAAAATCAGGTAGCTTGATGATTTGGGGTCTATGTTTAGAAAGACAGCTAGAGATCTTTCTGATTTTTTAAATCGCAAAGGAACAGAAGAACCAAACAAGGGACTTAGAGGGTACTTACAAACAGAGCAATACTTTCTTTTCAGAGATAATGAGGTAGAAAATAGATCGGTCATCCTACTTCTTTGAACTGTTCATGCAGTAAAAGAGAATTAGCAGGATTAAAGCTGTAGAAACCTAAACTGTATTTCCCCCCCACATTTGTTTTCTATTTTGTAGTGCTAAAAACTAAACAGACTTATTTCCATTGAAATCTGTCACCCACACTGGCTATGAAGCAAAACCCACCAGCCCTGGACGACGAGCCCGTCTGTAGCTGGAACAAAACCCTGGCGAGTCGAGCACCCCAGATACTTGCCACGGTGACGAAATGAGTATGCATCACCGCGTCAGGCCAGAGCACGTGGAGGAGATTTTTTCAGTGAAATGAAACCAGAGTTGGCCAGAAGTGGGGTTCCAGTCCAAGGGAAACAGCCCGCCATTCCCTGACAGGAGTGTCCCTGGAAGCAATTACGTCATCCAGTTCAAAGTATTCCAAGTCAAAACTTGGAATAAAGATCCCACACAATTCCGTTATACTACATGCTAAAGGTACTTAATAACTTTACATTTTATTAAAACAGAGACTATAAACTCCAAGTGGTTCTACCTCAGAAACAAAATGGAGTTTCAGAGTCACGTATTTACAACATGTCATCTCCCCAAATATTGATTTGATGTCCTCATAAATCCAAGTTGTGTGATGTGCCAGTTCCCTATCAGTGCATACAAATGAAAAAAAAATGTTTAGGAATGGACAAGCCTATTTTATTGTGCTAACAGATTATGTCGGACAGGGATTTAAAAATGGTGCAGCAGGAAGGGGTCCTTTCTGCTTGTGCTCTCGGGCCTCAGCTGGGAAGTCTCTGACGCTGGGATTCCTTCACTGTCTGGAGCTGAAATCATCATCTGGGGCTATGGGAGGGGAGGGAGGTGTGTTTGCCGCCATGTCCGTTCACCTGAGCTGGGCTGGCTTCAAGACTGGGCTCCAATGAGACCATTGGCGCAATAGGTCCGTGTGGCTAGGACTTCCTGGCAACGTGGTGGCTTCTGGGGTGGTTGGGCTTCTTACGCAGTGGCTCAGGGTTCTAAGAACAAACGTTCTGGCCAACGAGGTTGAAACTGCACAACCTTTTCAGATCTGACCTTGGAAGCTACACAACGTGATTTCCGCTACAATCTGCTGTTTACACATGGATCACTGTGGCCAGAGCAGATTCTCGATGAAAAGAATGTCAAAGAATTCGCAGCCATCCTTAAAACACTGGCTTCGTTGTTTTTGGGGTGTGTGTGTGTGTGTGTGTGTGTGTGTGTGTGTTTGGAAGAACTCTCTTGCTCATGTACTACTTCTTTATCAGTGAATAAAACAGGGAAAGATTGAGGCCACTGTTCTCTGGGATGACGTCATCACAATAAACCCTTACTCTGCCCAACTGTACATACAGAACTTTGAAAAGAGTTTTTGAGAAAATGGCAGTGAAGACCTTGCCGGCGTCACACGATGAGGGGACAGGAAATTCATCGCATCATGTTTTCTTCCAAGGATGCTTTTCCTTCTGCACATTACTAAACAGAATATTTTCCTGAAGTTTCTCTTTCAATCTCTAAACATAACACACATGAACATTTTATGAGTAAGCCGGTGTTTTGCACAAGAGTTGCAGACTTCAAATAATGCAAAGTGAATTTCTCTCTGAAGCCATTGCACAGTTAACCACACGACATGCTTAAACTTTCCCCAAGTTTCCATTTTCTTACCCTATTTTGTCATAATGTTCCAAACTCTCCTACAAATTTGTATTCCTCTCTTCTTTGAAATATTACTTCCCAAAGAAAAAATTGAGACAAAAACACATTCACCCAAAACACAAATTCTGTTCTTTCGAGGCTGATAAGCCAGGGTCAGTTTTGACCTACAATTAACTGATTTTTGAAATGATGATCTTCACTATTTCAAATGGGGCAGTGTTTTCTGGATTAGTGTCTGGAATAAAAGCTTTGGCTTTGTTTTAAAAGTTTTGAGTTTATTTTGAAATACAGGTTTGTTTTCCAAGAGTATTTGATAATTTCAAACATAAAAATTACATATATTTCATAAACTGAGTTTGGATTCTTATTAATGTCAGTTAAATTAACTCTCATTTCAGAAGGCAGAAAGAGAATGTGGATGAAAAGAAGAACAAAACTGGGGGCGCCTGGGTGGCTCAGTCGGTTAAGCATCTGCCTGTCCCTCGGATCATGATCTCAGGGTCCTAGGATGGAGCTCTGCGTTAGTCTCCCTGCTCCGTGGGGAGTCTGCTTAGGATTCCCTCTTTCCCTCTGCATCACCCAATGGTGCTCTCTTGCTCTCTCTCTCAAAAAAACACATACACACACACACACACACAAAAAAACCCTAAAAAAAAAAAAAAGAAAAAATTGAAGATTAAACTGTCTTGCATGATAAATAAGTATTATTTTTTCAAAATCTTTATTTTTTTTGCTTTCTCAAAGTGCCTGAAGGTTATGTTTAGAACCAACATACAAGTAATTATGTATTTTTTCTTCAATTAAAAAAAAAAAAGACAACTTAAAAAAAACTCTCCTAATTATCTGAGGGAGATAATAATATATGGTTAAGGGATGCCTGTGTGGCTCAGTGGGTTAAGGCCTCTGCCTTCGGCTCAGGTCATGATCCCAGGATCCTGAGATCAAGTTCCATATCGGGCTCCCTGCTCAGTAGGGAGCCGGCTTGTCCCTCTCCCTCTGCTGCTCCCCCTGCTTATATGCTCTCTCTCTCTCTTTCTGCCAAATAAATAAACAAAAGTTTTTAAAAAATAGTATATGGTTAAGACACAGAGGGATGAAAAAGTATCTTAAGGAAGTCGTGAAGTGAAGAATCTTCATTTATTTTCAGTGCTTCTGGTCATCTCTACAAGCTTAATTCTGAAGGGCGTTAGAGGCTATGGGGGAAGGGACCTCAGACTGTCAGAATTTCTGTTTTGAGAGAGCAGATTCCTTTACCTGTGTTCACAAATGCCAAAGAGTGGTAGCCCCAAGCAGTCTCATGATGGAAGCGAGCAAAGTCTGCTTTCTGGGTCCTCAGCCTACTGTCCACCTTCCTGCACGGTCCTGCCCCCTCCTCCATGAGTGGGAAATCTCCATATTTACCCGCCGATGCTCAGACAATGTCTCCCACTGTTGCACACCAATAACCCAGATCTCAAAAATGTCAATGAAATCTTTAACACTTTTCTCTTATAAAAATCAGCATCATAATACGCTCTAGTTCCATCCATGTTGTCGCAAATGACAAGATTTCATTTCTTTTGATGGCTGCATAGTATTCCATTGTGTATCATGCTTAGCAAAATAAGTCAATCGGAGAAAGACAACTATCATATGATCTCCCTGATATGAGGAAGTGGTGATGCAACATGGGGGCTGAAGTGGGTACGAGAAGAATCAATGAACCAAGATGGGATTGGGAGGGAGACAAACCATAAGTGACTCCTAATCTCACAAAACAAACTGAGGGTTGCTGGGGGGAGGGGGGTTGGGAGAAGGGGGGTGGGGTTATGGACATTGGGGAGGGTATGTGCTTTGGTGAGTGCTGTGAAGTGTGGAAGTGTGTAAACCTGGCGATTCACAGACCTGTACCCTGGGGATAAAAATATATGTTTATAAAAAATAAAAAATTTAATAAAAAAAAATCAACATCATAAAAATCCAATTTGTTTATAAACAACATATTCACTTATTGTTGTTTTAATAGTAATAATAAGGGCTAGCATTTCTTGAGCGCCCACCATGGGCAAGACAAGTGATGATTTGTATATTCATTTCGTCTGTAGAAAATATATGTGAAAAGAAGATCACTAGAATTATTTATAGCTAAGTCCCCTAGAGATAACCACCATCAGCCTATCAGTATGGATCTTTTGTGCCTGTTTGTGACAGCAAACAAAATAATGAAATTGTACTTTACAGTATTTTATAGGCTGCCTTTTTCACTCCGCATATCGTGAATATTTCCTTGTTATATAAAAATCCTTCCCTAACAGTGTTTCCAGTGGCCACATAGCACACCATTATGGGAAGCAGCCTGCTTTATTTAACTGATGCGTTCTGACGAGACATTTAGGTGCTTCTTAGGTTTTTGGTATTTTTTGTTTGCTTGTTTGTTTTGCTATGACCTCGAGGCTTCAGTAAACATTCCTAGAACTCTATCTTTTCCTACAGGCATGATTTAATCACTAAGCTTCCTCGGTTTACTAAGTTTGAAAAGTCAGAGAAGTCATTAAAGGATCGCTTTTTGAGGACTTATTTTTATGGCACAAAACCCAAAGCCCTTAAAAAAAGTATGGGAGGATTTTAGTCATTAGCCTTGAAGTTAGGAGAGCTTGCTGGCTTGTTTTATTGGCACTCAAGCTTTCCCAGCATCCCAGAAACATGCTGAGGGTCCTGAAAGCAACCTGTTCCAGCTACTCCTAAGGTCAGCCTTGGCAGGAAAAATACATCTTCGGAGGGAAATGCATTTGAGAAATGCAGTGATCTAGGAGAGGCAATGCAGAAGTTAACTTCTCTCTTCCCTTGCTTGGCAATAAAGTCCAATTCTAGCTGCTACCATTGCTCAAATCACACCTGATAGTTCTTCTATATCCGATCCACAGTGAACATCTGTCAGGATGTTCCTTTTTACATGCTTGCGGATGTTATGTCATAGCTGAATACAGACCCATATGTTTCATATTTAAAATGAAAATTCTATAATTAGGTCAAAAATTCTTAAATCGTTCTGAACTGAACAAAACACATTTATCTGATTATTGTAGTGGCAAAATGATGTTCCCTTCGCAGAAATGTTCATGAGTGCCATCAAAGGAGTTTGGATTTTCTTTTTTCCTCCATCGATGATATCTTTCTAACAGAGAACGTTCAGGAGAGCAGAAGGCAGAGTTGGCAAATACACGTTAATTTTTCCATCAGAAATGGAACACATGCTAGGGATGCTCCAAGATTTATGGGTTTTCAGAAACTGGCACACTCAGAACCTCATTCTCTGGATCATTCTCTGAATCTTGTTTCCACTGATGCAATAGGGGTGGTTTCATATTCTGTCTGGCCATATTTCACAATTGGCAAAACCCAGCAGACTGTAAGAGCTTCCAAAGGGTCATTAGCTGGAAAACCTACAGACCCAAATTTTACTAACATCTGAGTTCCCTCAGGAATTTTACTGTTAGCAAACACCAGACATTTGGATAATGGACCAATGTTTAATTCAAAATTCTGTAAAACAGCAGTGCTTCCTTGTTTCTGGATGTTCTTTTTTTTAAGGTCCACAAAAAAATATTGAATTAGATGACGTGTACCAAAATAATAATAATAATAATACCTACCGGTTGTTCTTAGGGAAGTTGTAATAGTACTTTCCCTGAAAATTCATTAAAAATGCAAAGATGGTGTTCTTTCTGATTTCAGAAACCATTCTTGATTGAAAAACAGGCAGTATGTATTGTTTAAGTGTTTTGAAAATGTATTTTTGCATCTACTTAAAATGAAAAATGTATTTATAAATGAAGTGTTCACTTGTGTTTAAAATATATCAGTATAGAAATATCTATCAACATCAGAACTGAGGGGAGTGTAATCCCATTTAAGTATACAACATGGCATTAAAAAGTGATTTTTTTTCAATGTAAAGATTTCTTCCTTCCCTCTAACCCACTACCCACTGCCTTCTGTGGCTTTCTTTACCTGAAAACACAGATGCAAACACACAGATACACACACACACACACACACACACACACACACACACACTGCTTGAAAGAAAACATGGAAACTGTTGGATATTTATTTTAATTACTGACATTGAAGAACCAGAATTAGAGCACTCTGTGTTATTCCTTTTCCTTAAACCAAATAAACTTCATCAAAAAGAGAGTCTGTGTTGCCAAACATTCACCCCAGCGTAACAAAACTTCTTCTGTCTCCTTTTCCTGTGAACAAAAGTCTACAATCAAATCATATCTCCCATCTTGGATTTTTGTTTAACTTCATATATAGTTTTAAGGTACAAAATATCTCATTATGCATTCATAAGATAGAAGTTGGTTGAAGCACTAAAATCTTAACCATTAATTTGTTCAATAAATGTTTTGGACCTCTTCTATCAGATGGCTTTTGATGTGTAAAAACAGTAAAGTCTTAGTGATATGTTCACTTCCTGCTCATGCGTTCTGGGGTCAACTGGTTTCCGGTGAATTTGGTTGAGCTGGACTTTAGGCTGTAAGCTGGGTCCAGGTGGTTTCCTGTCTCTTCATTGCTGGCCACCATCTGAGTCATGGTCTTCTCATGGCAGGAAGGCAAGGCTGGTTGAAGCCTCCACCTGTTTGTGTCCACTAACATTCCATCAACCAAAGCAAGTTCCGTGGTCAAAAACCAAAGTCAAGGGGGCAGGGAAATGTACCTCCTACACCCTGAGATCAAACCAAGCTGTATAGCCAAGCAAACATTAATACGGCAGAGTAATATAGCAGGAAATGAATATTTTTTGGAACAACAAATAATCCGTCTTCACGCTACTCATGTCTCGGCTTTGGATGGGAATACGATGGTGAACAAAACTGTGCCATCCTGAAATTTACATTTTAGAGGATGAAGCAGGCAGTAAATAAATAAATACAAAGTTAAGTGGTACTCTCAAGGAAATGCAAGGCTCTTATTTAACAGGTGGTCAGGAACATTTTCTTAGAAGGAGACCTAAATGAATTGAGAGGACTGGCCATCTGTTGAAAGAGCTTTCCAGCCAGAGGAAATAGTCAGGAAAGAGGCTCTGAAGTGGGAACCAGCTTGGCATCTATAAGAAACAGCAAAGCAGCCAAGTATGTCTAGAGTACAGTGAGCTCATACAGAGTCCTGGATGACACGATCTTATTCTGGGTGAGCTAGGGACCCTTTGGAGGTTTGAGAGCAAGTGAATTACGAGTGGACAGGACTTGGAGATCTATACGAGCATTTCTAACTCAATTTAACGGGCCCTTTGAGACTACGGAGGCATGTATGCTAATACAAGCTGTTTGATAAATTCACTCATTAATCTCCAACACTCAAGCAAAACATTGGTTTGCTGCAAACCGGTTTACTGTTGATTTCTATTTTCACAATGCAATCTGATTCGTTCTGTTTGCCGATTTTTTTTTTTTTAACTTCACAATCTGAGTAATGGATGCAAATACTAAGTGGTTTCATTTTTAGGAATCTCAGGGAATATTCAAAAACCAGCTGACCTTGCAGGATGCCCTATGCAAATGACTTCACCCCAGAACTCACCTCCTGTTGTCTCCTCTTCGTGAACAGCTGTATCATCTGCTAGGTGCCCCTCCTAGCCGACAGAGCTCAGTGGTAGTGTAGGCTTTAGGACAAAAATGAGCTTCAAAAGGCATTGCATTTAAAAACAAAACAAAACAAAACAAAACAAAAAACAAATCTCAAACGCCATGCCCACAATGCTGATTCCAAGCCTGCCGTACCTTGGTCTGTCTTGCTTCCTTGCCATTTAAAAGGAAGTTTAATCATCTTTTACCAAATTTGTTTTCCATAGCCAGAGGATTTCGTAGATAAGAAACAATAAATCCCTAGCAACACAGACTTCTAACAGATGGTAGTAAACGGGCTTGAAAATATTTCAAAACCTGCACTAATTTCCATTCCCCAAAGGTCTCTCTCTCCCAGGTTTTTTTTTTTTTTTTTTTAAATAATAGCCGTTCCCTTCATTGTCTCCAATGGTCCCATTTTGGTTATAATTTATGCTCCCTTGTGCTCTGAGACTGTATCCAAATTACCCCCTAAACACAGGCAACTCCAAAAAAGAAAACTTGAAGCGGTTCTAAATGTTTGCATTCTTCTTATGGGTTGACTGTCCCATTGAAAACAAAAGCTGCAACATTATTTTTTTAAATGCACATTTCTTAGCAGGAGAGAAAATGCTTAGTCAGATTGGTGTTTCAAAGAGTAAAAACCCACCTGACTTAAAGACAGAGGATTTTGTTTCTGTCTCGGTCACCAAAAGGAATTGACAATGTAAATTGAGAAGGGGCATTCTAAAGATAGGATACTCCCGTACCATTACCAATTACCAGGATCTTCTAAGGAAAGTGCCTTAGTTTAGAGGACATAGTTCTGATTCATTAATCTTCGTTCTGCCATTGTGCTACCCCAGTGCTCTTTTATCTCATAATAAAGGCATGATTTTAAAAAGGTATATATGTATACACACGTGTATTATTTTATATGTACACATTTATAAGATATATATATACTTTATATATTTATAAATATACATACTTTATATATTTATATATAGATATATTTAAATAGATAGATAGATAGATAGATATACTTTCATGTTTATAAAACCCCTTTGCCTTTACTTTCTCCTTTGAACCTAACAATCTTACGGCGATGGAAGGGTCCATGTGTGTTTTCGTTCCCATTTTATGGATGAGACAATTGAGGGAGTACGAGGTATCAAGAGTCTTGTCCAAGATCATACACAGTCAGGATAGAAGCCCCAAGTCTACCAAGTTTTCTCCTTCTCTTTTACAACACCACTTATTTCCTTTTGGATTGCAAATTAGTATATCCTTGGAATGAAGTGTTTCAGCAACATGAAAGAAATTTAAAATTTTAATTTCTTAAAAGAAATTAAAATTTTACATGGTTCTACCACCCAAAGAAGCATTGACATTTGCCTGTTGAAACACATAACTACCATTTCTTATTCGAGACCTGAGATCATTCATTGTGCCCTGGTTTGCAACCTGTCTTTTTTGCTTAATGGCTACCTAGTAATCCATCAAAATGGTTGAATCATAATTAATTTATCCCTTTTAGTGGGTTGTGCTTCCTTTTTTTTTTCCTCAGTGAGAATCATTCTTGCCACAAATTAGTACAGGGATGTGTAGGGATGCGGTGATAATTTCCATGAGACAAATTCCTAGAAGTGAATTTATGAAGTTCAAGGGTATTAACCATTCTAAGACATGAAGTCCCTATTGGCAACATGACCCATTGAAAAAGTTGTTGCTGGAGACGCTGCCATCGTCAGGACCAGAGACACATTCCCTGGACCCTACCCCAACTCAAATGCTCTTTCTCCTGGACATGGTGTTCCTTTAAATAAGAAATAATTTTTCACATTTAAGTGGAAGACATAATGAGGTGATAGATGAGGTACTCCCTGGGAACAACACTACTCTCAGTAATGGCCAAGGCGAAAATCAATCAGTTGCTCTTGTCACTGGAATGGCTCAGCCTGAAGATGACTGAGAAGGTTTTCTGAGAGTCATATGCAAACCCATCATCCCATTTGCATCGTGGAGGCCATGTCGCACATGGGCTCGTTGTTCATTATGAGCAGACTTTTACAAATTGAGTTCCAAGGTTTCTGCCATGCTCACTGTCTTAGAAAACTAGGAGAAGAGGTCACTTGGCCGATTCTCCTTGGTAGAGAGAGGGGTTGACATTTATGGACCCTACCAGGAAGGGAAGGATAGTATGCACCGCCCCTCATCACCTGACCTGGGGCACTGACAGATTTCATGCCCACAGAAAGGGAACTCCATGACAGGCTAACCAAACTTGGGGTCCTATAGACCATCAATGCAGAGAAGCAAATGCTCTCATGCCAAGGCTGATTTTCACTCCCAAAAGGAAGCTGACAAGATATTGTCTCTGAATGGTTTCCTCATCAGACATTCAATATTGCCCAGATTGAGAGAGAATCAATGTCACGACAGTCAGGAAGGTCATTTAACTCTGCAAAGTACCGATGAACGCCACCTTGCCTAATCTTCAGAACACTGTGACTTGGGTTTTGTTTTATCTTCATCCTGCTGATGAGGGAACTGAGCCTTGGAAGTTGTCCACCCAGTGAACACCTGGGCCGGCACTGCCACCCACATACCCAGTCCAAAGGCCCAGATCTCTACCACTGGGGAGTGCACCTGAGACTCATGTGAATAATGACGTCATGCTTCACAGAGGCAAACACCCCATCTACAACGGGAGATGCCCGGTTCCCCTTCACTCTGAAGGGGACTTCCTGCCCTAATGCAAACCTTGCAAACTCCCAATTAAGGATTTAAGGATGGAGATACTTTGCAATGGAAAAGAAAAAAAAAAAAAGAAAAAACCTGAAAACCTGTTGCTTTCCAATGCAGATGCCATAACATGCTCAGCTGTGGCCAACACATTGGCAGGGAAGGTTAGATCATTTTCTTTGAAGAGATGCCTGGAATTCTGTTTGTTAAAAGTTGTTTTCATAGACATTCCTTAGTTCATTGGGCCGCCCTAAATGGAAAGTTGTATTTATAAGATCACGCTTTCGTGTTGGCTTTAGGTTACAAAGTGTTGATGACTTGACATCTTTTGGGAGGTTTTAAATGACACAGACCATAACTTGCACTGAACCAGCGTGGCTGGCATCTTTCAGGAATTTTAGGTCTTGCCTACAACCTGTCCCATGTTTCTTCCCATCACAAAGGAAGATGTCTTGCCCAGAGAGCCTGAGAGCAAGGTAGTCTTGGCTCAAATTCAACAGATGGATTGGGAAAGAGGATGTGGGATGTGGAATATTCTAGTCTGGCGTTGTCACTCACCTTCTCCACCTCCTCACTTCTCCATGCCCATCACCCCTCCCCCCAAAAGTCCCCCAAACCCCATGTGCTACAATGGAAATAATCTTGAAGAGAGGTCAAGGTTTTGTTTACAGCAACAACCAGCATTTGTCAAAGACACACGCCATGCTTTCTCTACATTTTCATAAATTGTAGTTTTGATGGAAGTAGGGAGATAGATAAGCAAACTCTCAACTGAAATACAGTTGCCAAAACATGGAAGCAACCAAGTGTCCTTCACTAGGTGAACGGGAAATAAACAGTAGTCCATCCGGACAGTGAAATATCCATCCAGACGGTGAAATAGCATTCGTTGCTGAAGAGAAGTGAGCCATGAAAAGACATGGATTTTACTAAGTGAAAGAGGCCAGTCTGAAAAGGCTATTTACTGTCTGATTCCAACTATATGGCACTCTGGAGAAGGTAGAAGAGTGGAGAGAGTAAACAGATCCATAGTTCCAGGGTTTAGTGGTAAGGGAGGGCACGGGGGATTTTTGGGGCAGTGAAATTACTCTGCCGGATTGTATAATAGTGTCCATCCATCAGGATACATTAGTCCAGACCCACCGAGCGTACAACAACCAGGAAAGGCACCTGATGTGAACTCTAGACTTGGGGGATGAGGAGGTGTTGATATATGTTCATCCTTGGTTTAAAAAAAAATCCCATTGATGAGGATGTGGATCCTGGAGGAGACTATATGGGTAGGGCAGGGGTATGGGAAATGCTCGTGCTTTCCTCCAGATTCTGCTGTGAACCTAAAAGAGCTGTAAAAATGAAGTCTTAGAAAAATGAATAAGTAAGTACAGTCACTCTTACCCTGTCCTTATTTTGGTTGTAGTGTGTGTGTGTGTGTGTGTGTGTGTGTGTGTGTGCGCGCGCGCCCCGTCTCTCTCTTCACCCTGCTTGCTGTCTTTCTAATTTACTTAAAAACTCCTGATGCCTGTTTCTACAGCGACATGAGGCCCTAGCTAATTGTCTTAATTTCCATGCTCTAGGGAATGTGTGCTTCTTAGGCTGTCCAAATGAGCTGCAGAGACTCTGTGTAAACAGATTTAGGAATTCTTCCCTCATCCTCATCATCCATCTCCAGACAAGCTTAGATGAAAGCTGAAAGGCAATACCTGTGGATGTTCAGCTGGCGCTCGTCGCACTTGCACGCGGAGGTTGGAAGGGAGAGTGTCCGCTGAGAGCACCTGACCTAGAAGGGGTGACACGATCGCCTGACTCCCTGATGTCAGCGATGGGGGACCAGGGAGCTGAAGTTGGTCCCAGTGCCTTGGATGGGCTGAGAGCACCAACACCGTCAGCTTCTTCCCATGATGTCTCCACAGTTTAATGCCAGACCATCTGTCCCCTCGACCTTGTGCCTTGTCTTTCAGGCACATTTACCATTCAGCAAGGGACTGAAACTTCCAGATCTTTTTGTGTTTTCAATATCTTCCATGGTCTGAAGAATGGGTGCCAACCCTGCCATTGTAATCATTCATGACACGTCTAGAAAACCTTCCTCTAAAACCCGCCTGCCATCGTGTTCTTTGTTTTTTGTTTCGCCAGGTGGTGTTTGTTTTTTTTTTTAAGGATTTTATTTATTTATTTGACAGACAGAGATCACAAGTAGGCAGAGAGGCAGGCAGAAAGAGAGGAAGCAGACTCCCTGCCAAGCAGAGAGCCTGATGTGGGGCTCGAACCCAGGACCCTGGGATCATGACCTGAGCCGAAGGCAGAGACTTAACCCACTGAGGCGGGCACCCCCTGCTGTCATGTTCTGAATACCCTTCATTCATACATTAACCCCTGTGAATCAGTGAATGTCCCCTTTCTTAAGTGACTATTTCTAGAAAGGGTAGCCCAGTTACCTGTGGTAAACCATTAACAATCTAGTATGAATTATTTGACTCCGCTGTTTTCTTGTGGATTAAATCCATTGAGATCCTGGCACCTGCAGAGTGGGCGTTTCAAAGGAAGAGGGGAAAGAAACAATGTAATTTTGTAACATGAGGATGTAACCGCTCAGGCCCCATAGCCCAGTGCCACAGTGTGCGAGGAGTCAGAATTTGGACTTGCGAAGCTGAAGGGGGTGGGGATTTGAAAGAAAGGGAGCTGATTTCACTCTGTACCTCGATCATTGGACAAGACTCATTGATGGTTGGATTTATTTTGGTTTTGTCTGTTTGCTTTGGTGTTGGTTTGGGGGTTTTTTTACACAGCAATTGGCACAGTTTCTGATACTTTCTATGTACCCAATAAATGTTAGCAACTACTTCCGTTATCTTCATTTTGTTTTCTGCCACACTCCCTGAGCCTTTTTTCCTGAAACTAAGAAAATTGGGGTCAAGAGAAACCGAGAGCTGGAATGAAAGCAGGATTGTTGACGTGGAGGTGTGTTCTTGGGAAGAAAGCAGCACAGAGGTACGGGGCGGGGGGGGGTGGTGGCAACACTCCCTGCCACGTCGCTCTGATGAGCGATAGGGACAGGAGATCACGTCTCTCAGCCTGTCTCCAGGTAAGCTGGGTAAGCCTTCTCCGTTTACAACTCAGCAGTGAGATCCTGAGAGGTCAGAGGTTCCCCAGTGTCTCACAAAGGGGTCAGGGTGTGGGATGAAACGTGAAGCATGGGGGCTGGAGTCAGTACCTGGAATGGAAGCTTTCCACTTCCTTCTAGAGCACCTGAGGGCAGACATGTGGAAGTTTGCCCTTGCCCATCCCAGATGGTTCTGGGTCCGTTCGATGTCCAAGATGATGAGGGATGCCGTATAACATGGCGCGATGACTGAGAACAGGAACTTTGGAGCTGAAGAGAGTGGAATATACATTCTAGCTCAGCTACTGATCCGCTGTGTGGCTTTGGGCCAGCTACGTCAGCTTCCCATCTAGCGCACAGACATCATAATGTCTATTTCCGGGGTTGTTATAAGGATGAAATTAATATAAAGTCAATGTAAAGTAACACAAAGCGCCCCCACAAATGTGAGCTTTTATTATAATCTAATGAGGCGATCGGGCAGAGAATGGTCCTATGACATTGTCAAGGTCATGTAACCAGGAAATGCCAAGAGCTTGAATTAGAAATAGCTCCCCTGGTCCTGGACCAGGACATGTGTAGGCAAGTAGTCATTGTTTTGCAGGACAGCCTTTAGCCAAGTTAGGATGTGCTTATTACATATAATTCGTTCTTCCTTATGAAAACTTGACAGTTCTTCTAAGCCCAGATCATTGTTCTGGGTTTAAAATTTAAACCCAAGTCATTGTTCTGAAGCCATATGTTCTTCAAGGTGTATTAACTGTGCATTTTTAAAATTTTCAGTAGAAGGGTTTGGGGATTGGGCCACCTGGGTGGCTCAGTCACTTAAACATTGACCTTTTGTTCAGGTCATGAACTCAGGGTCCTGGGATCTAGTCCAGCATCAGGCGCCCTGCTCAGGGGAAAGTCTGCTTCTCCCTCTGCCCCTCTCCCCTACTTATGCTCTCTGTCTCTCAAATAAATAAATAAAATCTTAAAAAAAAAATAAAAAGAAGGAGAAGGGTTTGGGGATTTCCCTAAGTCATGTGTGTCCCCTCAAGAAGAGGGGACTCTTGACATCGCTTGGTGCCGTCATAAAAGAGGAAGCCTCAGGGGCTGGAGGCGTAGGGAACCGGGGATCCTGTGCCTGTTGCTGAGTAGTTTCACGCAGACTCTTCCCCTTCAGAGCCGGCAGAGACCAAAGACTCCACACCTATCAGTGTATTGTTGAGGAGACCCGAGTTGAGGGCGGGAAAGTGACCTAAGTTCGTGTAAGTTAGTGACAAGACGGAACAAGGATGTGTGTCTCCTCTCTGCATCAGAATTAATTTTTTTAATTGTGCAGAGGGAGGTGCCTTGGCCATCCCAAAGCTTTGCACATGTCCCCACCCTGCACCCTTTTTCACCCACTTTTTTAAAACGAGAGGCTGTGAGGTTAGACTGGCTGGAGGTGAAGCATGTTCATTCAATGTCGGGCTTCGGGAAGAGGGGGATCCCAGAGGCTTTGCAAGCTAGTGGCAAAACCAGACACCTCCTTCTAGAACATTTTGCATTTTATGAGCTCCATGGATCATGCCCTTCCCTTGTTCCCCCACTTGCAATCCCCGCCCCACCCCCGACTCTTCTCTCTCACTGAATTTCTGGTTCCACATGTGGACGTCAAGGAAAATGCGTTGCATGTGTTCCTGGTTGATTTGCAGTTCACTCCCCAGAAAAATGACTGGTCAGCCCCATTGTCCCCCCCTCCCCCCAACCCCACCAGTTTAACTGGGAGGTTCCGATCCTTGCCAAAGCTGCGCTGGAGAACGGGAGGTCAGCTTCCAAGCAGACCTCGGAGCTGGACAGCCAAGTCTCGGGATCTCTGGGCCACGGAACCCTGCGGCCACTGGAGTGGGAATGCGGGTCGTGGGGCGCCTCACCTGGGCTCCTCTCGAGCGGCCCCGCAGCGGGGCTCCCAGCATCCAGGAGCCTCCCAGAAGGAAAGTGTGGCTCCTTTGTCTGCTTCCCTCCCTCTCCAACCTCCCCATCAGTGCCGTACAGCTGTGTTTCTGTGAAAACAAGGGCGCCAGGAAAGAGAAAAACACTGTTTATGAGGCTGCCTAGATTGGGGAGTCATATAATTTCAATAGCCCTGAGATATACACAGCTGACTACTTATGCAAATTTCAGACATCGTGTTTGAACAAAAGGTTGCACAGTAACATAACCTGGAGCTTCTATTACTAATGAGGTACTTATTTCCATTTGAATACAGAAGTGTGTATTTTTTTTCCCCTTTTTACAGCGTCTCATAATTGTGTCTAATAATATAAAAATAACACCAGGTCGTCATCTCCACGAGGCTTAGACATCAGACGCAGACGTGTGTCATGGCAGCCGTCGGGAGATGTGACGCCTTGCTGACTGCTCGCTCCCTGGCACAGTTTGAAGACACTCAACCCAGGAGCCTCCTTGGAAGAAGACATTCCATTAACGTTGTTCTCCGCGGAATGCCGCCTGTTCTTTACGTGTGCTCTTAAAATTCAGAGCAATAGGAAGAAGGAAAGACGGTTTAAAAAAAAATGGCCATGTTTGGTCTTTATTATCAATTAGGTAAGGCGTTCTCGGCACCAATGAATGGCGGCGTCACACCCGCCAGCGTGGTTGGTAACCGTGGTGTGCTTCAGAGAGGGAGAACTGGTGTGGGGGGGGGGGTTCTTAACGTGAAAGATGTCCCACAGGTGCATCATCGTGCCACAGTGAACTTTATTCAGTGGATAAAATAAATGAGAGAGGCAACTGAATATATAAATGAAAAGATAAATGACTTGAATAAGCCCTAGAATCCATTAAAACTTCTGAGGTTGCCCCAGTGTATACACACACACCCCACACACACACACTATGTAAACCAGGTGAGCGGATGGATATATTAATTCGTTTGGTTGTGATGATCGTTTCGCAGGATATACACCTATCACATCATCACACGGTGCACCTTAAACGTATACGGTTTATATTTGTCAGTTATACCTTAACAAAGCTGAGGGAAGAAACCAAAAGAATCAATCTTTCAGAGGCAATACTTCTGGGAAGGAGTGAGATTTTAAAGATTTATGTATTTATTTGTCAGAGAGAGAGCACAAGCAGAGGGGAGCAGCAGGCAGAGGGAGAGGTAAGTGGAGGGAGAAGCAGGCTCCCCGCTGAGCAAGGAGCCCAATGCGGGACTCGATCCCAGCACCTTGAGATCAACCTGAGTGGAAGGCAGACCCTCCACCGACTGAATCACCCAGGCATCCCAGGGAGTGAGATTTTAAAGGGCATTTGCCACCCAGCGAGTAGGTGGTCGGTGGACCCTTGGGGGATGAGGTGACCCCAGTTGAAGTCCTAGTGGTTGGAGCAGAGGAGCTGGCTGGGGAGCAAGGACAGGGGGTTGTGATCAGAAGGGCTGGGATGCAGCAGTGGGTTCGCAGACAGTGAGAAAAATGTTCAGGAGCCCTCCTTGAAATAGAAAAAAAGAACAAAAGAGTTGAAAATCTTTGGAGTGCTCCTCCCACACCACCTGCCCCTGACATCGTGGCAGTCCAGTTGTCTCTGAGCAACCTGCCTGCCAGATGGAGGAAGGCTCTGATTTAGAGTTTATGAACATTTCAGTACCCTGCTCCCTGACCCCAGGCCCCACTGACCATTTGCCTAAAAGGTGAGGAGAGAAAGTAAGTGTGTTCTCAGCCTGCAGCTTCTTGACTTAAACACAGGACCATGCTGATGAAATTACATGTGTCAACTTGACAGGTCCCCGAAGACCCAGACAAATGGTCAAACATTATTCTGGGTATGTCTGTGAGGGTGTTTCTGGATGAGATTATCATTTAAGTTGATGGACTTTGATTAAAGCAGACTGCCATCCCTCGTGTGGGTGGGCCACATCTAACCAGTTGAAGGTCTGCCTAATATATATAATACACACACACACACACACACACACACACACACACATTGAAGGTGGAGTAAGAAAGAATTCTCTCTCTCCCTGTATGACAAGATTTGAGCTGGGACATCAGTTTTTGTTTGTTTGTTTGTTTGTTTGTTTTTCCTGGTTTTGGACTCAAACTGAAACACGAGCTCTTCTTGAGTCTCATGCCTACCAGCCCCTGGACTAAAGTTTACACCCTCAACCCCCAACTCAATGACTGCAGATCTCGGGACTGGTCGGTCTCTATAATTGTCTGGGTCAATTCCTCGGAACACATCCCTTCTGCATGTGCAAATCTCCTATTTGTTCTGTTTCTCTGGAGAACCCTGAACCATTGAGGTGCCCAAAATGCAGAAAGGAGACACAGGGGTTAACTTCCATTCGACAATGGCAACTCTTCTGCGTTACTTACAGAAAACCAGCCCTTCCCCCCCAGCTTTAGGATTAGGTGGTCAGCTCCCGTGTGAGTAGCAAACTTTTCCAAACTATAGAGACCTAATACTGTGGGAAAGGATTTAGGGAATATCACTACAGTTTCCCTCCACAGAGAAGTCTCTTCTCCCCACTCTTCACATGAGGTCACTTTTAAGGTACGGAGCACGCACGATAATGAGAGTCAAAACAGGCAGCCAGTCTCCCCAAAACAGAGACGCCCATCAGCTGTCCCGTCCACCAGTAGCTGGAAGCTAAGGCCCAGCAGGGGCAGAAGCTCCTGCCCGAGGGGGGCAGCCCACCTCAGTGCTGGGACTCACCCCTCCCATCGCTTCCATTGTTCGCAGACGTGAAAAAGACACAGGTCTGGCCAGGCGATTTCCAAGAAGCTGCTGACAGAGATAGCGGTGAGCTATTGTGGAATGATTTTAATTTCAGTAGAAAGAAAGAGAATGGAAGGTAGGAAGAGGAGGAGAGGGAAGGAGAGAGGCTATTCATGAATATAAATGCAGAAACATACAGTCTCTCATCCATATATATCTGTAGATATATCCTGAATATATATATGCATTGAAAATGCTTTTCTCACAGATTAATTAAACTGAGAAGTGCTGACCTGTCACCCTCAGTCTAACAGGATATACGCTTCTTGTCTCAAGTGCAGGATCACAAATTACTGGGGAACACTTATTAACTAACTCCTTCATTATCCTCTCCCTCTGATTTTTTTTAAAAAGAGCTTATTGACGTGTTTGAGAAAGAGAAAAAGAGAATGAGAGGGAGAGGGAGCGCGAACCTGAAGCCGACTGCACACTGAGCTCAGAGCTGGACGCGGGACTCTGTCCCATGACTGTAGGGCTCCGTCCCATGACCGTGAGATCCCGACCTGAGCCGAAAGCAAGAGTCGGACGTTTAACCGACTGAGCCACCCAGGTGCACCCCATCCCCACAAATTCTGATTTTTAAAATCGAACATAGCGGACGCCTGTCTGGGAGCCAGAGCGTGTGAAGCTGTGTCTGGGGGAGGTGCACAGGGGGGTGTCCTGACTGTCCCCTCTTCACCTGTACCTTCCTTTTTAGGCAGAACTGGGATTGTACCAGTTTGTTGTTCTCCCATCCGTCTGACCACCCGGTCCTAGGACGAAAGCCCCAGGGAGACACCCTGCTTTGGCACCCTGAACCCCCCTCCTGGGGGGTCATGTACTATTGTCATCCTAGGACACTTAGAGACCCCAGCTGTGGCCACGTGTGGTGTCTCCATGGCTCTTAAGGCACTTAGGTTTCCCACAACTGTCCTCACACCTTGATGAACTCCAAAAGGACAGAAGACAGAGTGTGGAGGCTGAAAATGGCCTTTGACATTCTCTCTAAACCCTGTATTTTAGAAGTTGAAAAACTGAGAACCACAGAAGTCATGGCGTCTTCTCAGACTTCTGCAGCTGGCGAGTGGCCAAGTGAGGACCAGAACCCCGGGTCGGCCCGCTCTCAGCCGGGTGCGTTCTCTAGGACACCGAATACACATGAGCCCCTGTGCCCAGGGCCACCCAAGGAGACGGGCCGGGCCCAGGGGCGGAATGCTCCAGGCATCCATGCGGACGCTGGGGGCTTGTAAAACTCTGGGTAGGAGATGTAAGAGGGTTTCTAAGAGCCCTCTTTACAAGCAAATGGCCGGGGGTTGAGTTTTCAGAATGAGGAGGATTACTGGGAAGGCAGGACTTAAATGTCACCAGGGACCCAGCTGTACCTCATCACAAGGCTCCGAGCACTTGGGGTCCAGTCTAGAGAAGCCAGAACGATATGCAGCCCAAGGCAGGGGGCTCAGCCTCTGCCCCACACCTGCGTGCAGCCCCCTGCAGTGTTTCCAAGAAGTGGAGAGAAGTGGAGCGGGCTGGAAAGGGAGGAGTTGGTGAGTTTAGGGGAAATTGAATAACCGCCTCTCCTGCCTGCTCCTCTTTTATGGGGCTTGCTGGGACACCTGTGCTGGCCAGGAAACGAAGCTCTTCCTTCCTCATACGACGGGCGGTGACAAAAGCAACAGCAAGTCAGGGCAAACGGTGCCAGTTAAAGAAATGCTATGGTGTCCAGAGATTGTCATGTTTGTTCTGTGCTAATACTCCTTTATACTGGTTGAGACAATTCTATGAAACAGGGATTAGGCACATCCAAAGAATCCGTTTTTCCCTCCTCCGACAGCACAAACGCGAACACATTTGCACGCACGCACGCGCACACACACACACATGTCTCGTGTTTGGAGTTTTGAGAGAGGTGGGGTGGAGAGCATGATTCTGTTGCCAGCGGTGACACTGATGCGCCTGAGCCTGCGGTGTTGTGCGGGGAGCCCGGGGATGGGAGCCAGGCGGGCTGTCTAGGAGGACCACAAAGTCAGCCTTTCCCGCCTTCAGTAGAACGAGCGGGTGAAGCCAGCCCTTTGCAGACGAGCCGCCCACCGTCGTTAGCAAGACATTTCCTTCTAACAGGAAACGAGAAGAAAAGTCTTCCCTAAAATCACTTAACTTCCATGAAATTAAAATCATTTTCTTACTGTAACCTCTGGATTGAAAGCCGTAAGTTACACTAGGCAACATTGTTTTAAGTGTCCAAGAACTGAGGGAAAGTGACTGCCTATCTACAGGGAACTTTTCTGGAATGCAGAGAGGTCTCTAATATATTTCTATATTAATATGGAAATATTAATAGAAATATTAATGCGCAGAAGCAAGCTCCTGGCGACGACTGAAGATTCCTGCCCAGGAACCAGCAAGAGTGTGTCCTTGTCGAGGCTGTCGAGTTTTGCTCTGGTTCCCATCCAAGATGTTTTCTTACTGGTGGACCCGGGGATACCTTCTTTTCTTTTCCTGCTCTTTCCTAGCTAATCCATCCTGGCTAGCAGAAGGCGTGGGTCCCCGTCAGCGCTTGTCCAGCAGAATGCCTCGGTTTGCATCTCCATCTGCCTCTGGACGGGGTCCAGCTGCCCCGTCCACGTAGGTGGGGCCTGAATGACGCCCCACAGTGATAGCCAGAACCGTGAAAACGTATCGAAAACTGGTTATGTGCTATACCTGTGGCTTCGAGCGGTTGGTGTCCATTATTCCAATTAACCCTGTGGACACTCTATAGGTAAAGAAAGGCAGCAAAGGGCGTTTAAGGAATATTCCCCGGGTCATGAAGCTACCAAGCGGTCGGCCTCACGAGCAGCCCACGCCCTCCTCCTTGACAGTGTGCCACCTATTTGAGTGACTGATTTAATCTCTGTAATCCGTTCATCACCCCACTTCACTGGATTCACACAGAAAAAATAAAATAAAATCATAGCATATCCCATTTGACATTCCCACTGTGACTTTCTTCAAGCAAATCTAAAAGCCGTTAATGCAATTACTGTTTGAATCTCGAGGACAAAGAAATACTCCTATCAATTCACAGGGAGTTTCTTACTGTCTGGTCACCAGAGAGTGACCTTTCAGGGGACAGAGGATCTACATCCAATTAAGAGAGATGATTCCTCAAAAGCCCAAGGCCATGAGTAATTGAAACCCTCCAGCCAGAGCAGAGAGAGGTCAGAACCGGGTATCTGTAGTAGATAAATTAGGCCATGGTAGCTTCACGGAAAACCTATTCCCTATGGTTTCCGTTGCCACCGCTTCCTTAGAATCCTGTTTGCAAGAAGAACATGGGATTTTTCTCAGTCAGGGGTTGCAGTGCAATAATATATATATATATGATAAAATGTAAGATATTATAATAAAAATATATCATATATTTATACACAATATATGATAAAATATAATATATTATATAGAACAATATAATATATAACTATAATTTAAGTAAACATTATAATAGATATAATACTGTGTAATATTTTATGCATGATATATAATAACTATGTAAATTATATGTAAATATTAAGATGTACAACATATAGTCTTATAAATATGTTTAGTGTGTAGATATAAATTTTGTTAATACATATATTTGGTCTCTGTCCCTGGATCCTGCTTAGAGGTTGAAACAGTCTCGTGTTTTCCTGATAGGAGTTTCTTTTCTTATTCATAAAAAGCCTCTTCTGACCAGACTGTGTCTGTTTCTGCTGACAAGGAGACTCATGGTGGGTTCCTAGATAGTTTCCAGGGTGCCTTTGTCATGCCCGAAAGACCAAGCATGGGATTAGAGAACCCGAACTCTTAGCTATACTCCCTGATCTCCAGGAAGGGCAGAAGGGTAGAGGTTGGGTTCCGTCACTAATGGATGATGATTGATTTCATCAGTCGTGCCTGGGTAACCAAACCTTGGTGAAAACTCCGGACGGTAAGACTGAGAGAGCTGTCTCGTTGGTAAACATACCCACGAACCAGAAGGCTCTCGTACCCTGACTTCTTGGGAACAGGAGCCCCTGCATGTCCCCAACACAGAAACACGGCCCTCACCCTTGCGTTTGTTTCTTCCCTTTGGCTGTTCCAAAGTTTCATCTTTCATAATAAGACCATAAGTCTAGCATTTTCCGTGAGTTCTATGTATTGTTCTAGCAAATTATTGAATCGGAGAAGGGTCTCGTGAGCATGCAGGTACCCCACACTCATTGGTGGTGTCTGAAGTGGGGACAGTTTTGTGGGACTGAGCCCTTAGGGACCCTGCACTCATTCTGCATGGTTAGAGTCACTATTGAACTGACTTGCAGGACACCCCGCTGGTATCAGAGAGTTGGTTCTGGATCACAGAAGCTAACACGAAATGGAAGGTGAGTGTATATGTTGAAACTTAGCATAAGGGGAAAGTACAAACTTGCATGACAGGTTATTGAATCTGTTTTATAGTGTGTTTCCCATTTGTCTGGTAAGACCCAGCTACTTAAAATAGTGACTTTTCAGAGGCTCCTTCCAGAATCCTTTGCTAACCTGCCAAGCTAACTCAAACATAGCTTCTTTGGCCCCCCCGGGGCATACAAGTCTGCTTGTACATAGCCCGCGGAGCAGTATGGCTGTCTCACCGATTAGTATCCTCCGCTCGCTGGTTCTCAGCTGGGGGAAATTTTGCCTCCCGTGATGTATCTGGTGATGTCTGGGGTCATTTTTGATTCTCAGGACCCGCTGGAGATGTGGATTAGGGCCTGGGATTTGCTGACCATTCTTTAAGGCCCTCACCACCAAGAATCATCTGTCCAAAAAACCACCACTGGCACTGTCATCAAGAAATTTGGGGTTTCCAGTGGACTGGGAGCTACTTAAGGGTGGAGGTCACCTCTTACCCTCTCCCGCATTGTCTGTACAGAAGCAACACTTGCTGAGTGGCTGGAGAAATGAGACCAGAAGCGAGGACGCCTCTGTCCGGCAACTATAAATGACAGGGCAGTCTCTCTCGAAATGTGCAAAACTCGGCACTGAAATAATTAACACTCGAAAACATGTTCATGAAGTGAGAGAGGTTTAGCACCTCATGGGACTGTCCAGGGTCCCGGAGAATGGGCACCGTGGAGGGTCTGGAGTGGCTCCCGCTGAGTAAGGAAGCGTAGAGCTCCAGTGAGATCCTGAGCTTTGGCACCGAATGTGGACTGATTTCACTTCTGGCATTAACAGTATAATCTTGAGTACACGGTTCTTTAGTTCCGAGCCTCTGTTTTGTCTTCTAAAAATGGGAATATGTGATTTACCACATAGATGAACCTTGAAGACCTCATGGTAAGTGAAATAAGCCAGTCTCAGAAAGACAAGTACTGTGTGATTCCAGTCACATGAAATACCCAGAGCATCTAAAATCATAGCACAGCAAGCAGAATGATGGACGGGAGGAGCTGGTGGGGGCGAGGGGAGCAGTGGGGGGGGGGGGATGGGGAGCTGTTGTTGAATGGGGACAGAGTTTCAGCTTGGGAAGAGGCAGTGTTCTGGGTGCGATGATGGTGATGGTCATACAGCAGTGTGATTGTACTTAATGTCACTGAGCTGTGCATTTAAAAATGCTTAAAATTTTAAATTCTATGTTATGTATATTTTACCACACTAAAAAAAAAAAAAGAAAGAAAAGTCAAGATCATTGGAGATCAACGTGGATGGACCTAGAAGGCATTATGCGAAGAGAAATAAGTCAGAGAAAGACAAATACCATCTGATTTCACTTATCTGTGGAATCTAAAAAAACAAACAAACAAAAGGAACCAACAAATACGAGTCTCTTCAATATGGAGAACAAACTGATGGCTGCCAGAAGAGAGGTGGGGGGGAGGTGTGCGAAATTGATTAAGAGGATTAGGAAGGACAAACTTCCAATTTTAATTAAGTAAGTCATGGAAATGAAAAGTACAACTTAGGGAATATAGTCACCAAAGTGTACAAAGCATAGAGGGCGAATGAGAAATGCGTACCTGTGTATAGATTTGATGATGGAAAACATTTCAGATTCATCCTTCTTGATTTTTAACCCAGTGCCCAACTCCCCCCAAAAGTGTTCCAGTCCTGCCTGGCGCCCATGACATTTGGTTCCAAGAGGAGCCCTTAAACAGGCTAAAACCGCCATGTAACCAGGAGTCAAATGATGGCTAATCTGAAAATTATCCTTACTGATCTGCTCTCCCGAAGGTTTATCCACGGAAAAACTCAATCAGCCTCTTTTTCTCTCGGGCACTGGTGATAAATTACATTGGGTAACAGGCAAGAGCAAATATTTATTGATTAATAAATCATTAAAATTTGCAGACAATCCCATATAACAGGAGTGAACATTTACGAAGGTTTACAGGGTATCAAACACTGCTCTGTGCAGTATTGCATTTAAGAACCATGATAACTCCACCTGGAGGACTACAGTTACACGGATTTTAAAGATAAGGAGACAGAAGGAAACTGCCTCAGGATGTATCAGGGAGGGAGGGAGCTGGGCAAGAATCTTAACTTAGAAAAAAAATAAAAGAAGAAGAAGAACCTTAACTTGGGCACCTCTGCGCTGTACTGCCCTACACTCCTGAAGACATTCATTTCTGTCTGGAACAATGTCTGTGTGCCTTGTGGACTATCAGCTCTGGGAGGGCACCTGGTGAGTTCTCCAGAGGCACTCGTTGAACCGGCAAACCCTGTTCCTGCACTTGCATTTGAGGTCTAGTGCTTAGGTGTCACTAAGCTAAGGGACAGAAGCTGGAACAGGGTCTCCAACCACTGAATGGGCATTTCTCAGTGCCCTGAAGCCCAACCCAGCCCTCTAGGCTTCGCCCCTCCTCCACACCGTGTTCTCCCCGCTCCTTCCACCGCATGCCACCTTAGAAGTCTGCTGAGATTTCTACAAAGGAGCAGGAGCCATCCTTCTGGCTCAGTGGCAAGGAAGCTTCCTGCAAGCATCGTCCATCTCTCATACCCGCTCCAGACTTGGAACCGCCCTGGGTCCTGCCCGCTTCCTCCTGCCTGCCTCCCCCACCTGTGTGGGTACCAAAAAACCCAAAGCCCTTTCTCCCCCAGCATTGGATCATGAGAAGCCCGCCTTCCAGTTTTATCTGCCAATACTGATGATTTATTCAAACTCAGGGAGGACTCTTACCCCATTGGTGCCCCAGCTCCCTCTCTGAAATCCGAATTTTAGCCCAAACTGCCATTAATCCAGAATCTAACCAACTGGAAAATTCATGACCAAAAGCCTTCTTAACATCAGCCTTTGGGAAGAGCAGTCGGCCGTTGGAAGACGGAAGCTCACGCCAAGCGTATGGGTACCGAGAAATATTATCATTTCCTGTTCTCCTGTTTTGTTTTTGCATGGAACAAGCCTACGGGTAAGAAGAGATAAAGCCAAGGAAAGGAGGCCTTCAGAAGCGCCCAGAAACAAGGGAGGGGAGATGGAGGAAGTGGGCAGAGAAGAGTCTGGTCCGTTATCTCACGGTGCAACAAGTGTATCAAATACAAAGCCAGGATTTCGAGGGGTGCGTAATGGAAAGCCCAGAGGAGATGCCTTCGGGAGAAGCTGGGCCTCTCATAGAGGGCCTGTGTGCCCTGTGTGTTCAAGTAAGAGTCTGGACTGGAGATGCCGGTGGAAGGCTGTGCGGATGCCCCGGGGAATGTTCCCTGACACCAGAGTCACCCAGGAACGTGTCTTGGAAAGTGCACTGGTCTCGCGGTTGAAGCCCTGGGCTTGTATCTTGTGCTACCTTCGACTTCAGTGTCTTTGTCTTTAAAATAGATACAACGACACCTACTTTGTTGCCGGGAAAGTCGTATTAAGCAAAACATATGAAAATATATAACATCCCAGGTGGCCCGTAGGGAGCTCAGAAAATGTCAGCTCCATCAAGTTCACGGTTTGCCTCGCTGAAATTAACTGCGTTCAATACACTTGGCTGTCAGCGAACCGTCGGAGTGTCTCCAGTTTCCGACGCAAGCAAAAGATTTATGTTCGGGAACGCAGCTGACTGGCTGGCCTTCTGTACCTTCTGAAGGAGGAGACTTAAAAACTCGATGCAAGATGCATGCGGTGAAAACAATATTTAGACTACAAAAGTGCGGAAGAAGTTTCCGAATTTTTTTTTTTTTTTCTTTCTGACATTCACATGCAGAACATGTCCGGCCCCAAAATAGGTTCCAGTGCAGATAATAACAGTTATGCTTTGGAGCTGCTCCCTGAAATCCAGTCGTCAGAATTCCGTATGGAGGCAATGCCTGCCTGATCTTACTTCCCAGGCTCAATAAAATCCAATTGTTCGGGGGTTAAAAGTAGGAGAGCCCAGAAACCAGTGTGGCACACATTAGCTTGTTGCTTACGAAAGTCAAGCCAACTCTACATAGGCAAAGGCAAAAAAAAAAAATTTTGTCTGACTTGTCTCCTAATGTATCTGTAGTTCGGGTGACTTCCAGGGGAATTACCATTTTAAAGCCTAGCTGTACCTGAAGCAGAATGCTACGGAGAGAGCTCACGGGAAAGGAGGGAGGATTAGTATCTAAAATACCGTTTCTGTCTCTCTACTTGCCATTAACATACATCACTGATTCAATCTCTGTGCCCAGATGTTACCCAAAATGTAAGATTTATGATTATAGAAAAATGGCACGGGGAAGGGGATCAATCGTAAGATTTGCAGTCTCGGTTTGACACAGAATCGGTGATTTAGAAATGCTGTAGAGCCTGCGATTCTGGTAGAAGCAAAACAAAACTATTTGGTGTTCCTCTGCAGACATGTGCCAGATGTGAAGACCTTCACTATTCGTCAGGTCTCTCAAGTGAGTTCAATTAATGAAGTAGTCGATTTCAAGGCATGGACTTTTAAAATATACCAAGTTTTGGAAGATTTTTTTGTTTGGTTTTGTTTTAAGCCATCAGCAGAACCACAGCCACAGCCAATTTCCTATGGCAACGTTCTCTGGGGCTTTTATGGCACAACACGAAGCAAAGCAAGAATAATGTGTTTTGTCCAGTTCTGTTAAATAATTAGAAAACCGCTCACCAGTTACTCCCAGCTGGGAGCTAACATTAATATAATTTCCAGCCTGATCTTTCAAAGTTCAAGGCAGAATGCAAGCTTAGATGCTTGACTATTTCCCACATGCAGAATGTATTTCTTTGAAAATGTGGTATGGCATGAACTTCCCTAAATCATGCCACATAATTTCAGAGGGGATTAAGAATTCAGGTCTTTTTAAATGCTGTTAGGTGTTGTGTATTTAGGGTAGTTCCTTATTCTCCTGAGTCAAAAAGGTACTATCCTTGGAAATGGAAATTCATAATAGGAAAGTTTTTAAACATCCATTTGATTATTTATATTCCTCGTTGCTAAACAACAGGGAGACCAGAACTGAATTTTTAAAAGCTCTAGAATTACTACATTTTCCAACTGTAAGAGGCTCAATTTTTCTGAGCCTATAGCATGAGTATATTTAAGAATACCTTCTCTGTTTACAGCCTGAGTTACCATTCTCTGTTTATACTGGGGTTTTTTGTTTTTAGTTTTTTTGTTTTGTTTTGGATTTTTTTTTTATTTGTTTTTATGTGGCTTTCAAGAATTTCTAAGTAATGTTTATGCACAAATCATATATTGTTTTTCTGTTATTGCTTCACGGTGTCTGTCTTACCCCCAACTCCTAGCCACTACATCCCCTTGTCTGCACAGGTGTCCTGCTTTCTATGTACATTATCCTAGAAAGAATAGGTGGGAAACGGGAAAAGTCAGGTCGTCCATGGGGTAAGGTTACCGTTAACAGAATGTTAAGTAAACAATGGAAACTGTCCTAGTTCAGGCTGTTGTTGCAAAATATGAGAGATCCATGCCTTAAACTGCAGATGTTCTCGACATTCTGGAGGCCTGAAGTCCAGGATCAAGGTGCTGGCAGATTCTATTCGTGCCGACCGTCCGTTTGATGAGAGGATGCCCGCCTGCTCTCTGTGGCCTCACGTGGCTGAGAGGAAATCTCTCTCTCTCTCTCTCTCTCTCTCTCTGAGGCCATCACGAGGGCGCCACCACTGGGACTTTATCTCACCTGCATCGCCTCCCAGAGGCCCATCTCCAAATACCATCACAAGGGGTAAAGTCTTCAGCATATGAGTTTGAGAGGGGATGTGATTCGGTCCAAAGCCAAAACCGGACCAAGAGGAGCCAAAGGAAATCATGGCAGGACCCAACCTGGAAAAACAATTCACGGCAGAGCAGGGGTTTGAATTAATCCCAGAGACAAACTGTCAGTGTTCCTACAGAATCTTCTTGCATGTTCCACATTGCGTTTGTAAAGCTGTACCGTTCAAGGGGACCCGGTTGGCTCACAGGCCCCACACCTGAGTCAGTACTCTCCACGCAGGCCCGACAGGGCGCCCCATCAGCAGGCAGGCATTTGGGGCCGGTGAGCCCTGATCTCCTGCTCTACCAAGTCCTACCTGTGGTTTTCCTTGAGAGAGAGTCTGATGGCTGGCCTCAGCGTCACCCCGATGGAGGGCATGCACCTAGCTGAGACCCACTGCCCTTGTGTACGAGGGAGTCTTCCCGCCATTAGTCTGGCTGGGGTTGAGAGCGGGCACAGTGAGGAGGCAGGTGGTTAGCCTCTGGGCGACTCTCACTGTCGCTGAGATCAGAGGAGGCAGAGTCGATCTGAGGCCCACATACCCTATTTCAGGCAACTTTTCTGCAAGCAGCTGAGGTTAAAGCAATAGAGATGGATTTCTTAAGACGGACCAAGGATACGAAGGGATTGTTAGATTTCAAAGTCAAGTGTCTGATCTGGTTAGAGGAAATGAAAAACAGAAAAAAAAAAAAAAAGAATCAGAAATAATATTAACAGTGAGGAAAGGAAGAGGAAGTGGGGGAGAGAGAGAAAGAGAAAGTGCCTAAAAGTCCATCTGATTTCTAAATACTTTAGTCATTTCCCCCATTGCTAAGGACTGATTACATATGTGACCTAATCAACATGGGATTTAGAAATCTCCCAGAAAAATTTAAAACAGAATAAAACGACCCGATTCCTCCGGTTGCTTAGAGCCTGTCGGTCTGTCCGGGTTTTCTACCCTGGTCCTGAGAGATCTCCCCCACCCACCCCCGCCTTCCCCTCCCCCTGCAGGACTGCACAAGATTATTTGGGCAGCTGAATCAAGATGCTGACTTCAGCATTGTGAAACACAGCAGCCCGGAGTCCGAGCCGAAGGGCCTGATTTGCTGACAGTTTTATAAGCCTCAGTAAATGCCAATGGCTCCCTCCTCCTGCCTTTGTGTGGTTTGCATCCCAGTGGCTGGAAGGCTGGAAAGGGGTTGCCTGTGAGTCCCCGTCTGTCTGAGGCTCCTTAAAGGAGTGGCCCAAAGGGATCCCAAAACGCAGACCAGCCCCGGAGGACACCCGGCACTCGGTTCTTCGATTGCATGGAGGTCGCACAGACACCAGCCAGGAGGGACAGACGTGGAGTGGTGGAGGGTCTGGTAACCACCCTTCTGCAAGCCTAGAGAAGCTTAGGAAGGGCGTGCTTCCCGACCAAAAGGATGGGTGACACGCCACCGTTTAGCCAACAACTTCTTCTCTTTGAAACATCACGAACTCCAAGAAATGGAGCGTCCAACTTCATGCAGTGATGGGAATAATAATAAAGCGAGGACATTCTTAGAGAAGCAGAACCTTTCCCCACCGCTGCTCCCTTTCCAGTGAGAATAAACACCCATGGGCACACACGCAGGTGCACACACGCGCACGTGCGCGCACGCACACACAAACACATACACACCACTCTTTCAGGCTGAGAATGTTCCGTGCTCAAGAAGCTGATTCTGCTAAACGGGTACATCCCTGTAGTTCCCCACCGCCGCCGCTGCCCTGTTTACGTTGTAAAACCTGAACATCCCAGAACCAATGAGTGGACACAGATCCGCCAGCCGGGGTGTTGGCATCCAGTACAGGGGGCCTCCTGCTTGCGGGGCTTGAGTAGGCAGAGGGCCACCACAATGACGGGGAACACAGTGTAGCTCATACCAGGCACACCACTAGACATTTTACCTGCATTATCTCAAGCATTCAGCACACAGAAATGCAAAAACATTTTGTGCACTGGAATTTCTATTTTCTTATCTTTTATGGCAAACACTGTGGCTTAGAAAGTTTAAGTAATGGCCAAAACTCATGGCAGAAGTTGCTTTGAGCCCATATCGTAGAATTCAAATGTATCTTGTATTTGCCACAAAGATACAGAAGAGCAAAACACCCTGAAACACAATGGTTTAAAGCAATAACTTGTTCTCGGGAATGTGCAGGTTGGCAGGGGGTCAGCTGAGCGAGGATGAGTGCTGTTAGAGGTGAGTCTGGTCCCTGTGACCCTCGTCTTTTCTCTGGGACGCGTGAACCGGCCAGAGCACCTTCTTCTGATTATGACAGCTGATCAGCTGATGTGCAAACCACATAGAGAAATGCACAAGCCCTTGGTCTAGTCTTGGAACTGGCACGCCCAGCACTGGCTTCCCATTCTATTGGGCAAAGAAGGACACATGGCCAAACTCAGACCCAAGGACGGAAAATACATGTCACTTCTTTCATGGGAGGAACGGTGAAGCCTGTTAGGCAGATTATAGATAAGGAAGGGTGGAGAATTAAGGCAGGTACACAACCTACGACCTCCGTGCTCTTGACCTCCACACTGTCTCCCTAGAACTATCCTAGTAAAGTTGGCCATCTGGGATTCCAGAAATTCATTCTAATGTATATCATTTCATGTTGGGAGATGAAAAGAGCTTCTGGTTAAGAACATTGCTTTGGCAAGAACATCAGAAGATTCTCGTCCTAAATCCCAGCTGTTGCCCACTAACTAGGGGACCTTTCCAATTAATTTAAATTCTTAAAGCCTCATTTTCCTAGTAAATAATAAATGCCACGTGCTCAACATGATGAAGTCAATATTTCCTGCCACTTTAGAATTTACAACTCTATAGAAGGTCAAGGCCTTCGATACCGTTCGGGAATTATCCATGCTATGGAGGTCGCATGGGATAACTTTCATCTGGAAGGAGGAGCTAACGATGAGCTCCTTCACCCAAAAGACCTCCCCAATTCCCTCCAAAACAGAAATAAGAACACAGATTCCAGAGCTGCTGTAGATGAAGTTTGCTTACCCCACCCGGGTTCGCATTTATTTTTTTTTTTAAGGTTTCATTTATTTATTTGGCAGACAGAGACCACAAATAAGCAGAGAGGCAGGCCAGGGGTGGGGGGTGGGGGAAGCAGGCTCCCCGCTGAGCAGAGAGCCCGATGTGGGGCTGGATCCCAGGACCCTGAGATCATGACCTGAGCTGAAGGCAGAGGCTTAACCCACTGAGCCACCCAGGCGCCCCCGGGTTTGCATTTAAAGTACTTCAAGCATTTTAACCAAATATATTGCCATCCAACATTTCTTTAAGTGTCCCTTGACTCTGGAGCTCAAATGTGTGTGCTGTAACGCTGTAAGACCTTATTTGTCATCCAACATTGTAAGAGATATGTGTGTGTGCGTGTGGCTGTGTTGGAAACAGACTTCCTGCCTCCATGAATTATTCTGAGTGGGATGTTCAACATACGTGCATGCTTGCCTCCGTCTTTAAATCCTCCTATTTCTAGCTCATGTAAACCCATTCAGAAAAGTGGTATTTTTGTCTGTTATGGAGGGACCATGCTAGATGGATGACTTTTCAGTGTACGGAACTACCTGTCCTGGCATGAGGCTCGCCCAGCTCACCAGCAAAAATGTCTGAGTTGGGGGCACTCCAGGTTAACCAGACAGCAATGAAGCAAGCAAAGCAGTGAAATGGGGAACCAGAGGTCTCGATCCCTTTTCTTGACTGTGTCAATGACATCTGAGAAAGGCAAGAAGCTTCCCTGGTGTACAGAACGAATGGGAACTTCCACGGCATCCTCGATGTTACCACAATCTGGCCCGACCCTTGCAGCTGAGCCGTGTGTCCTCCCGTGGGACAGAAATAGTCTCAGAGCATTCACCCAGGCCAGGTCACCCAAAATGCCAAAACCCTCCAACCTTGGAAATAAGTGACTCCTACATCTTTGCCAGGTCTTGCTTTATCCTGGCTCTCGTGTGCCTTCCCTCTGGTTGAGATTAACCGAGACACCCTCTTCCAGGATCGTTCCTGCCTTTTGACAATACGCAGTTACTTCGAGCAAACCTCTGTTTCCTTAGATCCTCCCCCAAATCGCCCAACCAAAGCTCAGATCCTATAACAGTTTCTTTCCCACAACCTCTTACACAGACACACCCCTGGTTCCCCATGCTGCATGTTGCCTCTCACTGCAAGCGTGATAATTCCAGGGGCGCCTGGTGGCTCAGTGGGTTAAAGCCTCTGCCTTCGGCTCAGGTCATGATCTCAGGGTCCTGGGATCGAGTCCCGCATCGGGCTTTCTACTCAGCAGAGAGCCTGCTTCCCTCTCTCTCTCTCTGCCTGCCTCTCTGTCTACTTGTGATCTGTCTGCCAAATAAATAAATAAAATCTTTAAAAAAAAAAAAAAAGAGTGATAAATCCACTGCGTTTAACCACAGACGTGTTCCTGGTGGCCTTTGGCAGAGGAACCTTGACACATCTTCAGTATGGAGCTGAGTCCTAAGATCTTGGCTTTGGTTATTTATTTTTTGTCTCTGACTACTGAACATTTTCTTTGTTCAGAGCCCCTGGGTATCTCGGGCCACCCGCACAGTCAGACTCCCTGAGAAACTCCTCTCTGTGTTCCGTTCACTGTGGCATCCCAACCACCTGTATCAAACGGGAGGTGCCAAACCGCCAGTTAGAAATCCCAACCGGTGAACACTTACTGAGCGTCTCCAGGCTACGCTCCAGGCTACAGCTTACGGAGAAATAGCTTTGCCTCCACATTATTTTAACTACGCACCGAGTACTTCATGTGGTGTGGAGACACCCTCTGGAAGCTTACATCTGTGGGGACTAGAAGACAGGTACATTGGAACAAACCCTCCGCTACAGACCGAATAGACCTATTATGCCATCCATCAACACTTTCTTACCAGGAATTGGCAGGATGCGTTAACAAAAGGGTAATTATTTATTAATGGTTTCTCGAAACCTGGGGTTTCCTCACATAATTTCAAAACACACAGGGCCATTTATTTTAAGTGGCTTCCAGACTTTGATAGATCGGATATTCTTTTGTGCTGGCAAAAGCATAAATGCAATGATGCTAACCAGAATAACTGTAGAAACTACACTGCCCCAGCACAGCCTTAGAAATCTCTGGACAATCATTCACATGAAGGAAACATCAAGGCGATAGAAAAACCATCTGGTTTCTATTGCAAGCACACTTGAACAGCTTGTAAAGGGAAAAAAAAACTAAACATCACAACAAAAATCTGGCAGATGATAAACACAAGAGTTTTACGTTTATCGGCCAGTTGCTATGGACCAAGATCAATACACAAAGAAAAGCAACTGTCAGAATCCAGCACCTCTGGCTGGACTGAAACAATAGCAGAAGCAACTTGAAATGGAAACTGATTATAGTTTCACTGCCCCAAACGTAACTCGCAAGAAAGCCATTTATTTTCTTTACAGGGGATGGAAAATCCAAACGGAATAAAATTATCAGGACGTTGCAAAGCAAAGGCCTTCTCGGGTGTTTCCAGTTCCAGTGGAAGCAAAATCGTAACTGCAGCCCAGGAGAGTGTCCAGCTGTGACGTCAGAGGTAAGTTGGCAGATTTGAAGGTCGCGAACCATCCAAGGGTGATTTCAGTGGAATACATGGAATTTCTGAGTAAGCCGCAGCTCATCAGCCCAGATAAGGTCCTCACTAAATATTTCTGCTTGCTTGGTCTCTTCACGCTCGCCGCTTGTGAGCCCGGGGCACTTCTGAGCTCACAGTTTGACTGGACACACAACAGCGTTCTGAATAGTTTGCAAAAGTGCACCAGAGAGCTGATCACCCAGATTGCTGGGCTCGTCTGAAAACCCAGCTGAACCTCGCCGGGGCTCGGCCTGCCTCAGCTCACCATTTCAACACAGCCCGGTGGTTTCTCCTTGGATTTCCAGGTCTTTCTCCATACAGCAGCAATCTAAAGAGCGGGCAACCTAGCATTAATAATACCCTCTCCTGAGGGGGGCGTTTCCATTTTCCCAAGTCTTCCTAGGGCCATTTAACGTATATTCATGTGCATGTGTGTGTCTGGAACTGTCTTCAGCAAAGAGAACATCCTTTAACTCATCAAGTGAGAAACAGAGAGGGCACCTCCTCCTTCTCTTTTGCCTCCTAATCCTATCACCCTGAAGTCACAACCGTTACTGGTTTCACATGAACCTTTCTATGCTCATCCAGCACTTACTGTAAAAAAAAGTTGCATCATATTTTTCACCACTTTCTGCAACTTGCTATCTTACTTTACGACTATGACGGGCGACGTTCTAACTCGTCCATTGCAGGCATGCCTTCCGCTTATTAAAGCCTGCAGCTTTCTGTTGCACGAACCTCGTCTCCTTCTCCATGCAACTGCCCTGATTCCTTCCAACGGCAGACAGCGGGGCAATAAACATCGTTGAGGGTGAAAAAAAATGACAATGCCTTTGCTGTTTAGCTAAATGTGGGTGGCTTCCTGTGTCCGAGACTCTGGACTTTTCCCAAACAGCACCCGACAGATGCCACCGAGTTTGTGGGCTGAGGTTGGCCGTTAGCTTTTAAGCGACGGCACCTAGTTCCAAATGCAAGAACTACATACATTTTAAAGAACTCCTTCCGGTTGCTGACCTTATATTTAATAGAACATGGAATCCCCTCTTCTCTTGCTTTGAAATGTTTCCCCAGTGAAGCTGCTCTGTCTCCGTCTCTCCTGCTGTGCCCGGCGGCTCTCAGCTCTCATCTGCATCCCTGGAACGTCCAAGTCGGCCACTCTGAGCCTCTCTCCCCTCCCTCGGATCTGGCCGCCTGGACATCTCGGCAACACTCCGTTCATGTGACAGTATTCTCCCACCGAGTGCCTTCCCAGCCGTCCCGCTGGCCCTGGGATCAAGTAAACACGTCTCAGCAGAGCTGTCACACTGGGATCAAGTAAACATGTCTCAGCAGAGCTGTCACACTGGGATCAAGTAAACACGTCTCAGCAGAGCTGTCACAGTCCCTTGCTTTCTGCTGCAACCTGCTATTTTGCCTTTTCCCACCTGCTCTATGAACAACGTTCAGTTCCTCAAAAGCACCCCCTTCTCTCCTCTGTCCGGTCTCCGCCTACCGTGCCCCGAGCCCAGGTCAGTTTTGCCCTCCCCACCAAAGCCCTGTGACTCCAGCTGCGCGCAGACCAGGCCTATTCACCATGAAGCTCAGGGAGCTTGAACTTTGGGGGCCTCATGGGCTCCGGTCACTTTCAAAGTCCTGTACCTAATTTTATTACCTTTTAAAAGGTTTTATTTAGTTATTTGAGAGACTGAGAGCATGAGGGGTTTGGGGAAGAGGGAGAGGGAGAAGCAGACTCCCGGCTGAGCAGGGAACCCGATGTGGGACTCGATCCCAGGACCCTGAGATCATGACCGGAGCTGAGGGCAGACGCTTAACCATCTGAGCCACCCAGGCGCTCCTGTGTACCGAATTTTACATTAATGACTTTTTTTGGTCTTTTGGTGAGGGGATTCACCAAACTATAAACTCCAGGCCCCACAAACCTGGGGCCTCCCTGTGGGCCACTGAACAGCTTTGCCACGTTATGCCTCATCTGCGGTCTTGTTATCCTCCTGGGCCTTTCTCTAATATTAATACCTCTGCGGTCTCCACGTAATTCCAGAACCTCCTCTCGTACGGACCAGCACGTTGAGAATTTCCCCAGGCGGATCTCAATCTTGTTCCTTCCTTCCCCCCCTTCTACACACTTGTAACCTGTTTATCCGCCTGCATGGGGCCGGATCTCCCGAGCCCTTTCTAACACTTGCTAATTTAGCATTCCTGGCAGAGCCCAGGTACATCCTGTTGACTGATTCTTCCAACTCATTGATAAAGATTTTTAATAAACTCAGTCCTTGCAGAAACCCCTGGGACAGTCTTCTAAACCCCTTCCAGCGGCTGGATCCGTTGCCATTAGTGTATCTGATCCACCACCTCGGGCCGACGGTTTTAGAGCCAGTTTTCAATCTACATTGGAATTCTCCTATTCCAGCCAATTTGAGCTTGTTTTGCAAGTAAAATTTCATGAGACATTTTTATCAAGTGCTTTAGTCAAGTCGGAATAAGTAACATCTGCTATGTTGCTCTTAGCTATTCACTGGGGTGATGTGTGTGTGTGTGTGTGTGTGTGTGTGTGTGTGTGTGTCTGTGTGCGCGCGCCCGGGTGCGTATGCATGCATTTTCCTTTCAAGAAGCAAGCTATTCAGTGTGTCTGGCAGTATTTGTCCCTAAGAAACCCAGGATGCTGTGGGTCCTGGATTTCGTTATTCTTCCCTGGTTTGGTGCTAGTTAGTTTCCATCCGCTGGGATTTTCCCTCCTCCTCGTATTTGTCTTATACTATAAACAATTATTTTAGCTCATCCGTGAAGCTGAGCATAGAGGACTGTGTGTCCCAAGGCCACCTCTTCCTTCATTGGAGGAACTCAGGGGCTCACTCTCTGCTCCCAGCTGATTCTAATCAGAGTGAACTCCGTCGCACAGGCTACCCCCGGCTCCGGGCACTGGTGCCGATTTCGCTGTTGCACAAGATGACTTGGTGCATGGAAAACAGATTTTCATTTCCTCCACTTTGCCACAGCTCACGGCTGGCCCCCCATGTTCCCACACAACTCAGAACCCCCTTGGTCCATCTCTCTTCAAACCCTGTGCGCCTCTATCTTCTGGAACGGGACGGGTCCTTACCTGACAGAGACTCTCTCCCTAAGCGAACATTAGTCAGACTCCCCTAAGCTCTTTTCCCAAATAGACCTCCCCCTCGCCTTACCTGCAGAGGCCAGTTTTAGCATGAACCCTGCTGGGTCAGTTTAGAGAGAAAGCTCACCTTCCCTAGCTGATCTCCCACGGTACATGACCAGGGTCTTGATCGAATGTCTGATGACCTTGAGCTGCTGTTAGCGAAAAACTTGGTCCCTTCCGCTAGAATCCGGGCTGTCCCTCCTGTCTCCCTACTCCCCCGCCCCATTGAAAGACACACGGAGGTGGAGTTCATTTCTGTAATAATCCTCAGGCTCTTGAGGGGCTGCCCCTGGAGATTCAGAGATTTCTTGGGGTGAAAAGGGTTGACAACCAGGCAGGAGCAAGGAAAGAGAGCAGAGGCTAAACAGAATATTCGAAACTCAAGATAATTTTTGCTAGTAATGATCTGTGGAAGACAAAGGAAGAATAAAACAAAAAGACAGAGTTTGCATAAAGGTGAGCACATGTAGCTTTAAGGGCTTCAGAGAAATGAAAACTTTTGCTAAGAAAGATCTGTGAAGGCAACAGGAAGTCTCTGACCTAAAAGGGGGAAGCATTTTGAGTATTTTGGGTGAGTTTCTTTTTCTCCACTGATCCTACCCTCTGAACCCCCAGGGGACAGGGAACACCCCAGTTATCACTGCACCCGGGAGTTTGGGGGACGGAGATGCTGCCCCTCCCAGGAACGCCTTCCACGGTTCCCCAGGGTGGGGGGATGCAGAGGGATAAGGGGGTCATGGAGGCAGCATGTCTGGGTTCTGCTGTTTCCATTCCTAGAGCCCCAAGGTTAATTTTTCCAAGCCATTTTGGATGCGGTACTTGGGACCTCTTATCCCTTACAAACATGTTGGGAAATAAACCTCGCTCGTCCAAGAAATTGGGCCATTCTTAGGTTTTAATCTCTTTTCTAAAACCACAAGAGAGGTCATCTTCACCCCCCAACAGTGGTTTCTGTCGACGGTTTTCACTATGAAGAAGAACAGTGACCTCATTCTGTGAGTGTCTAAGGAAGAAAATTCATAACACGTTTGACCGTTGGCTGGTGGTACTTCCATTCCGTTTTTCTGGTTAAATGTTAGAAGAAGTGTGTCGTGAAATTCTATGCGAGACTATAACTAATAGTATGAGGGTCATTAAAGTGTGATTACTCCTTTATGATTGAGACTCCTCACAGCCCCCCAGCCCCCACCCACTGGTGTGTTTTATGGGGCATTGTACTGGGCTATGGGAAAACTCCCTTCAGGTCTGTAATCAGTCTCAAATTTACCCCCCCACTGTCTTTGTACAACTCCATCTTGCTGTCCTTTCTGGACCTCTGCAACCTCCATGCCTGCCATCATCCCCTTCCTGATGAAAAAGTAAAAATTAGTCCCCCCCGAGAAAGTGAAAACCCGCCCGACCCCTCCTCAGGCTGGAATCACAGAGCCAGCTGCAGAGTTACTAGGAAACGATATTTCTCCCAAGGACATACTGCAACTCTAACATGTCGTAACAGCTCCTTCTTTGAGTGACTACTGCTTTTTCAGTCCCGGAGAAACTTTGTTCTCTAAAATCAGAGGCTGGAAGAGCCTTTGCTGTTAGAAACTGTATCCGTACGAGTGAAACCTCCC
Source organism: Mustela nigripes (assembly GCF_022355385.1). Taxonomy (NCBI): domain Eukaryota; kingdom Metazoa; phylum Chordata; class Mammalia; order Carnivora; family Mustelidae; genus Mustela; species Mustela nigripes. The sequence continues at coordinate 113,826,590 of NC_081562.1, read as the reverse complement.
CCCTTTTAGCCAGAGGACCTCATCGCTTTTTGACACGGAGAAGTGGCCATGATCCACAAACCAGGTGCAGGAGAACTTTAGATGAAGGCATAGCATTCCATATATATCTTAGCTTTATTGTTTCCACGGAAACACGTTTCAGTCCAGACCTGATATGGACCTGTACATTATGCTACTTTGATTGGAGCCTATCAAAACATTGCTTCATTCAAATTTCATCTGACCTCGATCACTGCCCCCTTTCATCTTATTTGCTTGGTGGGACATTCTCCAGAATGCCTCCTTCTCATTGCATTCGATCAATAAACTGAATGTAGCAGTTTGCTCCTAGTGATCTAAGACCATTGGGCCAGGACACTAAGTGCCTAATGTTTATTCTGCAACCAAAAAAAAAAAAAGAGAGAGAGAGAGAGAGAATTTCTCCAAAGTTTGGCAGAATAGTGACAAGGTTTCTCCCTACACTTATGTATGGTTCAAAGTATGTAGAAGCTGGAACTTCTTCTTTTATTAGGGATATTCATATATTAAAGAGGCTATATGAATTATACAAATCTTGTACTCAAGGAGTCAAGATCGGTCAATACTTTTAGACAGATTTGGAAATAATTACCCTAGACTAGAGGTCACATTTTTTTCTATAAAAGAGCAAGAGTAAATATCTGAGGCTTGATCACATGCAGTTAACTCTGCTGTGCGGCACAAAAGCAGCAGTAGACAAAGTGTAACTGAATGAGTGAGACCATGTTCCAATAAAACTTTATTTACCAAGACAAGCAGCAGGCCAGATTGGGCTCAAGGGCCATAGCTTTCTGACCCTGGTCTTAGGCCATGTTGATAAAACAGAATCAGAGGTTGTGAGTTTGCTAATTGTCTTCTCCATCGAGACTGTATATCAAATATTACATGAATGCCTAAAGAAGGTAGATAAAAATTTGAAGAACTTTTAGAGTCCCCAGAAAAGGAGGTATTCCTATCGTTGTGATGATGAAGGACCATGAGAACGAACAAATATTTGGCACCTACACTGTGCTTTGTACTTTATGTAAAATGGCAAATCTTCATAGCCTTACCAGGTAGGCAAACAAATCCCCATTTTATATGTAAGAGAATCTGATCCACAGACATTATGAAGCTTTCCTAAAGTCATTAGATTTTAATGGTGTGAAATGGCAGCACCAAAATGCAAAACCGAGTCCATCTTGCTCTGAAGCTTGTTGTTCTCAAATATTTAAGCAAGTCAACTCTCTGTTGCCCAACTATGTCTTCTTTCTCCTCCTTTCTAACAGGGCCAGGACATTGTATTCCCTTGCGTGTCTTTCATCAGAAACTTCTCTGGGGACTTAGTAAAAGAGAAGTTTTATAAAGATGAGCCACCAACTTCTTCCTGAAAGAGCCTCCTGACAACATCTTTCCAAGAACCGATGAGAAAGAACTAGAAGTATCGAAGACAAAACTCAGAAGAGGTTGCGAAGCTCTGTCAGCTAAGCCAACTCATGGAAAATAAACAATGGCCCCAGCTAATCAACGGGACACAAAAGTAGACGAGATCTTACGAGCTGGTACATGATTGCAGGGATTCTGATGCTAAAGGTATTGGGCTTAATACCTCCAAAGCCCCTGAGTAGTGTCCCACCCTCAAATTCAAATGCTGAAACCCTAACTCCCACTGTGATGGCACTTGAAGGTGGAGTCTTTGGGAGATGAATAGGGTTAGATGAGGCCATGAAGGTGGGGCTCCCATGATAGGACAAGTGTCCTTATAGGAGGAGAGCCAGGAGAACTTGCTGTCTTGCTTCATCTGCATGCGCATATTCAGGAAAGGCGATGTGAGGACATCGTGAGAAGGTGACGGTCTTCAACCCAAGGGCAGAACTCTAGCCAGACACAGACGCTGCTGGCACCTCCATCTTGGACTTCCCTTTTCCAGAACTGTGAGGAAATAAATGTCTTTGCTTGAACCACCCAGTCTGTGGTATTTTGTTACAGCAGCCCACTCTGACCGAGACACACTGCCAGGAAAAAACACGCATAAACAAAAATCTTCGATATAACTTGATCTCTTGAGAAAGTTCTATTTTATATTTAAAAAATATATATATATATATATAGTATATATATGTAAATATATATACTATATATAAATATATATATATATATATATATATAGTATCTAAAGAAACCACACTCTCTTCACCTTTACAGTAATAAGCTATTGACAGAGCATTGAAGGTCTACCCCTCATGTCGTCAGACAAGATTTGAATTGATTTCTAGACTCGAACCTGGGTCTCGTTACCTCACGTGTAGCAGCAAACATCAGTGCCCTGCATCCACAAACCATGTGGATGACATACTCGCCCACTTGAGTGCTCGCCCACTTAGCTGAAAAGCTAGCTTCCTTCAAGTACATGCCAGTGGTAATCACCACCCTGTCATGACACATCTTTGTGCCATTTTACATTCTTTGGGGAGGAGGGTGGGAAAGGGGACCACTGGCGGGGAGAGTAATTGAGTTATAGACTGTGGTTTATGAAACCCCAGAAAGACCCCCAATGGGGTACAAATCACAGCGTGCAGCTAAGATAGGCCAGCTGGGTTTTATATGTAGGCTGTCTGTGGACTGAGCAAGTCTCCCCGTGGCCAGTTTTCGAGGTTGTTGTTTGGTTCATCTCTATCTCCCTCAGCGACTCAGTCTATACAGAGGAGCTGGTCCTGCAGGAAAGCCAAGCGAGTCCCATTGACAAAGGAGTCCCAGGAGTCGACTACGGTTAAAACACTCATATCCGTACAATGCCTCTGCCTTTGCTTGCCAGATAAGTCCGTGAACTTTCTGGTGAAGTTCTCACAGAAGAACATCTTGGTAAATGACCACTCTGTTCAAAAACCAGACCAGTGCTAAGTTTTCACCTCTGATGTGCTGGAAAGAGCTTTCCTGTTTACCCTGGGTGGGGGTGATAGGAGAGGCAGGAGAAGTTGTTGTCTTTGCTTCAGTTCTAGAGTTCAGGGATCAGATACGCCATTAGAGAGCCAGGGATCCAGGAGAGTCATTCTACAGGAAAAGAAACTCCAGACCATGGTCTCATTCACTATCATGCCTCATTCACTATCCCTTTAAGTGTGGGTGGATTGCTAAGCTTGACATGGACCTGAGTTTTCACACAGGAAAATGAGCATCATAGTATCTACCACTAGAGCTGCAGTAAGAACAAACGTATGGTGGAAATACAACTAAGGGATTATTACATCTTTCCACATTCTGGCCAAAATGGTGCAGAGGGCCACAGGACTAGGTTCCTGGCATTCAGCGTGAGAGTATCTCAGTTCACAGACTTCATTTCACTGAAAAGCCCTTTAATAGTCTACAGTAAGGGCCCCTGGGTGTTCTGTTGGTTGATCATCTGATTCTTGGTTTCAGATCAGGTCATGATCTCACGGTTGTGCGATCAAGTCCTGTGTTGGACTCTGCACTCAATGGGGACCTTCTAGGGGATTCTTCCCCTCTGCCTCTCTTCCCTTCTCAAATAAATAAATAAATCTTTAAAATAAAGAAAGACCCCCCAAGCCTTCAGAGAAAGGGGGAAGGTGTTTGTAGAGAAGGTCTCTGGCCACACATCTACCTGTCCGGGGAAGCCTGGGACACTGGTGGAGCTCTGTGATTTAAGTCAGAATCATCAGTAGCTGTCACTCTGACATGTGGCGATGTGTGCAGAAACACATGGAGCCAAAGTCTTGGGTTTGGGGCCCTGTTATGTCAGCCTCTACTCGGGTAGTTTTGGCAAATTACTTAATTACTTTGCTCTCCCCTTTACCTAACATGGGTGGCAAGATAATGACTTTTATGTGCCAGCTTGGCTGTGTGAAGGTGCTCAATATGTGGTTAAACATTCCGGGTGTTTGGTGAGGATGGTTATGAGTGAGGTTACACTTATGATGGACTTTAAGTAAAGCAGATTGCCCTCCATAATGTGAGTGGGTCTCATCCAATCAGGTGAATGCTTGGCTAGAGTGAAACACTGACCTCCTCTAAGCAAGAGGGAATTCTCCAGCACGCAACCTTCCAACTTCATCTACAAGATCAGCTCTTCCTGGCCCTATCTGGCAGATGGCCTTTGGACTCAAACTGCAGCTCTTTCTTGTGTCTCTAACTTGCCAGCTTCCCTCATAAGATTTTGGACCATCTATACACACACACAGTATTTGTTCTGTTCCTCTAGAGAACCCTGACCAAAACAGATGGTAATACCAATCTTGCAAGGTTGTTTTGAGGGATAAATGGAGGTACTTCGTAACCCCAAGCACTTGGGCAATATCCTATTTTCATGATCATAAGGAAGATGAAAGAAAGAGGGCAGATATCCTGCTGTGGCTTCTACTCTGGCAAAAAATGATGCTACATCTTGTTGTTTTCGTGTGTCAAGGGGATGTCATGACAGAGCCAAAGAGCCTCTTAGAGACCCAGTGGGGCTAACCTTCCACCCCATTTGGAACAGAGTTGCTGCTTGACGCATCCAACTTGTTAGAACCCTGGGGGTGGGGGACAGCTCAAAGAACTTGATCCCTGTGTCGAACACCAAATTTTAGGGCAGGGGCATAGAGATTGCCTCTTCCCTTTTTCCACAAAGCTGGCCTTGTAAATGTGTGATCACGGGGAATCAGGGCAGCAGCCCTCCTCGAGGCTGCCTGTTAGAATAAGAGGAAGAGGAGGACATGCACGCTTGTAAGTGACAGTACAGGTGGGACACTTGACACAAGGACTGGCACTAGATATGGAACAAATCCAAGTAGAAACCTCCTTTTGTGTCCTCACAGCACACCTTAGAAACATGGTCTTCTCTCTACTAACCTTCTTGGAAGGGGGAGCAAAGAAGCATTGAAGAGGAATTAAGAAGTTGAGGTCTGCGGTTAATGAACACCTTCAGGTTGGAAGGAACCTGAAGGAACCTCTGAAGCTCCTATAATTAAAAAGCCAGCCTGGGGGGGGGGGGGGGGGGGGGGCATTAAGGGGGGGGGAACCCCGCCTGAGCCTTTAGGAGGAACAGCATGAAGCACGCAGGTGAAGGAGACAAGAGCAGAATTCAGCTCTCCCGGCTCTCAGCCCTTCATCCTGACCGTGGAATTGAATTCCCCCTTCAACCACGGAATAAAACATAATTGGATTTCTCCAAGTCTTACGGAGGTATAACCTGCAATTCAGAAGAATCGGTGTATTCAACTTTCTTCCTCATCCGACCCAGGGAGGTGGAAATGAACCAAATGATCCGGGAACAAGAAGGCGGGCGCAGGCTCTGATGTTCCCCGGGCATCTTCCTTCCCCTCCCTGCTGGACGGCACTGCTGCGGCGGACAAAGGGACAGGAGAGCCCGCAGAGCCCTGCTGAGTACAGAACCCAAGCCTCCTCTCCGCCTCCTCCCAACCCACCATAATGAATCTTTCTGTGCTTTCCGCAGGGTTCAGCATTTGGCCGGGATTTCCCCTTTCCTTACCACCATCGCTGTCTTTGTTTTGGGAAAAGAAGGAAGAAACACCCATGGCTCATAGAGCCTGCAGGGGAAGGCAGCTACGTGTGGAATCCACCCGCCCCATCCCATGTAAAATGCACGCGGCTCTCTCCCTCTGCTGCTCCGAGCATCCTTCTATCCCTAAAGAACTCAGGACAGGCAACGCCAACCCGCATTCTCTCTAAGATGACAGTCCCCAGATTTTTACTGATTAATAACTCAGATCACTCTCTACCGAGTGCGACACTTGTTTAAAGGCACCCAAAAAAAACCCATCACGCACATGGAGATATTCCATTTCTGCGTGAAAGAAACCACTATATCTGAACTCCCTTACCCACTGATGTGGTTGCCATGGAAACCATAACATTAAGCCAGGCAGTTACTTCCTTCCACATTACATAATATTATCTAATGCTTAGTTACTCCTGAACAAACGTGTTTATTCAGAAGCTTTTTGTCCATGTAATCAACCATATCTGCTCTGATTTGATTAAACAAGGAGCAGTAGCATAAAATCATCCATCGCCATGGGCCCGGCGCCCGTTAGTCACCCAGAAAATGACGTGCCCTGTATTTGTCAGAAAGTCTGAATGTGTAAAGTTGCGGAAGGGACTCTGGTGCCGCTCACTGAATGCACGGTGACGGATGAAAGTCATTTAGGTTAAAAGGACATGACGTTAGAAACTGGAGCAGAAGTACGGAGAATGAAATTACCGTAATTCTGAACACTTTATTATTATTTTTGCTATAATCCAAAGGGAAGGAGACAGCACAGAGTTTCTGGAAGTCTGTATGTCAAGTCCCTCGAGGAAAAAAATGTTTGCTGTTGGAACGCTGATTCCAGGGAAGAGCACTGTTCCCCATCTTGGAAGGGGGTGTTCAGGAGTATTCTCTGTTTCCAGGTGATTGGCAGGACCCAAATGACCCCGGGGCTCCTTTCTTTTTTAGCTATGGCATTAGACGGTCCCTTATCCCGCTTCTGACTCATTCTGACACACAGTTTTTGGTTATTTCTCAATGAGTGGCAACAATGGGCAGAATACCCAGACATCAATAATGTTTATTGAGGCAAAGTTCTTGAAGGAATAGTGGAACTTGCTCTTGCTACAGAAGTCATTCTACTGTCTGCACGTAGCAAGATTTGGGGGAATTTCTTGTCACCACCCCTTTCCCCCTTTCTTCTCTGTCACATCCTGCCTCCTGCCTTCCATTCTTCCTTTTCTTCCTTTTTCCTTCCTTCCTTCCGTCCTTCTGTTTCTTGCTTTCCCTCACCTTTTTAAAGCACTTCCTGCTTTAGACAAATGGTAACAGTATCGATTGAGAAATGAATCCCTAGACTGACATTTTAAAACCACGTTACTAAATATTTATATAATTCTATAACCCATTCACGAGTTTCCGACATGTCCTCCTGAAGTATCTTCTTACTGAAGACAAAATGATGATGTGCATAATTATTTTAGGGGGGGAAAAAAAGATAAGCCAGAAGTCCATTGAAACCATTCAAAACTCCCACCACCCAAAAAGAAAGATTCGTGCCATTTTTATGCGAATGGAATAGCATGGGATTAGAGTTTCTGCAGAAAGACGTTCTTCTGATCTGGTCCATAACTGCTTTCTTCTTGTGGTTTTTTTTTGTTTGTTTGGGGGTGTTTTTGTGTGTGCGTGTGCCCATTGATTCTATCATGTTCTCCCCTGTCATGGCATTTTATTTCAGAGTCTTAATTTGTTTTGCATGGAATCCTTGGTCTTTTCATCCACAAAAAGTCATTCTAGAAGCTTCGTTTCTCTGCAGTGTTCTCTCTCTCTCTGCTTCTTCAGCTATTTCTAATGACTCTGAATTGGCCAGTGCGTTGCTGTTTTCATGCGGTTCCTTTGTCTATGGTGGTCTTCCTCCCTCCTGTCTCATCCTCACTCTCTGGGCATCACGGTCATCTACCCCGCCGGCCTCTTTATTCTAAGACCCTGTTCAGGCATCAACTCCTGGAAGGAGTCTCCAGTTCACGATGCTTGATCCCAAGCACCCACCACTGAATTTTTACTTCCATGCTTCTAACTCTGCACTCTCACCTGTGTATCTTTCTCTACAGAATACAGAAAAAACTAAAATATTAATTTTTCAGTTGTTGATCCGTCTCTCTCTATTTATTTATCAAACAAATATTTATGGGACCCTACTCTATGTCTGTCCAGGACAGGGAGTCAACAAATGGGAATAAGACCATCAGGGTCTGGTCCCTAACGGAGTGAACCCCCTGCGTCTTGAATTTCCCAGCAAAGTGTCTGACCCATAACTGACACTTAGTATGTGCTTATCTAATGGGATTTTAAAACTGCCCGCTTTCTTACATGTATTACCTAAATTTTAGAATAGAAAAAAATGAATAGAAAAAAAAAAAGATTTATCTGTATTCTCACTTAGCTATCAATTAAATCACATTTTTACGTACATATTTTCCAAACAAAATTTTCTTAGGTATAATGCAAATCTTCTTTTAAAATGAGGTCCAAGGGTATGTTCTTTTGCACTTGAACATTGCACAAGCATGCCCACTGGCGTTCAGATGGCTTTGTGTCTTACAGGCATCAATGTTTCTGAATGAGGGGACCCTCCCATGGATCAGGTGACTTAGCAGCCATTCTTTCTTCAGATCTGGCTCTCTAATTTTTTTTTATAACTTCACTACAGTGGAGACTGCGCTGACTTATCCACTCATCCGGAAACAAGAGCAAGAAAGGACATGGGAGCTCGGTTCCCTGAAGACAAAGAGCTCAGTTTCAAGACTACAGACCAGGATTCAGTGTTGTCTGTGGTTTCTGATCTGAAAGTTCCCATTTGCAATAATTCCCTGATATCTGGTGGGTTACACCAACCTTTTTACTTGGGTCTCTGATTTTGTACTCCAGAGATTTGCATACAAACAAATTTCAGAAATCAAGCTACCTTGCCTTTCAAATGTTGGTCCTACAGTCGAAAGTGTAGACAGTGAAATCCCTCTTTTTAGGCTCAGTTTCCTTTTCTGTAAAGTGAGAGCAATAATAAAAGATTGATCGAAATTCATGCATATATAAAACCCTTGGGCTAGTGCAGAGCACATGGAATGCATTCATTTTTTAAAAGATTTTGAAAATTCATTTATTTGACACAGAGAGAGCATGCACAAGCAGAGGGAGAGGCAGAGGGAGAGGGAAAAGCAGGCTCCCCGCTGAACTGGGAGCCCAATGTGGGGCTTGGTCCTAGAACCCCGGGACTATGACCTGAACCGAAGGCAGACATTTAACCGACTGAGCCACAGAGATGCCCCACACAGAAAGCACTTAACAGACATTAATATTATAACTTCTTTCTCTCCATACACAGACACACACATATACCCTCATAACTCAAACACATAAAGATCACAGACCTCCCTCTTTTGGAAAATGTCTAAGTCTTTCTCCTTAAAGTAAGGCAATATTAATTGTATTTATAGTTCATGTACACCCATCTTCTAATAAAATGTTTTCCTTTGGCTTGATATCTCATCAGCATCTTCTTTGTAATTCTATGCTTTACTTGTCTTGTTAACGTCTAAGTGACTTCCTCCCTTTGAAGTCTCGATATTCACTGCACTTAGAGTTTTCAGAGTCTCCACTTGGCCATTGTTCAGTCACACAGTCACAGGAAACTTTGGCCCCTACTAGTTCCAAATGCTTCCAATTGATACATCTATGATAAAATTTATTTGCGGAGTTGAATTGAAACCATTGCATCAAATGGAATTTCGGGTGGACAATTGCAAAGCAAGACTATCTCAACAATCCCTTTGATTGTTCAGAATTTTGCAACTCAGTTCAGTTGGAAAACATGTCATGCGCTCAGAGATCACCCTATTTGATATCCCCAAGTCCCACGCTGGAAGGATACCCCTCCAGTAGGAAACCCCAACATTAGATCAGAAACAAAGCTCGCCCTTCAAAATGTGGGGGTTCTGAGTTCAAAGAGCCTCCAGCAACCAAGCCATGGGGATCAAATGAAAAGATGATGGAGAATGTGAAAGCCAGAGCAGGGAGGACCGCGATTTAAATTCTCCCTTTATCTTCCCCTGGCTCTACTTGCTACAATTCCAGTAGCCTCTTTATGTGTTCCATTAAAGGAAGGCCGTGTGTTTATTCTGCTCTTAACAAATCAGGAAGCCTTGCTGAAATGTTTGCTTTAGCTTAACACTATGCTTGGTGGATAAGGTTAATTCAGCCCAGCACAGTTTCTATTGTGGTGATCATAGTGGGATTTGGAGTAAGAATATGTGTGTACGTTTGTAAATTTTATGACAGAATCCTCCCTTTCTGCAATTGGCTTTCCCAATTTATTTAAATATTTGTTGAATGTTTTCATAAGCCTGTTTTTAAGATAAACGGTTCGTAAGATTTTATCTCCCACCGTATTTACTTATTCTCAAAACCGTTCCTTCGGTACATATGCACTTCGGTTTGGCTTTTTACCATTTGAGTCCACATCTAGTCCTTGAAGTAAGTAGCACTTACCATCCCTCCTTTAGAGAAAAGGCAGCCAGAAGCTCCTGGAACTGACGTCACACACCCAAGTCCAAAAATGAGTAAATCAGGGATACTTGGCTTTTAAATGAAAGTGCTAGAATCTTTCCCAGGAAAATGTCAGACATGTAACTTTTACATATTACTTCTGGAATTTAGCTTCCCCAGACCCATTCAGAGAAGCCCTAAGGATCTGTTGTAAGTGAAAGACCCAGGATCTAATCTAGTTCTTCCAGATCCATGTCCAGCATACCCGCCCCCACCCCACGGCACTCCAATATCGAAATTCATGTTTGTGTGGTCCATGTCTGTCTACAGCCTATTTAAATTTTTAAATTATTTTTATTTTTGTATTTTATTTTATTTATTTTTTATTATTAGCATATAATGTATTATTTGCTTCAGGGGTACAGGTCTGTAATTCATCAGTCTTACACTACACACAGTGCTCACCACAACACCACAACCTCCCCAATGTCCATCACGCAGCCACCCATCCCCCCACCTTCCCCTCCTCCAGCACCCCTCAGTTTGTTTCCTGAGATTAAGAGTCTCCTATGGTTTATCTCCCTCTCTGTTTTTGTCTTGTTTGATTTTTTCCTCTCTTTCCCTATGATCCTCTCTCTTGTTTCTTAAATTCCACTTACCAGTGAGATCATATGATAATTGTCTTTCACTGATTGACTTATTTCACTAAGCATAATACTCTCTAGTTCCAATCACATCATTGCAAATGGCAAGATTTCATTTTTGATGGCTGCATAATACTCCATTATGTATATGGACCACATCTTCTTTATCCATTCATCTGTCAATGGACAACTGGGCTCTTTCCATAGTTTGGCTATTGTGGACATTGCTGCTATAAACATTGAGGTGCACATGCCCTTTCCAATCCCTACATTTGTATCTTTCAGGTAAATACCTAGTAGTGCAATTGCTGGGTCATAGAGTAGCTCTATTTTCAACTTTCTGAGGAACCTCCATACTGTTTTCCAGAGTGGCTGCACCAGCTTGCATTCCCACCAGCAGTGTAAGAAGATTCCCCTTTCTCTGCATCCTCACCAACATTTGTTTTCTGTGTTTTTAATTTTAGCCGTTCCTACTGGTGTGAGGTGGTATCTCATTGTGGTTTTAATTTGTATTTCCCTGATGCTGAGTGATGTTGAGCAACTTTTCATGTATCTGTTGGCCATTTGGGTATCTTCTTTGCAGAAATATCTGTTCCTGTCTTCTGCCCATTTCTCCACTGGATTATTTGTTCTTTGCCTGTTGAGTTTGATAAGGTCTTTATAGAGTTTGGATACTAGCCCTTTATCTGATATGTCATTTGCAAATATCTTCTTGCATTCTGTCCATTGTCTTTTGGTTTGTTGACAGTTCAAAAGCTTTTTTTTTTTTTTAAGATTTTTTATTTATTTATCAGAGAGAGAGATGGGGAGAGAGCAAGCACAGGCAGACAGAATGGCAGGCAGAGGGAGAAGCAGGCTCCCTGCCGAGCAAGGAGCCCGATGTGGGACTCGATCCCAGGATGCTGGGATCATGACCTGAGCCGAAGGCAGCTGCTTAACCAACTGAGCCACCCAGGCGTCCCAGTTCAAAAGCTTTTTATCTCGATCAAATCCCAATAGTTCATTTTTGCCTTTGTTTTCCTTGCCTTTAGAGATGTGTCTAGCAAGAAGTTTCTGTGGCCAAGGTTGAAGAGGTTGCTGCCTGTGTTCTCCTCAAGGATTTTGATGGACTCCTATCTCACATTGAGGTCTTTCATCCATTTGGGGTCTATTTTTGTGCATAGTGTAAAGAAGTGGTCCAGTTTCATTCTTCCACATGTGGCTGTCCAGTTATCCCAACACCATTTGTTGAAGAGACTGTCTTTTTTCCATTAGATATTCTTTCCTGCTTTGATGAAGATTAGTTGACCATAGAGTTGAGTGTCCATTTTTGAGTTCTCTATTCTGTTCCATTGATCTCTGCATCTTTTTGTTTTGTTTTGTTTTTTAAGGACTTTATTCATCTATCAGAGAGGGAGAGAGAGAGCACAAGCAAGGTGAGTGGCAGGCAGAGAGAAAGCAGACTCCTTGCTGAGCAAGGGGCCCGTGCGGGACTTGACCCCAGAACCCTGAAATCATGACCCAAACTGAAAGCAGACTCTTAACTGCCTAAGCCACCCGGGCATCCCTAGGTATCTGTTTTTGTGCCAGTACCATACTGTCTTGATGATTACAGCTTTGTAATATAGCTTGAAGTCTGGAATTGTGTTGCCACCAGCTTTGGTTTTCTTTTTCAACATGCCTTTGGATATTACCTTTTTTAAAAAAGATATTCTGACTCATCTCTTTTCTATTTTCCAGCCTGAAACAAAACTTTTCATCTGCCTCATTCATAGGACAATTTCTCCACCCCTGAATCATTTTGGATCTTCTCTGGAGCTGATGGGCAGCAACATGCTCAGAAAATACCACGAAGATTTATTCAAAGGATGCTCACAGCTTCCCCAGAGATTATAGACAGCAGAACATTGCATCCACCTCTTCTGAGCATGAGACATTCATTTAACCTTTGGATATTTCTTCTTGGGCCTGTTAACATTTTGTATGACCACTGATGGACTATTAGCTGACCGGTCTTTGGCAAACTTAATAGGCCTCTTATTTGAAGGTTATATTTATTTATTTGACAAAGAGAGACACAGTCGGAGAGAGAACACAAGCAGGGGTGAGTGGGAGAGGGAGAAACAGGCTTCCTGCCAAACAAGGAGCTCGATGCAGGGCTCTATCCTAGGACCCTGGGATCATGACCTGAGCCAAAGGCAGACGTTTAACAACTGAGCCACCCAGGTGCCCCAACGGGCCTTTTATTTGAACACAGATGTTAAAACCCTAAATAAACTACTAACTGATTAAATTTAAGAGTATATTAAGAGAGTGACCACGTCTTTCTTCTTTGTGACCAAGTTGGGTTTATTTTAGGAATGCGAGCACTGTGCAATAGTAATGTAATTGACTCAAAATAATGAATTAAAAGAGGACATTCACATGATCCTTTCAAGCCATGATGAAAAGCATTAGATAAAATTCAGTATCTATCCATGAGGAAGTGTTTGGCAAGCTAGGAACGAGAGCAAAATATTAGAAATACATATTCCCTTTGAAATTTGAAAAGATAAGTTATCTGTTTGCTAGAATGATTGCTATCAGCATTGTGCCACCAGTCTTAGCCGATGCAACAGGGTATGATTAAATAGAAAGCGTAAATACTGTAAAAGACAAGACTGACCAGATTTTGGTTTTGCTTACTATCAAACTGTCAACCCTAAAAGAATGCATTGACCTTTTCACTCTTCTGTTTTCGGGCAGCTTTGTGGGATGAGTGCGAATATTGGCCTCCCTGCCCAAGGTCACAGAGCTAGGAGGATCTGAGCCACGCTGTGACCTTTATCTGTCTGACTCCCAAGCCACAGGCCGCATCACCGTCCCATTCCCTCCTTGTACTGTTGCAAAATGGAAAAGTACACACAGGACAACGACCCCCTCAAAAAATTAATCAGGGTTATCAAAAGTAGGCAACAAATTCTCCTAACCATGTCTCCTGTGCCTCCTCCATCAAAGAAGAAGGAAGAAGAGGAAGAGGAGGGGGAGGAGGGGGTGGGGGAGGGGGGAGGGAGAGAAGGGGGAGGGGGAAGAAAAGGAAAAAAAGAAAAGAAAAAGAAGAGTCTTAGAAATTTCTTTAAAAATTAGAGTTCTTGCCTTAATTTAAAAAAAAAAAAAAAAAAACCAGGAGCGCCTGGGCAGCTCAGTCAGTTAAGCTTCTGCCTTTAGCTCAGGTCATGATCTCAGGGTCCTGGGATCGAGTCCCGCATCGGGCTCTCAGAGGGGAGTCTGCTTCTCTTCTGCCTGCCTCTCCCCCTGCTTGTGTCCTCTCTTTCTCTCCCTCTCTCTCCCTCTCTCTAATAAGTAAACAAAATCTTTAAAAATATATTTTTGAAAAACCTTCATTAAAATAAAGGGACTGAAACCGCAGGAAAATGTCAACAAGCAGCAGCACGTGCCCACTGGAATTACTACTCGCGGAACTCAAGCCAAGGATGTGCTTTTACTTTTCTTCCTAAGACCTCGTGGGTCAATGGAAGGCTCATTTTTCTAAAATAAAATAAACAGAGGATGTACGTGCCATCTCTCAGAGACTAATGGCATGTCTAACAAGGGCGCTACGCCAAAGCATTTCACATAATCCGATGTTGAAGAGAGTCTCTGTGGGAAAAGGAGGCACACCCACGCCTAGTCACCTCGTCACCTTTCCTTCTGCCCTGCTCATCAGCATTTCTTCTCCAGCTTCTACTCGAAATCATGCCACAGGAAGAGAAGAAAAAACATAAACATTTTGTCAGCTACAACTTAATTTTTCCAAATATAGTCGGCTTTGCTGTCCCAAGTTAATTAAGCTGCGCTCCATTTAGAGCACTGTTGAATTTTTCCCTTGGCGTGTAGTGCATTTTTGTGAAATCAGGGTAGGGGTGAGCATCTCTTGTTAGGTCCTCAGGAAACAAACTGCATCTTCAAAATCTGGTATTTATGAACTTGGCTTCAAAGCAGTTAGAAAACTCCAGAGCTATATTTCAGGAAAGAAATATCTTTTCTGTAGTATCTTGAACTACTGAACTATTACTATGGGAACATCATGACTGTGGCTCTGACTTGAGCATGGTTCTTTATGGCATAGTTTCTTAATATTAACCACCAAAAATAGCCATGAGAATGCACTACCGGCATATGGATTTTTCTATTCACTTTAAGATCCATGGCTTTAATTTTATACTAGACTATCACATTGAAGAGAATCATGTCTAAATATCTTCTGAGATTAAGTAAGAAATTTCAAGCTGTTTCCAAAACATCTTGTTTCTGCAAACCTGCTGGCCATGCTGGAAATGCTAGAAGCAGAACCTATCATATATGCCTCCCTGGGTTTGGACAAATCCCCCGAGCTCTGCTGGGAAAGGGAGGCTGGCTTGTGCAGCCGCTGCTATTCCTGCTCTAGCATCTGACACCAACAATGTCTGACTTTACTCACCCGTCAATAAAATAAGTGCAGATCACGGAAGGATCCCAGACAGGCTGGGGTGAGTCACAGAACTATCGACAACCTTTTCCAGCTTCGTGGTTTTATCACACGACATGGATGCAGATTTTCTCCACCAGAATCAATTCCCAAGAACTCCAGATTCAGGCGAGTTTGAAAGAGAATTTACAAAATGCACGTGTACCCACTGCGTCTTCTCAGGCTGGGTTGCTCATTCCGAGCCGAACGCAGCCAGAGAAAGACACCGTTTTCTCTGAATACGTTCATAAACACGAGGGCGGCTTTGCCAGGGGAAGGGACCCAAGCTCCCAGCTCAACCAGGAACACACATTCTTCTCGCCGCCTCTGTTGCCTGACCTCACTGCTGGATGTCGCCCTCTGACATGGGAATGATGCGAGCTTCAGAGGCACTCGTGTTATGCATCAACCTTGATGTTTAGAGGTTCACACTAACAGATGTCTCGTTGTCATCTCGCTGAGCTAGGCTGTGCAGGAGACACAGGGCGGTGGCACTCCCGAGCTACGACAGCCACCTAGCTCCTGTGACAGCCTTGTCTCTCAGAGGGCTACGAGGGAGTGACTCAGCATCGTCATCAAGGCTACTGTCAGTGTCGCCGTTGTGCTCACTGCTATTACTACTCATCAGACACCCAGAATGAGCGAAAAGCCTTGGGACTAGCAAATGAAGGTGTTCGCAGACGCAGCCCACAGAACTCGACATTCTCCTCCCTGGCAAAAGCGAACAAAGAGAAAGAGAGACGCCTTATTTAGAGTCCTGTCTGGGTGCCGGGCGCTGTGCTGGGGGCTCCCGGCATCCTCGCCATCAGCGGTGGGAGGACCTTCACCAGCCAAAGTCTTAGAGGAGAACCTGGGCCCCGTGTTCATTCCTGATGGAGGGTCTGTTTTCAATTTGAAGTTTATAAAGGAAGTCACTTGCCCAACCGAAAGATCTAGCTTGCGGCACAGAGATGGAGAGAATGTGATGGAAAAGAAGGCAGGAGCTGTCCTCGGTCCCTTCGGGCTAAGCCCCAGCTCTGACTTACGACTGTCCGTGTCTTCCTCCGTCTCACAGGGCCTGTCTGCGACGGGGTTATAGCAGGATGGTTTCATACTGTTGCTGTGACACTTAAATGAGATTCCAAGCCAGCCCTCGGCACACTAATTCGCACGGGCTGGTCATGACTGTTCTTATAAAGCAGACCCAGGACACAGAACAGACTGAGCTGGTGGAATCGAGTCGGAGTTTGGAGAGGCCCAGAGCAAGGCTTTCCCTGGAACCGGTCATTAGCAGCAGGTGGTGTTTTGCAGAGGATACTGGGGGAGGCAAACCTCCTTGAAAACACGATCGATAAAGATTACATCTGATGTTCACCTCGGGCATTGGCTGGGAGTAGAAACTCTGATATTAACACATGGTGCCCAAGCCCAGACAGGAAAGGCCAAGGGTGGTATCGGCAGACACCAAAGGGTCGGGAGAAGGTGGTCCACACAAAAGGAACGGAAAACCAGACCAGAATTGAGATCAGACTTTTGCCACGTCTGGCGAAAGATTTCCCCTTTTCTTTCCTTTCCTTTTCTCTTCTTTTGGACCAGTTTCTTAACAAAGTCGAAATGGAAAAAGGTAATAGCATCTCACAGAGCAATATTCATTTATGCTCCAATAAATTACAAAGAAAAAGTAGGTACAGTTCTCACACCAGGCGTCTGTATCCGCTGATGGTTAACAGTTCTCTCTGGTCCTCTCTCATCCCTGGGAGGACCTTATCCCAGTATCATCATCGAGACGCCCAAAGCACCCATCACGGAAGAACGTCCTTCTGCCTGGAAGTGTCCCACACGATCATGTCATGTATTTTCCCTCATTTCAGCCCATCTAGGCAGGGGTCTCGGTTATACTGGGAGAAAACAGCATCCCAGACCCTGAACTCTAACCGAAGCTGCCTTCACGGTCCCAACAGACTCTGCACTATGCTGCTAACATTTGTATGTTCTAAAATGAGATGGTCCCTTACTGGAGTGGAGTCTGTTTCCCTTTATCCTTCAATCCCAAACCTATGCAGACTGAGAAGGAAACCACTGCTAACATTGTATTTCCTGCCTAAACATGAAATTTTACAGAGCTACCCTCTGTACGATGCAGGCAAATCACATACTTACACTTAAGTCCCCACACTTAAATCTGCTCACCTTGAGTCTCTGTGTTGTAACAACATTTACTGCTAAATTACCACTTGTCCCTGCGTGTTGTGTCCTCTTGTGTTTGGGTTTGGATTATCAGTTTAGTATGGGCAGGATAGAATCCTAAAAGCAGATGGATTTGGAGTGGACTCTAAAATGCTTTCTGGGCACATGAATGATAAGGGAGTGTTTTGGTTTACAAAATGTAGAAAACTTCAGAAGCTCCAAGATGACACGAGGGAAGTTATCTTGGGACCAGACTCATCTTAGGTGTTGGGAACGTGACACGCATTCTGCTAATCAGGGAGTGGGAGATAGCGTCCCTCCAGGTAATTTGAGGAGGTCTGTCTTCCTTTCTTGTTATGGACGAAGAGGCTAGTCAGGGTCCCCCACCTGTGCTTAGGAAAAGGTAGAAGAAGATGGCTTCAGGGATTGCGGAAGGGATTGTCTGACACAGTAATCTCTTCCAGGGAAGCTGAGTACAAACTGCATTTGACCCCAGGCATCTCCATGAAAGACAAACACAATGAGTGGAGAAATAGGGCAATTGACCCTATAAAGTTGCCATAGCAAAGGGGGTACCGCTCATTCTTCCAAGAATTTAACTGGATTAATGAAAACAGAATTATCCAAGTTGTGGGTTCTGTCAGAATACACACAATACATACAATGGTATCATTTTACACTTAGGGTTTTCTTCCAGCTGTTTACACTGTTTCAAAAGGAAATCACAGAAGAAGAAAAGCATAGGTGGGCGTTGCTAAGTCATGGTTCAAATTATTTGGGCCCATTGTTCTTGAAGAATCCCAGACTGTGAAATGTGAGGATATCCCATCTAAGAACAGCGTGGAGCCTCTGGGGGAGATTGTCTTCTGCCAGGGTACCTATGAGTGGTTGTGCAAGTTACGCACTGCACAACTCTGGAAGGCACCGTTCACACTGTGGTTACATTGTAGTCTATGTGACTGGCATTTCCTAGAATTATGCAGTGTGCAAACACGGAAGGATGAAGAGATTGTAATGTTCTTTGGTCATTGTGTTGACATGTCCTGAAAATTTCAGAACAGCGACTGGAGATAAAGAGTTGATATGAAAAGGACAAATCTGGTATATCAGAGATGGGTGAAAAAGAATGAGGATTCAAGGGCTGTCACCAACACGATGAGTCAGAAACCCTGCTCCAAACTCCTTAGAAGACAAAGTAACAGAGAAATACGATCAGATTCCAGAGTCATGGTGTACATGAACTCAAAACAAGCCAGTTGTTACTCAGGGATACAGATTTCTCTGGTCCTAAGATTTGAGAGAAATTTCTCTGTAGGTGCTCAGAAATAAATAGTTGAACGCTAGCAAACTCCGAGGAGGATGCATTTGGAGGCAAAGCAAACCATTGTCCATGTTGAAGAACTAGAGCAAGTCAGTGTTCCTGAAAGTCCCTTTCTTAGCCTCAACCAGAACTGGACTACTTTAGAGCACTTGACGTTTGCCTCTCTTCCTTCTTGAGGGAGTTTGGAAGGTGAAGACAGAAGGAGGCAGCAGCTGAAGTCTATCTCTATCCTGACCTTCCCTGTCTTCTCCTGATGAGATTTAATCCACTCAAGACATCACTTTCTGGAAGCTTACACCTGGGAGTCTCTGCTCTTAAGGATCACCCAGGCTCTTCGATGGTGTCCTACTGATCCTACCAAGAGCTAAGGACTTCAGCATTTTGAGACTTCTCACGCATGACCCATGCCTCTTCTGCCACCCACCAACCTTACAAGGATGTGGACTGCTCAGATTCCATGTTTTGTGAATTCAGTAGCTGTTGCCTAATGTTTCACATTGCTTGTGCCATGAAAAGGCACAGTTCAGAAGAGTCCAGGACTGGGGAACTTGGGTGGCTCCATTGGTTCAGTGTCTGCCTTCAGCTCAGGTCATGATCTCAGGGTCCTGGATAGAGTCCCACATCAGGCTCCCTGCTCGGAGGGGAGTTTCCTTCTGCCTCTGACACTCCCCCCTCTCATGCTCTCTCTCTCTCTCTCACAAATAAATAAATAAAATCTTAAAAAGAAAGAAAGAAAGAGAGGAAGAAAGAGAGGAAGGAAGGAAGAAAGGTAAAGTCCAGGAGCGATCAATAAATATGGACTCAGGAGTTTGTTGAAATAGGCTAATTTTAATCCATTCACTCTCACAGAGCCCCTGTGCTTGTGGATAAAGGCTGGGGTCAGCAGAAAGAGTCATCCCCAGGAGATCCTATAATTTGTCTACACAGGATGAAAAGACTAATGACTTGAAACAACTCTCTCTCCAAAATACAGATCTTCAGAGAGCGACCTAAAGCAGTGTCGGTTGTTTAAATGTATTTCGCAAACTCAAAAGGCAACTGTACAACTCCCAGGTTTGCTTTCCATGGCAACGCTGCCAATTGCTCTCCGTTTTTCCTCATCAGAGGTTTGCTCTAAGTCTGGGCTGCTCTATATGAATAACCCAGGTAGAAAGCCTCCATATCTTTTATGTCATCTACAGTGTAACCTCATTAAATCGGACTTCCTAATTTGAAGTCAGTGATAATCGAGACAGGGGATCACTGAAGTTTTCCTTGGCACGACTCAGGATAAAATGGTTTGCTAAGCAAATTAAGAGTGTCAATGAGATTCTGAGGGAAATGTTTGCCTACTTTAGAAAACAAACTGTTGTCACGTACATTAGGACCTCAAGTGATCAATTAGGTGCGTGCTAGACATTCTTCGACGGATGGTATGGCACAAACACAGACAGACGTTGAAGATTCCCCAGCTCTACTGCGTATTAGTTAGGTGACCTTGGGAAAGTTAGCTCATCTCTCCAGGCCCTGATTCCCTCCTTGAAAATCAAGATGAAAACATCCCGAATGAGCTAATGTATCCACAACACAGGACCGTTGTGAAGCGTTGAGGTGTGATGGTTATCTTCTCTCTCTTTCCTTTTTCCAAAATGGTACCTCAACCCAGGAAAGAGAGGCCCATTGCCATCCTAAAGTCAGGGCCTCCAAAAGCTATTTTTTTCCCCAAATGTTCTATTTCACAAAGTGGCCTTTCAGTTGGATTTCTGAGATGCCATTGTGCTTTCAAAAAGAAATGAGAATCTCTAAAAATATAACAAGATTGCGTTTTGTCCTAAAATGAGTTACCCCTGAGCATTTCTATAATAGGTCTCAGTAGCTTTTAAAGAATAACTAAGCGGATCGTCCCTGATGGAAACACATTTCCAAATCTGTGTCTCTTAGCAAATGCGCCAGAAAAATTATCCTCAGACGCAAAGGGTAATCTACGCATATAGTGTCTACGTGTGTCACTAACCCGGAAAGGATGAGATGACTCTACAGCACGGGTGTGGCCTCTAAGGCAAAGAGACATGTGTACCGCTCTAGATACTGTTTACTGAGCTGTGAAGAACCGAGTTAACCATGCCCTAGAGGCCCTGCCTCACACGCCGCATTAATGATTCCTGCATACACAAATTCATTAGTTGTTTAATTAAGTTAAATCATGAATCGAATTGGTTTAATCATTAATTAAGGAACAAGAAGCACTGTGCTAAAATTTAGCACCTCAGGAAAAAAGGCAGAAGGAAGTAGCAACTCCAAATTCCCGTACCTACACCTCCCAGTGGTTTCCATTCTGCCCCTCCGTCCCTAGACACACACACACACACACATGCACACATGTGGAAATTATTTCCAGAAAAATATTTGCCTTTCCATTTCACACTTGGTATTGTTCTCAAAGAACAAGTGAAAGTCCTTTGTTTGCAGATTGTATATTTGACTTTTTTAGCCTTCTACAGATGGGATTTTCCTTATTTGGGGAAGGTGGACTTTTTTTTTAACCCATGAAGGACCAATGGACAGCAGAGGAATTAAATTTCAACCCCAAATGGGTTCTTAAGAGAACCCTACCTGTAATCTCAAATCTTTCCATAATCATTTTAAGAATTCAGATAACGGCACAATTAGAATCCTGAACCGAAGTATTCTTGGGCTTCCAGCTTATCATAATATTGAGAATACAATGGAGAATTGCATTTGCTCAACACCTGAAATGAAAGTCCCTCTCAGCAGGCACAGTAAAATGCTGGATGCCTCCTAGAACTCTTGCATTGTGAGAATGAGAGACAATGGTCATTTTCTCCATAGGTGTCAGCAGATCCCCTCTCGTGATGTTAGGCATGACTTGTGAATCTGACAGTCCCTTCAGATGGTTTGTGCCATAATAATGCACCAAGGCAATTTATTCTGGTTTCTAGCATTAATCAGTGAGTCGTTTATGGCCTCTCTTACAGGTGTTTCCCCAGAACAGGGTGTGAATTCTGGTATACTTGATTTCATTTTTCATGTTGCCAGAGGGGGATTTGGAAGGTTTACTTGGCAGCGTAGCTTGGGGACTCCAGGCCGAGAATCCCTGCTTTGGCATAATTGTCCATATCCTGGCGGAAGTGGCTGGGTGAGTTGTCATAGCAACAGACATAAAAATTATCCACCTGATTTTTTCCTTCTGGCTTTTCAGGGTACAGCGCCGTGACGTGTGGGAAACCTTTCTCCAATTTGCTTGCAACAGAGGTAGGTCAGTTTTCTCATCTATTATTCCTGAAAGCTGATTTTCAAAAACCCCATCTTTCCAAATTTAGCCCGGTGGCTCAGTCAGAATGTAGACATATTTGAGTGATATGTAACCAGACAGAGCAGTGTATACTCTGTCAGATAAATTGGATCACCCAAATTTACGAACGGAGGTTCAGATCTTTGTAGACTGGAGTGAGATTAAGGGTTTCAAATAAGAGGAAGTTACAGACAGAGCAAGAAGAGAATTATTTGTGCTCCCAGCTTACTGAAATGGAAATGGGGAGATTACTGACTTTCCATGAATTGTCTCTCTTATGTTGTTGCTTTGAACATTAGGTGGAAAAAAATAGGCATTTTTTGTGCCTTGGAGTTCATAGATATGAGATATACATACATATAAGTATTTCCATAGCTATAAATATATGTATAAATCCGTATCTCTTTCAGTAACTATTAGTTGAGTTCATGGCTAATCCTTCATTTTCAGTGTAATCCTACAAATAGGAAAGTCGTAGGACAGGATGCCACAGAAGTAGGCAGTTGAGCGGAACCATTAAGAGACCATTGCTGCTGCAGAGAGTAATAGACAAGCCTGCTAGTGACAATACGAAGCCTCCAAGCAAATTCTTTAAGAGGAGTACAGAATGCAGGCAAATGCCTCAGAAGGGCTCAACTTCCTAACTGAAGACCTCAGGAAGCGATCCATAAGACAAGTGGCATTTAGGATGAATGAAGTACTGAGAGAGAGTAGGGAACACTGAGGCAGAAAGGCAGGATGAGCAAAGGCTCCGAGGTGGGACTTCCCGATTTCAGGGCAGGAGTGAGAAAAACTAGGACTCAATGCCAATGCCAAGGTCTATATTTAATTTGATGAGTCACCGAGAATTTTTTGAGTAAGGATGTGACTGGAATTTCACAGGACAGGTTCATGGGACACCTGCAGGTATGTAAAATGATCTGCAGGGGGGAAGAGGGTGGGCACGGGGTGGAGACAGTGGTGTACAAGGGTGTTGCTGCTGGACTGACCACAAGGTATCGGACAAGGAAGAACACAGACTCAAAGCGTCTCCAAGGTTCCCATGGCTAAAGACGAGGCAGTTTGAAGATCAGCAAAGGAAACTGGTAGATAAAAGGAAAGAATCAAACGTTTATAGTGCCTTCCTTACACAGACTCTAACCCAAGGTAACCAAATAAATGATTAGGAACATTTTTGTGTAAATGCATTCTAGTTAATGAATTAAGAAGAGAGAGACTAGAACATCACTACCTTTCAACCACTAATAAAATAACAGCTCCAGGTCCATGGTTCTCAGAAGATGGTCACTGACCAGCGGTATCATGTGGAAGCTTATTAAAAATGGGAGATTTTGAGTCTGACCCAGACCTACTGAATCAGAAACTCAGGTGGCACCTCAGCAATCTGCAGGTTAACAAGCCCACCAGGAGATTCTGGTACATGCTCAAGATTGAGAACTACTGACCTCAACAATGATCATCAGTGGTTGCTAATACCACAGAAAGAGACCACGTATGGTGGACTTCCTTATAGAAATAGAATATATCACCTATGCAGCAGCTTTGCCAAATAATGCGTATCATGCATCTCTATCAAACTGTCAATTTATAGGAAATGCAGGGGACTCTAGAACACACTAAACAAACTTTCCTGGGAATCCAGTCAACAAAATCCTAACTGCAGGAAACCCTACAAGACCACCACAGTGAACTCTTCAACAAATGAATTATAAGGAAAAAGGGAGAGAGAAGGGGGAATCAGAGCATTTACAGACTAAGGAAACAGACCAGCTGATGGAGGTGTGTGGACTTTATATCAACCTGAACCACACTGATGTCAACCACAACAACAAAATTACGAGACAGTTGACAAATAGCAGAAGTGGAACACTGACTCAAAATATCATAGACTGTTAATTAATTTTCAGTGATAAAGTGCTGTAACTTTTTTTTTTTTTACAAAATCCCTATCTTTTAGAAATACATACTGAAACATTTATAGCTTCAAACTCATCTGATTGGGGTAGATACAGAAACAGAAAAACAAGGTTGGCCATGAGCTGGTAATGCATTGCTAGATGACAAGGACACAGAAGTTCATGGCATAATTCTGTCGCCCTCCGGAAAGACTTGAAATTTTCCATAACAATTTTTAGAAAAATGGAAAAATTTCAAAGACATATTTCCTCTACCTCTGATGCATACACAAAGTGTCTCTGATGTTTGCAGCCATGATGATCATAAACGTGGTGAGCTGGAGGAAGTCCTAGAGTTTGGGGTAGAACAAATCTGTTCTTGAGCATGTTGAATTGAAGGCGCTCACAGTGAGTTGATGGGAAGGTTGGCTTATAGCTTGGAAGAAAAGCTGGTATAAGAGAATTACCAGGCTAGATGACATACATTATAGATATCAGATGTGTGCTCAGAAGAATAACAAAAAATAACTTGTCAGAATAAGTACCATTATACCACTGTTTTCTGACATAACCTAGGAAGAGGAGATGTAAAGCTATGTATTGGGTTTTATACGTCCCAAATGTCATAACAAATGAATACGCAACTTTGCATAAATCAGGACAGGCTAGGTCATGCACAAGCAACAAGCAAACCCCAACTCTCAATGGCAAAACACACGTAAAAGTGTGTGTGTGTATAGTTTTTTTTTTTTAATTTCTCTTTCACATACGTGGACAACACTGGTCAGCATGGGCACTTTGCTCATCAGGCTCCGCTGGAAGCAGAAGCATCTCCAGAAGAGGTGTTTTGAGGGGGAGGGAATGTGGGAATTCATGCCTAAATTAGAATCTAAGCTTCTTCCCATTTGCGTGTCACTTCATCAGCCATTTCCTCAGACAAAGCAAGTGACAAAGCAGGTGCTGTCCTCTCTCACCCTGGAGCCACATCTGAATTCAAAGGAAGCAGGACACACACACAGTCTTCCCAAACGCCAGGTAGAAGAAATGGAACATTTAGGCACAGCTCTGTTACAAACGGAATCAGGCTCCCCTCAAATTCATATGCGGAAGCGCTAAGCCCCCATGTGACTGTTTTTAGAGACAGGACCTTTCAAGGATGTAATGAAGATTCAATAAGGTCATCAGAGCGGGGTCCTGTGTGAGTAGGACCTGTTTCTATATAAGAGGACGAGACTGAAGGAATGTGCGCTCACACAGAAAAGGCAGTCTGTGTGATATAGGGCGCGAAGGTGGGCATCTGCAAGCCAAGCAGAGAAATCTCAACGGATATTAACCCTGCTCTGCCAGCACCTTGATCTGACTCCAGCATCCAGACTGTCAGAGAGTAAGTGTCTCAGTTTAAGCCCCTTTTCCGTGATGTCTTGTTACAGCAGCCCTCGCTGACACAGACAAGCTCTGGTGACTCCCAGAAGCACAGAGGCTCGGTCTCGGTGCGAGAAGCATCTCAGGATTAGATATCTCTTTTTTAAAGATTTTATTTGTTTGGGCGAGCGAGAGAGAGAGAGAGAGCAGGGGAAGGGGCAGAGGAAAAGGGAGAAGCAGATGCCCCGTTGAACAGGGAGCCTGACATGGGACTCAATCTTGGGACCCTGGGATCATGACCTGAGCCGAAGGCAGACGCTTCACCCACGGAGCCCCCCAGGCGCCCTGGCATTACACATCTTCACGAGATTCCAGTGGCATTACTCTGAGGCTTAGACCATCTATCAGATTAAATGAACCTGGTAAAGACAAATAAAAATCAGACCCAAGTAAATGCTTCATTAAGGACTCCTCCCTGTCTACGCCAAAAAGTATGCTCTAAGTGTTGTTTTCATACATTTCAGATGAGGATAAATAATCTAGTCTCCAGCTTTCGTCCCAACTTGTTTAACAAACAAAGATGCTGCCAAGTAAACTGTATTACTTCTCTCCATTTAGTGTGGAAATGATCTGATGCAGAGACGGCAGCCTACGTGCTGGGTGATGACTGCGCGTCCCACTGGCTGGGATTTCTAGAGACTCTTCTTCTGGCTGGTCCCTGACTCTTCTTCCGGTTTCCTGCCCCTGGGGCAGGGGGATGCTGTCCTCTCCCAACAAGAGTGGGCTGAGAATCCTTTTTTGATGCTCCTCCATCGTACCTTTGGCAGCAATCACTGCTTTTCTTTTGTGTGCCGAAATTACCTTTTCACCTGGGTGCACTCCTAGGGGGCTGCACCCCAGGTCTCTTTTAAAAAGGGCTGGACGAGGGCCAGGCTTTCCACCATGAGCGCCTGACCAGGACCCTAACATACTGAAGCAGGGTGACCTTTAGGCACTTGTCCAAAGTTTCAGTGGCAGATCTCAGGATCCAATAAAAGCAAATGTGAGCTGAGCATGTACAATGCGCCCCACACAGATACAAGTACTTTACGCAGGGTACAGGACAGGCCGGAAAGAAGGGACATTTCATGTCAGTCGTGCCTCAGGCCTCCATAGCCTCAGGAAAACAAGTGTCAAGTTTCCTCTGTTCCAGAGTGAAGTTGAATCCACACCATCTATACAAGACTTGCAAGGTGGGGTCTGAAGCAGGTGTTGGGATGTTTTGCTTATCCTGCATCTCCCGGAGTGCGTGGGAACCTGGAAGTCAAAGAGAAGAGTGGAGGTAATCCTTCAAGAAAAGTGTTGGTATTTCTTCAGAGGGATACCTATTCCCCACCTTACAAGTGAGAGGGACTTCAAGAGGTCGCCTTCAGCTGGGTCTCCTGGGGTCCGGGAGGTGTAGAGAATATGAGCATCTGACGTCCACCTGTGGAATATGAAGGGGATGGCAGTGTTCAAGGCAGGGAAGGGCAGAAAGAGGCAGAGCTGCAGGAGGCGGTCCCTGTACTTCCCCAGGGATGGCGGCCACATCAGGAAGCTGGGGGTCCATGAGCCAGGGGATTCTGTCCAAGAGGAGTGCCTACGGAAGGAGATCCAGAAAAAGGTGCTTGGCAGAGACCCAAGACAAAGGAAAAGTGGAGCACAGTCCCAGCTGAACGAGGTTCTCCATCACCCACACAACATCCTGGTGGCAGTCGGCTGGGGACAGCCGCGAGCCAGAGAGCATGGATGCTAGATCGAGATGGTACCAACCACTTCACCTCCTCATCCTCTCCCCTTCCCCAATTGGGCCAGGGATGAGTGTGGGGATGGAGCAGGATGAGACTACCCAAGCAAATAGGACATTGCATCCTGCTCCATCTCAGGCTTCCCAGTCTGAATAACACCAAGGGAAGGAGATGCTCCCAACGGAGTAAGAGCTCTGAGGATGTGTTCATAGGCTGAGCTGGACGTTTTCATTGCTGAAACTGGAACATTCTTGTCTCGTTCCAGACTGAAACGAACCAGATGGGAAGGTGAATTGGAAAACAGGATGAGGGGTTCCTCAGAAAGTTAAAATAGAACTTCCATATGACCCAGCAATCCCAATTTGAGGTATAGACCCAAAGGAAGTGGAAACAGGACCTCAAAGAGGTATTTGTCATCCCACGTTCGTGGCAGCATTATTCACAGTAACCAAGACATGGAAACAATCTAAGTGTCTGTCAGCGGAAGGAGAGATGAGGACAATGTGATAAATAGAAATATAGATATAGATTTATACACCTCTCTATAGATCTTTATCTTTATAATAGAATATTAATCAGCTACGAGAAAGAAGGAAATTTGGCCATTTGCAACAATATGGATGGATCCTGAGGGTATCATGTAAACAGAAATAAGCCAGAGAGAAAAAGACAAATATTGCATGATATCACGGATAATGTGGTATCTTTTTTTTTTTTTAAGATTTTATTTATTTATTTGACAGAGAGAGATCACAAGTAGGCAGAGAGGCAGATAGAGAAGAGGGAGGAAGCAGGCTCCCTGCTGAGCCCAGAGCCCGATGCGCGGCTCCATCCCAGGATCCTGAGCTCATGACCTGAGCTGAAGGCAGCGGCTTAACCCACTGAGCCACCCAGGCGCCCCGATAATGTGGTATCTTAAAAAAAAAAATCCAACTTGTAAAAGCATGGAATAGAAAAGTGGTTGCTGGGAGTTGGGGGTGAGGGGTAAGGAATAGAGGGGAAGCTTGGTCAAACTTCCCATACAGTCTTATACTTTCATCTGGGAGATGAACAGGTGTGAAGATCCAATGTCTAACATAGTGACTGTAGTTGGTAATATTGTATCAAACAACTGAAATTTGCTAGGAGAGTAGAAAATGTTCTCACTGGAAAAAACGGAACAAGTAAAGTATGTGTTAACCAGATGGGAGGAAACCTTTCACAGTATATATCATTATGATACACTTTAAATATCTTAACCATTTTGTCAATTATGTAGCAATAAGGCTTATTTAAAAAAGGGATCAGAAGGCTATAGACTCTCTCTCTGTCGGGACAGAATGAGAATCGGCCCAAACTTGGACTTGAAGGTGACTTTCTCATTGTGCTCCAGGAAGTCCACCTCAATCAGCAAATTCATGATGTTTGCCAAAAGTGGAGAATACAGCAAAACTTAGTCCCACTTAGGAAAATAGGAATACATAAAAGAGTACAGGTTCTGGAATTGGACTTCCCTTCAAACCTGGATCTCCTCCTGCTCAGCTGTGTGGCCTGGGCCAGTCACTTGATGTTCCTGGACTTCGGTTTCTGTCATCTCTCAGACAGGTGTTGGGTTATTTATTCCCCAGATTTTTCTCAGGAAGAAGATATGGATAAGGAGGTTGAGGTGCAGAGAGATTCAGTATGGTTCATCTCCCAGGGTAGTGGGGAAGTGGGCTATTGGGATCCAGTTCTACTCTATGGCTCTATGGCCTTATCCTTAACCATTGCAATATGGCAGCCCCACCCACCCCACCCCCCCAAACTGAGCGTCTGGGTGCTGAGGCCAAAGTCCTACTTCCACATTTACCTTTACTAATTAGGGGAAATGGGTCAAAGCTCGAGTGACCCTGTCCATTAAATAGGACCCATAATATCCTTTCTAGAGACTTCTTAAGACTTTCTTGTATGATTCAAATAGGACAATCTTTACGATAATACAGATTACAAATTGCTCTTTAAAAGTAGGCAGTTATTATGGACTGAATGTTTGGGTCCCTCCAAAGGTTCATTGGTTGGAACCTAATTCCCGGTGTGATGGTATTTGGAGGTGGGGCCTCTGGGAGGTCATGAGAGCGGGGCCGCATGATGGGATCTGTGCCCCTGCAACAGAGGCCAGGGAGCTAGCATTCTGTCTCCACTGTGGGAGGACACAGAGAGAAGCTGGCTGTTTGCAGCCCACAAGAGGAGCGTCAGCATGCATGACCAGAGCACTCTGGCACCCTGACCTTGGACATGGTAAGAAATAGATGTCTGCTGTTCATAAATCACCCAGTCTTTGTAAGCCCCAACAGGCTTAAGATAGCCCCTAAATAATATTATTGCCTACTAAATATATTTGGTTTCTCACGGGGAGGTTTATTCATAGGAAAAAATATAGTGAAAGAAAGCTAATGAGGGAATCTCTAATGACCCTTAGAGAAGTTTCCTTCTTGGGGTCGTGAGTCATCACTGGATTTAGTAACAGCTTCATAATGTTTGACATCAATGGTACCAGTTTTATTCTAATGAATACACAACATTCAAGCCTCATTCCTTAGGACAGTACATCTGTGGCATAGGGTGGAAGACCAGATTCCAAGCCCCAAAGACCCCAGCCTAAAGGAACTGTTTTGAAGGACAGGGGTTGTTTATAGAAATATCTTCATACCGTGTTGTTTTAAAGAGTCCATGATTTAGGAGGAGAGATAGGAGGAGCATATATCTCAAGACCAGA
Source organism: Mustela nigripes (assembly GCF_022355385.1). Lineage (NCBI taxonomy): Eukaryota > Metazoa > Chordata > Mammalia > Carnivora > Mustelidae > Mustela > Mustela nigripes. Next base: position 113,796,924 of record NC_081562.1, on the reverse strand, counting down.
TATTACTATTTTATCTCTGGCTTAGCAACTCATGCACATTCCCAAATGCCAAAAGACTCTCCCATAGCCTCCTGGTCCTAGCCCTGGGCATGGTGAAGATCATGGGCTAGAGCCTGTATGTGGCCACAGGCTTTTCTTTGAAAAAGAAGGTCTTCCCCTTTACCAGACCTGTCCAATGGAAATAGAATGTGACTACAAGTGCAAGGCACAGATGTAATTTTCAATTCAAATAGTCACGGTAAATTAAGCCACACATATGAAAGCCACATTTCTGTGGAAACAAACAGGTGAAACTAATTTGAATAATATATTTTCTGTAATCAAATATATTCCAAGTTTGTCATTTCAGCATGCAATCAACATGAAAAATATTGAGATATTTTACATTTTTTTTTTTTTTTTAGCCTCAGTCTTCAAAATGTGGCTTGTATTTTTACACTGATAGCACATTTCAGTTCAGGCTAGCCACTTTTCTGAGCTAAATAGCCACATGTGGCTAGTGGCTTCCTGGTAAATAGTTCAGACTGATGCCTTCAGCTGGGCTTCTCCTGGATCCAAGAAAACGCCCTCTGAAAATAGAATGTCAAGTTTGGACGCAGTAGGACTCACGTGTAGAATTATGGAACCCACCATAGAGATCTTGTATATGTATACAGCAACTACTAATAATATTAATATACAGTTGAACCTTGAACAATGTGGGGGACTAGGGGTGTTGATGCCTCATGCAGTCAGTAAAATGATGTATAACCTTTGATTCTTCAAAATCTTAACTACTAATAATAGCTTACTGTTGACCAGAAAACTTGCCAATCACACAAATAGTTGATTAACACATCTGCTGTTTGTTGTATGTATTATACGCTGTATTTTTACTGTAAAGTCAGCTAGAGGAAAATGTTATTAAGAAAATCATAACAGAAAAACCATCTGTATTACTATACCGTGTTTATCTAAAATCTCTGCATAAGTGAGCCCATGAACTTTACACCTGTGTGTTTCAAGGTTCAGCTCTGTAGTCATCAGAAGCCTACATGGGGTAGAATTTGCAACTCACATCATTTTTCACTGATACAAGGAGAGTATTGTGTTGACCTATCTGTTCCACAATAAAAAGGATGCTGGGTTGAAGGGCATAATCTCCTTAATTATTCATTTCTCCAATCTGAGGACAAGTTTAAGTTCATAGATTTGCTGCAAATTCAACTTCTCATGGCCAGAATCTTTATTACAAGAAACAGCTTTCCTAATCTGTAGGGAACTGGTAAAGGTCAAATTTTGGTTACTTTTTTTGACTGACAGCGCAATGAAACTTTACTGTCGGTGCAAAGTGAACTGTCATTCTACTGAAATAGAGAAGAGACATCTTTTTATGGAGTGGGTTATGTCTTCTACACGGTTTTCTTTCTTGTGATTGTGCTTAGCAGTTATTATTTTTATTAGATTGCATTTGGATCTCTGTGATGGCTTCTTTACTACCTAAACACGGGTTTGTTGATCTTTCCCTTTTCTTTCTTTCTTTTTCTTTTTTTTTTTTTTTTTTTGGTGGAGCTTTCTTTTAAAGCAGGTTATACCATCTGAGTGACTTATTTCCCTTGGCAACTGCGACGTGATTAGGAAATTTACCCTTTGCATTCAAATTCATATGGAGGCTTTATTTCCCTGTGTGTCAGAAATGCTCCCTGCAATTCTTTTCTTTTCTTTTGGTTATTGAAAAAGTTCACTTGTCAAGATGCCCAGACATCTCCAGCTCTCTGCAAAAAGGTGCCCTTTAGGTAATTCCTGGTCATAGTATTGATGTTGGTAAGTCAGAACATCTTATCCACTGAATGCAAGCAATCCTTCAAAAAGAGTTTTATCTCTTTAATTTCCAGAATGATTTTTCCCTTCCCCCAACTCACCCATAAACTACAGTCAACTTGTATGCCTTCCTGCCTATGGAAAGACATCAGATCGGATTCAGTTGTATTCCATAAGGAATCCAAAAGCAGAGAGCAATCCCCAAACTATTAATATTTCACGTTGCACTAATAATGTTTGGGTTTATTGTTTGTGATGTTGCCTAAGGTTTACTGTGCTTCCCCTCACCCCGCCCCCCACCGCTTAGGTTGTTATTAATTTTAAATTACATTCCTCAAGCATCTACCAATTGAAAATAAGTGAATGCAAGGTTTTCCAACATAATCAACAGAGTGGCTAATCCAACCAAGAATAATTGACAACTTGCTATGTTCTCTCGCCTTTTCACTTATTTGTGAAAAATTTACTGAGCTCTGCCCTGGTCAAGGCACGGTGCTAGTCTCCGCGACTGTTCTCTGGGCTCACACTTTGGTAGAAGATGTAAGGCACACAACTAAGTGACAAGCATGATAAACAGTGATAGTTTTGTGAGGGAGACAGAGAAAACATTGCATGCCACGGCAGTTCAAAGAGGGTAGAGAGTCATCAAAGGAAGTTATGTGTGAGACAGCATGTGAAATAGGTGTGAAGCAGTGGATTGGATTTGGACGTTGGGAGGTAAGAAGTAAATAAATACCAGGCAGAGGAAGTGGAGTTCATCTGAAAGCAAGTTACCTGCTCCTGAAGAAAGTGTGCTCACTGAGAACACTCCTAGTCTATGCCTAACACTCCAGGAAAATGAGCACTGCAGTGGCTCAGTGGGTTAGGCACCTGCCTTTGGCTCAGGTCATGATCTCTGGGTCCTGAGATCCAGTTCTACATCAGGCCTCTTGCTCCGGGGGGGCGTCTGCTTCTCCTTCTCCCTCTACCCCTCCCTCTTATTCATGCACTCACTCTCTCTCTCTCTCAAATACATAAAATGTTTTTCTAAAAAGACTCTCTTTCAAATAAATAAATAAGTAAAAATGAAAAGAAAAAAAAAGACTGGGAACATGAAAAAAATGCACTGCTCACAAAAGTGCAAATTGTTACTTATTTAATAATGACTAAATTACTGAGACCATCCCCAAGATAAATGTCTTTTGTTTACATAATTCATAGAATACTAAAACTAGCAGAATAACAGCTCTCCCCTCCCACAGGCTTGTTGAGGCTTTTTTGTTACTTGATTATGCGTTTGAGGAATAAAACACCTAATATGACCCCTTAGAAGGAAAGTGTCGCTTTCACTCCAAACATTTGTGTTCATACAATTTAGCTGACACATGCACACACGCACACTCTTTACAATGATCATCTCTAGCACAATCAACATTTCTACAGAATGTATTTCTGAATGGGGAAAAAAAAGTCCTAGTACATATATAGACTTGAGCTGGTAAGATGTCTGAAAAATTAGTACCTTTCTTTGATGCTTTCAATGCAGAAGTGTCTGCTTTTGTAATTAATGCCTTTGTTAATGCTTTGTCAGTAACAAATCAACAAGGTAGCCTATGCATAAGAGGACCCCAGAAAAACAAACAAGCAAACAAACAAATAAAAACAGTATGCTAATGAAATGGCAATGAAGGGGATTAGGACATGCCACCCCAAAATATGCCACTTTGGTATAAGGATTATTTTGAACTGAAGGCAACTAAGAAACAGCAGATTCAGGAGGAACAGACTGTACTTCCCTTTTCTGCCTGAGAGCAGGGCAAACATTTCCTTACATAGAAGTGTCTCCCTCTCCTGTAGTAGGAAGAAGAGAATGGGTCTTTGTCACCACAGAGGACACACCAACTTGAGTCTGCATAACAAACATTACTAAATAACTGTTTATCTTTCAATTGTTTCCCCCATATATTTACTGCCCCTAGAGGCCCAAATCCCTTTTTCCTTTGTCTAGTCATTTCTCCACAATTTATCATCCTTTGTTAAAATGGCCTATAAACTCTCAAGCCAGGCAGTTTCTTTCAGTTTTCCCCTCTTTTCTGTGAAGGTCCCATGCGCAAACAAAGTAAACCTTTTCTCCTGTTTCTCTGTCTTTTGTCAGTTTAATTCACAGGCCCCAGTCACAGAACATAAGAGGATAAAGGAAATTTTTTTCCACCCCAATCCTGGTGACATCAGAACTCAGTAAATGTTTGCTGAAAGACACTGACCAGCAGCCTTAAGATACGCGGTCTTAAGATACACAGGCTGAGGTAATTAGCTGTAGTGGCAGAGTTTGGGAAGTTTATTTGCAACACACAGCCCAAGTGCACAACCTAAGTAACCGATTAGAGTCATGTTCCCAGAACAAGTCCTCTGACTCCATCGCTGCATCCTGCTGCTGCTCCCTAATGCCTCTCAACTCAGATGACCAGAGAAGAGTAGTTTAACCTTTTCCGTTTCTGTTTTTCACATATACATATTCTAGTCGATTAGCAGGGTGACAGAAAGTATCTGGTATGCTGAGCTGGGTTGGGCAGATAATAAGCCTCACCTCACTGGGCCTTCAGAACCGATGGGCTTCCTCTCAACCCAGAGGCACAACCTGCCATTGGAAGATTTGTAGATACACGCAAAAAAATAAATAAAAAATGATATAAACATTTTTTTAGGTTCCGTTTCCCAGGCAACTGCTCTCAATTCAAGATTGAATGGGAACAAGAGGATCCCCCAGAAGCACTTCTGTCCCCCACTTCCTCTCATCCTCTTGCCCGCCGTAGAGCTGTAAACTCCGGGGACCCAGAATGCCACCTTCGTTTGGAGAAGGAAAGGAGATGCAAGGGTGGTTCAGGCATGACGCTGAGTCCACAAGGATAAAATGCCTGATGGCAGACGACACATTCTAGAAGCTTTCTGTGTCAGATGGACAGGGAAGGGGCACAAGCTGACCAACATCTTGGGAGGCCAGAGAAGATTGAAAAGCAGCCATTCTGTCATGTGTCGGCTAGCCTTTTCAGACCCATAAAGTAAAGGTTTGGAGTCTCAGTGAAAACCGTGGCCTCCAGGCTTGTCACCTCACCATACAAGCCGTAGGTGTCCATGGCCAGAACCTCCTGTCATTTGCGTCGTGAGGAGCCTGAAAGCACCAGGGGTTTCCAAATCACCTTGGGAGTCAGTACTGACTTGGAGATTTTCTAATAGTCTCCGCACCTATTAAATGTATGTAATCCATACCCATCAACGGTGAAAACATGCTTTGTCCTTGTGGTTAGAGTGGAAGGGCGACTCCTCCCTTGAAGAGCGTACCTCTCACCAGAAGCCCCCTCAGCTTTCTGAAGCAAGGCTGGGTTTGGGGAGGGGGCGTGGGGAGGAAGACATTTCAAATGTGTTATGCCAAGATTTTCCTTTCTTGCTGTGCTTGTGACACCAGCCTTCCGACAGGTGGCCCAGGGAGCATATGCCCAATTTGTCACTTGAATCCAAAAGTAGCTGTTGAATTGCTAGGCATTAGACATTTTCTAGGTGGGGAAAAGGTACAGACCTATTCTTTATTTATTTATTTTTTGGGGGGGCAGCAAAAATACACATTTATATATTTATTTATTTAACATCTTAATTTTGTTTTATTTTTTTCAGTGTTCCAAGATTTGTTGTTCTTTAAAAGAAATTCCCAGTTGAAAAATATATTTTTAGCAAACTTTCACTATTGCCCTCCTCATCGATGTATCCGTGCTTCTACCAAGGGTATTTCTGAAAAAAAAAAAAAAAAAAAAAAAATCCTAAAAATTCCTAGTTTAGAAATTCCTTTTGGTGATGAGGCTTTTATAAGAAAAGGAGTTTGGAGACCTGATTCCTAGATTACTCTAGGCAAGTATTTATGACTTTTTTTCTGAATTTCAAGATTTCTCATTCCCTATCCAATAAATCAGTCTATGTATTGCTACTTTGTATTTAATATTAAACTACAAAATTACAAGTGAGTCATTCTCCAGACTTTTTCTGTTTGTTTGTCTGTTTTTATTGTCTTTTGATGGCCTGTTCCATTAGTCTGACAGAATTAGCCATTGAACATTTAGCTCAGCACAATTTTCTTTTTAGTTCAAGTTCTTTTCTCCAAAGTCGCTCAGAAGACATTTTGGATTATCCCCCACCCTCGGCCACCTCCACATTTCTGAACCTCTATACACACCCATTCAATGGCCCAGTCATCCTCCGGACTCTAGATGTGTGGGGCTCGGGAGAGAGGGGACGGTGACTTCCATTTTCCAAATGCAGGACTTCCTTGCTCCTTTCCTTTGTGTTATTTTGGTTTGACCGTATAAATAACAAAATAATTTAGGAAACCGGGAAGCTTTTCTCCAAGCAACGTTTTGGTAGTGCAAATATCAGGTCTTAAGTAGCATGGAACTCGTACAGAACACCGGGGCTGCGCAGGAAAGGTGGTTTCGGGGAAAGGTGACCGTACAAGGGACATCCTCGAAGAGTAAGAGGGAAGACAGCCCGGTGACCCAGGACAGTCAGGATGGCGCGTTCATTGCACTAACAGGAGACAGCACAGATTCTCCAGTTAGGACATTTTCATTTAGTGCTGTGACAATTAATGGTCTTTTTTTAAACCCAAGAATGCCAGTATTCTCTCGGTGTTTATTTCAAAAACTCTCTAGCAGAGAGCAAACAAGAGGAGAGAGAAGGGGCGCCCGGGTGGCTCAGTGGATTAAAGCCTCTGCCTTTGGCTCAGGTCATGATCTCAGGGTCCTGGGATCGAGCCCCACATTGGGTTCTCTGCTCAGCGGGAAGCCTGCTTCCCCCCACCCCTGCCTGCCTCTCTGCCTACTTGTGATCTCTCTCTCTCTCTGTCAAATTAATAAATAAAATCTTTAAAAAAATAAAAAATTAAGAAAAGAGGACAGAGAAGAGGAAAGAAATAGGATTAAAAAGTACAAACTCCAAACGAATCAAAGAGAAAGAAATGCAAGGATAAAAATGAGTGAAGATACCCAGGAGTGCAATGGCAGGGTTATCAGGAAGCTCTATTTTTAATTTCTTGAGGAATCTCCACACTGTTCTCCAAAGTGGCTGCACCAACTTGCATTCCCACCAACAGTGGAAGAGGGTTCCCCTTTCTCCACATCCCCTCCAACACATGTTGTTTCCTGTCCTGCTAATTTTGGCCATTCTAACTGGTGTAAGGTGGTATCTCAATGTGGTTTTAATTTGAATCTCCCTGATGGCTAGTGATGATGAACATTTTTTCATGTGTCTGATAGCCATTTGTATGTCTTCATTGGAGAAGTCTCTGTTCATATCTTCTGGGTATTTACCCCAAAGACACAGATGGAGTAAAAAGAAGGGCCATCTGTACCCCAATGTTTATAGCAGCAATGGCCACA
>NC_081562.1:113767305-113789622 GCF_022355385.1 Mustela nigripes | reverse complement strand
TTTTTCTTGTGTCTGATAGCCATTTGTATGTCTTCATTGGAGAAGTCTCTGTTCATATCTTCTGGGTATTTACCCCAAAGACACAGATGGAGTAAAAAGAAGGGCCATCTGTACCCCAATGTTTATAGCAGCAATGGCCACAGTCGCCAAACTATGGAAAGAACCAAGATGCCCTTCAACGGGCGAATGGATAAGGAAGATGTGGTCCATATACACTATGGAGTATGATGCCTCCATCAGAAAGGACGAATACCCAACTTTTGTAGCAACATGGACGGGACTGGAAGAGATTATGTTGAGTGAAATAAGTCAAGCAGAGACAGTCAATTATCACACGGTTTCACTTATTTGTGGAGCATAACAAATAGCATGGAGGACAAAGGGTGTTAGAGAGGAGAAGGGCTTTGGGGGAAATTGGAAGGGGAGGTGAACCATGAGAGACTATGGACTCTGAAAAACAATCTGAGCATTTTGAAGGGGCGGGGGTGGGTGTTGGAGGTTGGGGAACCAGGTGGTGGGTATTAGAGAGGGCACGGATTGCATGGAGCACTGGATGTGGTGCAAAAATAATGAATACCATTATGCTGAAAATAAATTTAATTAAAAAAAAAAAGAGTGAAGATAAAGATGCCTCAGAAATCAGCAGGCACAAATCTGTCCGTATAAGACAAAATTAAAGAAACAGAAGTTATTCGGATGAGGCTATGCATTACAAATGCCAAAGATCAAGAACTCCGTGATCTCACACACCCTGACCTTCCGTTCTGGTGTTTTGCCAGAAGTTCCTGGGCACATGTGTCTGTGAGCAGTTCCAGAATTACATGTTGCAAAGTAAGAAGCTCCGAATTTTATATCTGGTAGGGGTCTTGGAAAGGATTTAGTCCAAACCCCTCAGGATGCAGATAAAGTAACAAATGCTTTCCCAGACCCGGAAATCTATTCCCTTCGTTCCAACTCAAGGAGAACAGATGAGGGTTACGGTGATGGGATGAGGCTCATGGTGGGGGCGTTGGTGACTGTGGGTGAGGCCAGTGTGGGCTCAGCAGACCCGGCAAGTGGAGTGGTATTGCTCTCCGGAACATCAGCTTCAAATTGAAAATCACGCGTCTTTCACAGCAGCTATCTTGCTTTTGGAAATTCAGTGTCAGAGGGGACAATCGCATCCGGCTTGGGACCAAGCTTTTTTCTAAAAACTTGAGTCACCCTTTTACAGAGCAAACTAATCTAAACGCTTTTGAAATTATTTGAGTCTAGAGTCAAAAAATGTTTCAGGGTCTTTATTTACAAAGAAACTATTTTAAGATAGGATCCAAATATTTTTTCCTATAAATCTGTCTGAACTGTTTTTGAGATCATTAGTCAGTTTTCAAAGCATTTTCCTGTTTAGCAAAGGGAAGGCTGGAAATATTTTCAAAACTGCAGAGTTAAAAAAAATTTTCAGAAACATCTTTCCTCTGAAAGCCTTTTTGTTAGTACCCATGGTTTTCCCATACGCTTGTGTATATTACATAAGACTTTATCACATATACGAGGCTGGAGAGAAGTCCATAAAAAGGCCATTACACTTTCCAAAGTAAATATTTTTCCCATCACAAAAATAAGAAATATTCAAAAAAGAAAGTTCAAAAAAATACAAATATAATTAGAAAAAAAATTGACTCATATCTTAATCATTGTCAACATTTAGTTATGTTTTCTTGTAGGCTAATTCACCAATGCACATATTTTTTGTCTACAATTGTCATAAAATTGAATCTAAAAAGAAACTGTAGAACAGGATGTTCCTAGTTTGGATTATCTGGAAAAATCTCAATTTTTCCTGCTTCAGTGTGTCTTTAAGGACTACTACTGGTTTACCTAATACTTGTGGTGTTTTACCACTGTTTGTCTCAAACGCCTTGCAGCAGGCTTTTTTTTTTTTTTTTTAATTTTTTATTTTATAAACATATATTTTTATCCCCAGGGGTACAGGTCTGTGAATCACCAGGTTTACACACTTCACAGCACTCACCAAATCACATACCCTCCCCAATGTCCATAATCCCACCCCCTTCTCCCAAACCCCCTCCCCCCGGCAACCCTCAGTTTGTTTTGTGAGCAGCAGGCTTTTAAAAATGTGTTTCTGTCCATAAAATCTCTGCCTTTTGTCTTGTCTCTTCTTTAATACCGAGTCTTCAATCACTGGAGTGTTGAAGCACCAGAGTACCACTTCACAAACCTGTCCCTCCCTCAAAGGAAACCAAACAGCCATCTAGCAAGGAAGGAGAGGGTTTGAAGGAAAATGAGAATCAGAAAGCAGCACAGCCACAGCCAGCGAAGATGTGTGAATTCATGGAAAACCATTTCTTCCCTGGAAATGTTCTCAGCAGAACGGTAACTGTCTGTGAGAAGGATGTTGTCAATGCAATGTCGCAATTTTGGTGTACATTTTTATCCCATGGAAAGGATACATTTTGCAAATGAGGTCACACCCCGTGAGCTTCCTTCAGAAGAGCCCTACCGGTCTGTGGCTTACCCCCAGAGAGAGCATCGTGGCCAGGACGATAGAGTGATGTGGATAAACGAGTGAAGGTCCTTGATCTCGAAGTAGAGGGCGCTCTCAGGAGCTGTACCAGTAGACTTCCACCCCCCGAGAGTCTGGTGTGCGAAAGGAGTGTCAGCTTTGCTCTCTGTGACTTCAGAACCCAGTATGTGGATTCATCAAAGGCTAGAAATCAGCTCCCTAAAATTAATGTGTTTCTGAATATTGAGATTTTCCCAAACGTCATGGTATACCTTGTCCATGCTTCCATCCTGGAAAGTTTAATAAGCAGTTGCTAAGCAACCGTCTCACCAGAATGTTCTAAAGAGAATTTCAACACTAGTCGTACATTCTAAGGGGTTATACTGTCGTGTCTCTAACATGCCTTCTGCTCCCAGACTCAGGGATACCTGATACTTCCACAAGGGTCTCTACATCGGAAGAGACTGGACTATGTTCCAGATGACTCAGATCTTACTACTCTTTAAATTCTTAGCGTTTCCACAGTCAACTCAGGAATCACATCCCAGTGTCTCAGCCTCTTTTTTTTTTTTTTAAGTCACAAAAGCACAATTCTTAACTAATTAAACAGATCTACACAGAGCAACCCATTTCTTGGTAAGAATTAAGTCCCCAAGACAAGGTCCCCTCTACTAAAAAAAAATATAGAGCATATCGCTGCGGGTGTGTGCTAATAAGCATTGCAAAGCAGTGAGATTTTCTAATTTCCTCCTTATTTTTCATGACAACATCTGTTGACCTGCAACTGGCATCCAGCATAGGACATATGTGCCAGAAATTGTAAAGGTAGACAGGAGCAGAAAGGGAGGGGGCCGCTGTTCAGGAATAAGGAGTAGGAAGAAGAAAGGCAGGCTGCTTGTTTTGCTTTTGTTTTTAAAGTCACTTTTTAAAGCCAGAAACAAACTATAGAATACCCACAATAGGGTAAAATTGACCTCAAGCTGGTCTGGGCACTTGAGGCACCCTGTAGGGACTTCCCCAGGGACAGCTGGGTTGATGGAGCTGGGTTCTGAAGGTCATCACTGTCCCCAAGCAAATGACCATTTAATGACTTCATTCTATTTCCCTTCTAAAAATCGGTCACATTTCCTGCTAAATGTTTACAGGTTTTTGCTTGGTTTGTGTCTTAAACCTGCTTCAAAGGTCAGCAGCGCCCGGTCCTGCCATGCTTCCAATTCTGTTCTGTGTTTCATTCTGCAACACGAAACCCTTCCTGACTTTCCCGGAGGCATCTAAGCTACGATAATTGTGAGTTTCAAGGGTCTGCCCAGAAGAGGAGGGAGTTGTAAGTTCATCTGTTCTCTCCAAATGTCTGCTGTTTTTGCAACAAACCTTTAAATGATGCGGGGCTCAGGCAGGAGGCCATTTGAGATTTGACCCCCTTTGTCACCTTGGACCTCAAATTCCACTTTGCCTCCATAGGGCTTATGTTAACGAAGCAAAGTGGGCCCAAAGGGGGGGAAAAATCTTTTTTCTTCCAGAAATGTGCTTTTATTTCTACTGACACAATATTTAGAGAGAGAACGGGGATTGAATAAAAAATAATTGTGTTCACTGAAAGAGATAGCTTCCCAGTGCATAGTGACAGAGTTTTTATTGAACCACTAGTTGCTACAACTAATGATTACCTCTGGCCTCAGTTGGAAATAACCTACTATCCAATTATCGTTTCCAGAATAGTTCCCGTCTCCTCTTTAGAGCAGGAGGCAGCCGCAGTAAAAGGTAATTAGCAAGAACTGCAGGGACAGCATATTTTCTACACTGGGTGACAATGTTGAGTCCAACTGAGTGAAGGAAAAGCAACTTCGTTTTCTCTTTTTGATGGAAATTTTGACTGCTAATGTTTCTGTGTATTTGAAGTGTTCTGAGACTGTATAAAACCACTCCCATGAGGGAGAGAGAAACTGAATAATGACAGTGCGAGAACCAAGATAATTGATGGTGGTAACCCAAGCCAGTGAGGACTTGATTTTTTTTCTCAGACTCTGATAATCTGCTGTCTTTTGCTCTGCCCACGAACTGGGGACTAGACAGAAGCACATACTCGAAGTAGAAATGCTGAGAGTGGTCCAGTGGAAAGCAAATTATTTTATTATTTTTTAAAGATTTTATTTATTTAGGGGTGCCTGGGTGGCTCAGTGAGTTGAGCCTCTGCCTTTTGGCTCAGGTCATGATCTCGGGGTCCTGGGATCGAGCCCCGAGTCAACCTCTCTGCTCGGCGGTGAGCCTGCTTCCCCCTCTCTCTCTGCCAGCTGCTCTGCTTACTTGTGATCTCTCTTTCTCTGTCAAATAAATAAAAAAAATCTTTAAAAAAATTGTTTTTAGGGACGCCCGGGTGGCTCAGTTGGTTGGACGACTGCCTTTGGCTCAGGTCATGATCCCGGAGTCCAGGGATCGAGTCCCACATCGGGCTCCCAGCTGCATGGGGAATCTGCTTCTCCCTCTGACTTTCTCCTCGCTCATGCTCTCTCTCACTGTCTCTCTTTCTCAAATAAATAAATAAAATCTTTAAAAAAAATTGTTTTTATTTACTTACTTAAGAGAGAGAGAGCACAGAAGGAGAGAGAGAAGCAGACTCGCACTGAGCAGGGATCCCAATGAGGGGCTGGATCCCAGGACCCCAGGACCCCAGGACCCCAGGACCCCAGGACCCCAGGATCATGACCTGAGCTAAAGGTAGACATTTAACTGACTGAGCCACCCAGGCACCCCAAGGAAAACAAATTATGTTTAGAAGAACGAAAATGTACTGTTTTATTTTTTCTTAATTTTTATTTAAATCCAATTAACATAGTATATTATTAGTTTCAGATGTAGAGTTCGGTAATTCACCAGCGGCATAGAACACTCAGTGCCCATTACATCCTTAATGTCACCTCCTTAATGTCCATCACCCAAATTTCCCCTTCCTTTCTCCACCACCGGTTTCACGTGGCTACCTCTGGCAAAACACTCCGTTCTCATTCACTTGGTAGATGGATGGTTTCGTGGGTTCTATATCTTCAGGGATGGGAACTCAAGGGGTTCAAAGTCCAGTGAATGGTGGGGGCAGGGAAGGGAGACTGTTTAGAAAAGGGTTAAAGAGGAAGAATTTCTAGGACTGGCAAAACCAGTCCTCGCTGCTAGTTAATAGACATGCCTGAAAACTGGGGTGGGGGAGGGGAGCTAAAGGAAAAAAAAAAAAAAACCAAACAAGCAAAAAGGGAAAGTGTTAGGTTTCTAGAGACTGAAGCCATAGAACTTTACATTTGGTCTAAGATACCCTGAAGTCCAGGGATCGGTGCTACAAGGGATTTGAGATTCCCACGAGACGTGGCATCTGCATCATCTCCTTTCTGGGTGTCCCAGGAACCAAGTTTTATAGGTATTTGTGCCAAGCTGACCTGATTATTTGAATTCTCTGACTCTGACACCCTGTTGTGTATTTCCTGCCCAGTCCTGATGTGTCTGCATTAGTCATGCCTTAAACGAGTTGAGACAAGCAAGAGCTCCCATATTTTATAAAGAGGCAAAAATGGGCACCCAAATCTGGGTTTCTCCCCCTGAGAGTGGCCAAGGGCTCTGAAGATCTGGATTCTGAATACAGTCTTCCTTCCAGCATTTCGGGTATCTCCAGGGAAATGATTGATTAATTCTTCTGTATCTCATTTCCAGAGAAAAGATCAAAAACTGGCTGGAAAGTTCCTAACCCCATAGATAATGCGGTGAATGAGCAAAGTGTGGCTTATAATTCACATGACTGCAGTCAGGATTTTCCTTAACAAAGAGGACTCAAGTTATGTACAGAGAAACAGTGGGTAAGCACATTGACAGGCCATGGGTCATGTCTGTTGCCCTTAAAACTACAACGGGACACAGGGCACTTATGAATGAGCCAATCTGCAAAGGTCAATGCATCGTGCAAATCACCCCATCTTTGACTTCATTCTCACATACCATGGTGGTGACTTTGGGAGTTTAACTTCAGATCCCATACCTTGTGCAACCTGTACCTTGAGTTCATAGTTGAGTGAAAAGCACCGATCACGCAAAATTAAATTGCCTACCCTTCCCGCAAGATCCGAGGCCAGGGAACCCCTTTTACATCCTTGATGGAAACTGTGAAGACTGATTTTCTGTTCATTTTCCCTTTTGACCATTAATGAAAGGAATAGAATTCTGTGTATGTTCACGAGTATAAAATAAGAGCTTCTTCGATTATCCCGCAAGAAAACAAATTGGGCGAACCGATCTTTGCGGTGGGAGTAATCACCATGGCATAAGGGTCGGTCTCTTTCATCTTTTCCTGGCTTAGCTTCCTCCAGCTACTTCCCCATGGATCTGCCTATTGTTTCCCGGGCCAACCCCAATAGCGGCAAGAACATCTTGCTGTTCATCTGTTTAAGAACTAGTGAGTCTAAGAGAACCTCAAAGTGCCTATGGGACATACCTCCCCCCTTGCTATTTTAACCCAGTCCATAACAGCGGGCTCGGGCTTCCGTCTCCCTAGCTAGCAATCCCATGCATGTTCGGGGCAAAGCAGTGTTCTGGGGGCAGCCCACTTGGCTAGATTCCAAACTCTCGTCTATGCAGGGGTTATAATCCTAACAGGACAGCCTTTCAGTTGACACCATGTCACCCACCCTGTATCTCCCACATTTTAGGCTGGATCTTTCAGATACAAACCTGCCCAAGGTGGGCCTGAGCAGTCTTCTCAGTCTACAGCTAGACCAGTCTACCGGGACCTGTCTTGCCTGGCCCGATTTCCTCCCTCCTCATCCGTTTACCCAAAAAGAAATGGGAATCCTTTTAAGGCACCCCCAAAGAACAGCCACTCTTTGTTGCTGGAACATTTCAGGAGGCTCCAGTTTCTACTATCTTTGGGACCAAGTGCCAGAGAAGATCCCAGGGACGCTGTCGCCGAGGGAAGACAATACCCCAAAGCTTCATTCCATTCCACTTGCCCTCTGGAACCAGACTGATTTCCCACCTGTTAGAAGTGTAGATTCTCACTGTCCCGTGACTTTGACAGAGGACATGACTCTGCTTCCCAAGGAAGAGAGTAACCGAGAAAGGTCTACATCCCTTTCCACCATGACCTTTTTTTTTTCTTAACTATATGAGCACAAAGGCAGAGTTGAACTTCTGGGAGGTAAGTCCAGTTCTACTCTAGATGGAGAGAGACCCGGGCAAAGGATGAGGCTTAGTGGGACACTGCATCAGATGGGTCTCAGCACCCCAGAGACTAGGATGGAGTAATAAGCTTCTGGTAGGTGGTGCCATTCCTTGGGTCTTCCTTCCCCATCTTTCCAAATTAAAGGTATTATATCATTAATTTTTTTAAAATAATTTCAGATTCCTTAGAAGTTGCAGAGATAGTATGAGAAGGTCATCTGTACTCTATCTGGTTTCCCTCAATGGTTACATTTTACATAGCTTTTGTACAACATCAATGGAAGGAAACTGACATTGGAGCAAAGGTGGGTGTATGATTCTAAGCTATTTTACCACATGTATAGATTTATGTAACCACCACAGTCAAGAGACTAAACTATTCCATTCCCACAATGCTCCTCTGTTTTTTTAAAGATTTATTTATTTATTTGAGAGAGAACGAGAAAGCACATGCATGAGCATGGGGGTGTGTAATGGCAGAGAGAGAGAGAGAACTTCAAGCAGACTCTATACCGAGCAAGGAGCCCTGTGCAGGGCTCAATCTTATGACACCCAGATCACAACCTGTATGAAACAAAGGGTTGGATGCCCAACTGACTCCACCACCCAGACGCCTTACCACAACGTTCCTTCTTTGTAGTAGGACACATCCCCTTATCCTCACCATCCCTAATCCCCAGAAACCACAAATTTGGTCTCCATCCCCACACTTTCGTCATTTTGAGAGAGTTATATAAGTATATAAGTGAAATCACATAGGATGTGACCTTTAAGATTGCTTTTTTTTTTTTTTTTAATTTGGCACAGTGCCCTTGAGACCCAGCCAAGCTGTTGTGTGCTTCAATAGTTAGATTCTTTTTATTGTTGAATAGTACCTTTGGTATGGATGTACCACGGTTTATTTAGTGATTCACCTATTAAAGGGCATTCAGGTTTTTTCTAGTTTTTGGCTTCTAAAAATAAAGGTGCTATGAGTAATCGTCTACAGGTTTTTGTACGGATGTGAATTTTCTCCTCTCTGGGATCAATGCCCAGGAGTGTAAGTGTGGGGTTTTGGTAAGTACATACTTACCTTCCAAACTATTTCCCAGGTGGCTATAACAATGAACGTAGGATGGATCTCGTTTCTCTGCTTCTTCCCAGCTCTTTCTGTTGTCATCAATTCTTTCTCTTCTTTTAGCTCTTCTATTAGGTTTGTAGTGATGTCTCATCATGGCTTTAATTTCCATTCCCATAATTGCTAATGATGTTGGAATTCCTTTCATATTCATATTTGCCATCCTTATCTCCTTTCCAGTGAAATGTCACTTTGCATCTTTTATCCAATTTCCAGTTGGATTGCTTGGGTTGTTTTCACAGTCGACTTTTAAGAGTTCTAGATATGAAACCTCTGTTGGATATGAGAATGTGGAAAACTTTTCTCTCAGTCTGTGGTTCATCTTTTTAATCTCTCGCCAGAAGAATTTCCAGAGCTAAGGATTTTAATTCTGTTAAAGTCCAATTTTCCAATTTTATTCTTTTGTGGATCATGTATTTGGTGTGTTGTGTCTAAAAATTCCTCACTTGACCCTAGGTCTGAGAGATTTTTCTCTAGAAGTCTCTAGCTTTGCAATTTACATTTAAATTTATAATCCATTTTGTCTTAATTCTTGTATAAGGAATAAGATTTAGGTCAAGGCTCCCCCTGCCGTGAATATTCAATTGTTCCAGCACCATTCTGAAGAGACTATCTTTTCTCCATTAAGTTATTTTTACCCTTTTATACCTGTATGGATTTACTTCTGGTTCTGTTCTCTATTACACAGTCATGTTTATTGTAGCTATGTAACAAGTCTGAACCTTGAGTAGAGTGATTCCTCCTGCTTCATTCTTCTTTGTCAAAATTGTTTTAGTTATTCTAGTCCCTTTACCTTTCAATGTAAGTTTCAGAATCACCTTGACTACATCTACAAAGATTTTTCTGGGATTTTGATAGGATTTACATTATACCTACACGGACTGCACTGGATTAAATGGACATGGACTTGACATCTACACTACATTGAGCCTTCCAATCCATGAACTCCATGTGTCTCTCCATTTGTTTAGATCCTTAATGTCTTCAGGGTTTTGGAATTTTCAGTATACACAGTCTTCACATATTTTGTTAGATTATGTCCAAACATTTCATTTTAGATTAATTTTAAATTGTCCTTTAAGTTGTGTTTTTGAACAAGGAAGACCCTTGATTTTTGTATGTTGCTCTTTTGTCCTGCAGCATTGCTGTCCTCACTAATTATGCATTCTTCCTTCTGACCTCCATGATTTCAGTGAGAAATCTGCTGTTATTTGAATTATTTTTCCCTACATGTAAGTATTGTTTCTCTCTCACTGCTTTCAAGATTTTCACTTTGTTTTTAGTTCTCAGAAGTTCAGTTATAATGTCTTGATATGGATTTCCTTGGGTCTATCCAGTCTGGGGTCACATGCTTCTTTAATCTGTAGGTTTATGTCTTTTGCCAAAGTTGGAAATTTTTCAGCAATTATTTCTTTATATACTTTTTCTGCCCACTCTCTTTCTCCTTTCCTTCTGGGACTTTGACTACAAGAGTGTTAGATCTTTTATATGGCCATAAGGTTCCTTTGTTCTTTTTTTTTTTTTTTAAGTCGTTTTTTTCTCTATTTTTCAGATTGAATGATTGTGATTGTTCTGTCTTTCAATTCCCTGATTTTTTTTCTCTGTCCTCTCTATTCTACTGTTGTGCCCATCTAATGAGTTGTTTTTTTTTTTTTAATTTCAGTTAATGTTTTTTTAGACTGAAAATTTCCAGTTGGCTTTTACTTTCTGTATTGTTGCTGAGACTTTATATTTTTTAATTCATTTCCAGTGTGTTCATAAGTGCTTTCTGAGGCATTTTTATCATAATGACCATAAAATCCTTGTCGGATAACTCCAGTACCCTTGTCACTTTGGGGTTGGTATCTGATGATTGTCTTTTCTCATTTGAATTGAGATTTTCTTGGCTCTTGGTATGGCAAGTGATTTTCAATTATATCCTGGACATTTACGGTATTATATTATGAGAATCTGGATCTTATTTAAATCCCTTTTTAGCAGACCTCCTCTGACCTTGTGCCAGCAGGTGAAAGAAGGAACTACCTCATTACTGCTGCATAGAAGTAGAAATTCAGGCTTGTCACAGCCTTTGTTGATGCAGTGGGGGAGGGGCCATCTTATAACTACAGGGCAAGGGTGGGAGTTCAGGCTCCCCATGAAGCCTCTAATGACTCCATTTGGGCAGGAGAAATAGGGGTAACTCTTGCTACATGGCCTCCACACCATGGTGTGTGTGTGTGTGTGCATGTTGAAGGAGGAGGTTCATCACCCCACATCAATCCTGACTCTCCAGTAGGCCTCCTGCAATACCACCAGTGAGGAAGGGGCAGGCCCATCATTCCCACTGTGGATGGAAGTTCAAACTCTCTGGGTGGCCTCTGCTAAGGATGTCTCCATTCCCCACTTGGCCTTTTCTCTCTCTACTCCAGGAGGGACTACAGAGGGCCTGCTTAACAGCCTGGCCAGGATGGAAAACTAACTCCTTACGCAACTTTTGCTTGTAGGTATGGAAATTGGACCACAGTTTTCCCTGTGGTGCTCAGCCTAGTTATGGTGGTGGTTGTCTAAAACTTTTCTGTCTTGGTAGGCTGCACTGTACATGGTCCTTTGACTAGAGAGCAAATTTTTCCTGGAGCTTGTTTTGTCTATGCACACTAAGACTTCCAAATTGCTGGCTTGTCCAGGGTCCAGTCTGGGATACATGAAGTGAAAGGAAAATAGAGTTTACAACCATGTTGGTATCCTGAGGGCTCCAGAACTGGTCTGCCTACTCCCCACCTTAAACAGTGTTTTTATGTTTGTTTTATACATAATGTTCAGGAGTTTTAGCTATACTTAGCAGGAGGAATAGGGAGAAGTATGTCTACTCCATCTTATTTGAAGTGTTTATACCATCTTAAATTTGAAAAGTATGACAGCTGGCTTATGAGAATTATGAAGATATTCTACCATAACAAACATGAACAAGCAAGGAAGCATTCTTCAGGAAAACCAAATGATCATTTATTATAAGCTGACCCATCTAAGCAGGGAATAAGCATGCTTCGTTTATTGAGCAATAGATAATAGTCTGAAAGGACAGAGAAAGATCTTTCTTAAAGAAGAAAGAGTGGAACTGGTAGTAAGCCCTGAGGCATCTTTGGAAGGTCTTGAAAGACAGGTGTAAGCATGACCTCCATTTAATCCATGGTATGTAGCATACCTAGAAATAAAATGGGCTTCGAAGTAAATCCTAGTTTTAACATATCACTCACCTGTTGTTATTTAACCTCCCTGGCCATTTTTTTTTTTCATGTCTAAAATGGGTATATTCCTTTAAAGGAGTATTGTAAGATTAGAGACAAAGGTCATAAGTGTTCTAGCAAGGCACTATATTTTGCTTAAGAGCAGTAATATTAAAATAAGATAGGTTTGAAGATGTTAAAAACGGAAAGATACAATGAATATGAGCTGAAGAACTGATGTGGGAAACAAAGCAAAAGAACAAGTTGTAATTCCTCACTACTTAGAGTTCGTTGACAAGCCCTTGAAACAGGCAGAGTGACCTTCCTCTAGGAATTCAGTTTCCTCAATGTTAATACTTTGCTAAGGCAAGAGGCAATCTTAGCCCAAGCTCCCAGGATCCTGTGAGTCTACTTTTAACATATAAAAATTCCTTTGGAAACTTCTTTTATTGCTACCCCCCAGGATATATCAGCAATCTCCCTCCAAGCATATGATCCACTGATACACATCTGAAGGGTCTCAAGACAGAGTTTTTACTAGACAGTCATAAATGACATTGCCTAACAATAGCTAACCCCCTCAAGGTCCTGGAAACCTTCTTTCCAAAATACTTGGAGGCTTGTGCTGTCCCTAACCTACTCCCAGCTTGGAAGTATAATAATCACCCACTCCTCACAACCCCAGAGGTCCTGTCCCCAGGCTTTAATAAAACCACCATTTTGCTCCAAAGACATCTGAAGAATTCTTTCTTGGCTATCGGCTCTGAACCCTACCACCTCCAACCAATCAGAATTAATTTGACAAAACGTGGAGGAAACTTGGGGAATGAAAGAGAGTGTAACTTGGTGTATGAATCAGGAGACTGTTATACATTATCTAGAAGAGGTGGTAAAAATTGGGAACCAGTAGCTTGGTTCACTCTGGTAGAACCAAAAAAAAAAAGGATACCACCACATTTTGAAGGGGAGAAATGACATGATTTATGACTGAATAGGACAAATACAGTTGAGTAAAAGCTCACTAATTCTTGGTGAATGTAAGGAGATGTGGTAGTTTATAGAAAAAATTCAGTGTAAGTTCTTTGCAATTATATAAAGTAATCAGCACTTCTTTGCAGGCATACATAGTCAACTCTTGCGGAGTACAGGCTCTCTCTAGAATCTTTTCTGATGATTAAGAAAACAATGATTCACAGTGTAGAGGCAGAAAAGTTTTCTCTTCTCTTCTTGGTTCTGGCTGGTCTAATAATTAAATCGATATAAGGCAGATTAACAGGAGAAAAACAAACAAAAGTTTAATAACGTACCTCCTTTAGACATTGGAGAGACCCAAGAAAACTGAGTAACTTCTGGACATGGCTGAAACTGTCATCTTCAACACCATCTTCTGCTCAGAGATGCTGAGGGTGGGGAGTCACTTATGGGAGGGGGCCAGGAAAAGCCGGGGAAAACAGGGCGAGGCTGTTATGCAGATGTCAGTTACCATCTTCTCCACTGGGAAGAGTTTCTAGAGATTAGGAGTCATGCCCCTCAACCCCCACCTACCCACCTCCCTCTCCGCAGCTGGTACCGCCCCTGAGACACTCTTACAAATGGAGATTTTTCCCTTATAAATGTAAATGTCTCTTACAAAAGGGTAACTTCTGCTTAATTTTCAGAGCTTCCTCTGTGTCTACTGTTTCTTAACAATGACCAGTTTAAAATAATCCCCACACCAAAGAGACACAGTAGGGGGCAAATTCTGCTCCCCTTAAACAGTTAACTTTTGGGGGAAGTAACACTGTACTATACTTACTTTTAAACAATTCCTATTCTTAATATTTGAAACCTTTCCTCTGGAGATTTCTTTGCACTTTTGATTTTTTATATTTATTATATTATATTATATTATATTATATTATATTAATTATATATATTATTTTATTATTTATTATATATTATATAATATATTATATTTATATATTATATTATATTATATAATAATTTTCTAAAAAGGGAGAACTATCATGAATAATTTTAATAAACCTGAGTAACTTTTATTTTAGCATGAAGTTTTTCATATTTAAAAGTTGCAGTAAAAACTTTATGGTTTGGTCAGTTTGTTTAATTGTGAAATATATTTGCTACTTAGTTAAGCTATTAATACTTCAATTGTCTTCCTTTTACACCAAGTAACTCCCAGTCACCAACTCTAGATTTTCCCAAATCCCTCCTTGGGATGCAAATCACTGTTTATATTTTTAAGAGGTATTTGCCCCAAACTTCCTTACTCAGATAATATGTAAACACCAATAGCTGAAAATGAAAGAGTTCTTTTTGTTTACCAGGAGTCAAGAAGGCAAGGCCAGAGAACAGATGACAGGGGCATCATAAAGTCAGAGTTGAAAGTTAATTCCCCCATGGGCGCCTGGGTGGCTCAGTGGGTTAAGCCTCTGCCTTCAGCTCAGGTCATGATCTCAGGGTCCTGGGATTGAGCCCCGCATCAGGCTCTCTGCTCAGCAGGGAGCCTGCTTCCTTCTCTCTCTCTGTGCCTATCTCTCTGCCTACTTGTGATCTCTGTCTGTCAAGTAAATAAATAAATAATCTTTTTTAAAAAAAAGAAAGTTAATTTCCCCAGACACAGGAAATGTCCACCCCGACACACACACACACACACACACACACACGCACACACAATGACAGAAAGTAGCAACTGAGTCCTGCACACAAGACAAAAAATACTTTCTAGAGAAATGCTTGTATTTACTTCTCATAAGAGTGACAAACCACTCCAGGCTTATGTCAAGAATTTTCAAAAAGAAATCCTAGCTTCTACCATTTATTGGGATTTTGCTTGGGACTCTGTGCCTCCTGCACACATTATCTCATGGACTTCTTACAGCAACTCTGGGAAATGGGAAGATATGGTTATTCCACTTGTACAGATGAAGAAACTGGGTTTCAGTGAGGCTAAGGGAGTTGTCCAAGGTCACCCTGCTGGCATGAACTTGAGCCCTGCTTTGACCCTGAATTGGTTTGACTTCCAGTCTTACTTTCTCAGGTCCTGTGTGCATTGCTTTCTGTAACCTCCCCCGGCAGCAAAAACAGATGCTGTGGGTTCTCTTTCCACTAGGAAAATAAAAACGAAATCTTTCATAATGGGAGTTTTGAACATTTCATTTGAATGTCTGTCCATTTTATGATATAAAGATTGTCTATCGATGGAGAACTTGGATAACAAATAGGGAAGAATCTTGAGTTAATTCCTGCTTCCCTCTTGTGTCAGAGACTGGGAATGACAATTCCAAGAGCTGCATGCTGCCTTTCTACCTTCTTTATCTCCCCTTTTATTCATGCTATAAATTGCTCCATTTCTTCTCCATCCAAGTGAAGGAAAAGTCTGAATTTGAAAATTTGATCTGCTCACAAAGCATACCTCAAATCCCTTGAAACTCTTAGTAAATGTATCTATTTCTTTAAAAGCAACAATTTCAGGATGTTGTAGAATAAGATTAAATCAATACAACACAATGCAATAAGCCTTCTTTGTCTCTGGTCTTCCGCACCACTGTCTCAAAACAATTTTCAGTATTAAGTAATGTACCAAGTGATGAGCACTTCTCTGCAGGAAGCGGAAGGAATGCGACAGCCGTGGTAGGCTTTGGGTCTATTTTAGGACGTTTGTCACTGGTGTATAAAGTACAGATGTATCCTTCCTGTTCAGGTTGCGACGTTTCTGAGAAGTCATGCTGCTTATTGCATCCTTACATGCTTTGAAAGGGCTTTCTTTTTAAAGAAAGCCTTTAGTATGAATCATTTTTCTAGAGCAAATAAAGACTCTTCGTTATTAGCTGATTTAAAATCCACTTTTTATGTAGATCAGGTTTACTCCAGAATGCTCTAGAATTTTCAGGTAAAGGGGTCTTATGGTAACAGTCTAGCTGGGAGCAGAGGCTGGAGACTTGGCAACTGCTCCTTCACAGACCATAGGTTTCTGCAGAATGGCTTTAGGGAGCAGTTATTGATGCTATCGGCAGGTGTGTTCAAGGATCTCCTCAGTTCCAGTCACCTTTGGCACTAGTGCTGAAATGATCATTAACTATCTCTCACTTCCGCTACGAAACTCGGTGAGACGGTAGTGAAGTCAAGATGTCCATCCTCACAATTCCCACTCTCCCTTTTCTCTGTATTTTTGTGGTCACTAAACCCATCTCCCAAACCAGTGCCAGTAGCTCTCTACAGATTCCTGCATCTGCAAAGGTCCTATCTGCCTTTGTTATTTGAATCATGCCAGGGCAAAGCTGTGCCGTGAAGCAGAAACGGACTCTAAGGTGCATGTACGACCAAGACCTCATCTCTGAAGATGAGCTGTGAAGTAACACAATGGACAGAACAAAAGGTGCTTCTGCAGCGTGCGGTTCAGTGTCCCTTTGCGACTTACCATAGGGCGACTGGTAAATTTGATGGAAGCAGCAACACTCTAGCAGTTCAGAGGCATTTACAGAGAGAAGTTATTCGTGACTCAACTGTACTGACTAATACGGTAGTCACTAGCCACAAATAGCTACTTACATTTAAATCAATTAAAACTAAAGAAAACTAAACATTCGGTCCCGGGTTGCCTTAGACTCATGATGAGTGCTCACCAGCTACGGGGGCTCCTGGTTACCGCAGTGGAGAGCACACGTACAGAACATTTGTCATCGCAGAAAGTACGAAAAGACAACGCTCCTGGGAGATTGCATTTCACGTGACATTCCTTGACTCTGATGAGTTCATAATCAATGGCCCAAAGAATGGAGATCGAGAATCCCTTGAGTGGTTTCCCTTGTACTTATTAGCGCTTGAGTCTAATGCAGAAAAGAGGAGAATAGGAAAAAAAAAAAAAAAAAAAAAAACCCTCAGGATTTAGAAGTCCGCATAGGACCAGGAGGGAGTGGCAATCCTCTGGCATTGAGGCTGACTTTCTTCTACCAAAACCGAATCCTTCATAGCGGTGGCTGGATTAAAGCACCAAAATATAAATTTGGTTTTGCTGGAAGTACAGAATACGTATACTCTTGGAATACCCCTAACCTTAGAACTCTTAAGAAGAGGAAGAAGAAGAAGAAGAAGAAGAAGAAGAAGAAGAAGAAGAAGAAAAACCCTAGTTCAATAGTTTCAGCAAAATAGACATAAAATCATACTGTATAATTTTCAAGGTTATCCACCTATCTTAACACATTTCTGGATAGTTTGGAGGGTCATGTCTTCAATATGCAGGAGTGACGTAGGACCATAATTATGAAAGGGAGCTCCAGAAGATGATTTCTCCATCTCTGACTCTGAAAATGTAAATATGAAGGGGATATCCAATTTCATATATATATATATTTTTAATTTATCAGAGAGAGGTGGGGGGAGAGAGTGAGCACAGGCAGACAGAGAGGCAGGCAGAGGCAGAGGGAGAAGCAGGCTCCCTGCTGAGCAAGGAGCCCAATGCGGTACTTGATCCCAGGACTCTGGGATCATGACCTGAGCCGAAGGCAGCTGCTTAACCAACTGAGCCACCCAGGCGTCCCTCCAATTTCATATTGATGAATACAAATATCAAGTGGAAAATAGAAGTAGATCTTCCCAATTCATGCACGTCACCACCCTGGTCCCATTCAGTGGATTACACAGCAGTTCCCTGGTGGTTCTCTGGCGCCATGATGTGAAGATGGCCCCTCTCCAACATACCCAACGTCTTACTCTCAGAGAAAAATATGTGCTAGGTGCATCTGATCTGGGGGACTTAGAGCCTGTACATGGGAAGTGGCCCGCTTAGAGAGAGGCACCACACAGCATGAAGTATGTCAGTGTCCCACATCTAGAAACATCTGGAGTCTTTCCAAATTCTAGAATCACAGTGCACATGTGACATCATGAGGAAACACTCATGCTTCAGCTCCTTGTAAGCCACACATGAGGGAAATTTTAAATGTCCTTTTGCGCAGTCTTGATGTGAGAACAGGTGACGCTGGGAGCCCCCGCGGTCCCACCACCTTGGCCCCATCCAGGTCCCCCTCACAACACAATTTCATTTTGCCCGTACAGTCAATCCAGGGAGTAGAAATTATCAACCCTGTCACATTGGCAAAGGGACTAAGAAGAGTATTTTAGAGCAGTGTTTCAGGAATGCAGTATCTGAAGGGTTTCTAGACACATCTCTTACAAATTTTCCCTCCTAAATGTCAGGTGTCTACTTCACGGGCTCTTATTTGAAAATGCCACACAGAAGAAAATTCCTAAACCACATCAGAGCTATTTTAACTGCCTTTGTGTGTCTTCTGACAATGGTTCTTTTCCAAAACCAGGTTCTGACGATCGCCTCTGATGTGCTGTCCTGTTCATTGGGCTGATCAAAGGTAGCGTAACTTCCTATGAGCCATCCAAATTCACTGCCTACTAAATGAGCTGACATTTCATTTTTTTTCAGATGGGTCTCCAGCTCTTCCAAACTGGACTCACACTTCAGATCTATTAAAATAGATCCAAATACATACTAACACTCCCTCCTCAAATTCTATCTTACAAAAATGAATGCTCAAATTGGCTCAAGAAGAAAATAAATTATTATGAGAACATTGACAGGTCTTCAGGAACCTGAGAATGGGGATGCAGTTGGACCTCAGGAAGCATAAGAACCAGGATCCCGAATGAGCACTGACCTCTTTCTCTGTCTATCCTCTCTGCTTAGATCTGTACATCTGATTTTTCATTCTTTCTCATTCTGCAGAACCACAAGACAGGAAACATCACTAACAACATCTCTTGAGCTTTGTATTTTATAGCTTTGGCTACAAGACAGACACCAAGCTGACTCTGTCTCAAACCAAACACCCCAAGGAAGAGGTATCAACCCAGCCTGGAAGTGATCTATCTTTGCACAGGTCAGGTCTGCCTGTGAACCAGAGCATGTTATTTTAAACAGTAAGTGGGGGCACCTGGGTGCCTCAGTTGTTAAGCATCTGCCTTCGGCTCAGGTCATGATCCCCGGGTCCTGGGATTGAGCCCCACATCAGGCTCCCTGCTCAGCGGGAAGCCTGTTTCTCCCTCTCCCACTCCCCCTGCTTATGTTCCCTTTCTTGCTGTGTCTCTGTCAAATAAACAAATAAATAAAATCTTAAAAATAAATAAATAAGTAAATAAATAACAGTAAGTGGCTAGCTGCGAGGAGTGTGTGTGATGCACTTGGGTGTATAAGCTCATGGGCGAAGAGTTATCACTGCTAATTTTCTCAGTCTCTTTTTTCTTTAAAGTCAATATCTCAAAATATCACTAATGAATTTTTCTTATTACTTGGCAGACTAAAAGTAAAATAATTTCAGATTTAAACATGCCTTTATATTGTACAAACACCTTTCTCCCTTTTTTAACAAAATATTTACAAGTATCAAGACTATAAGGTTTTCTCACAAGTTATCATTAGGTTGATTGGACATCTTATCATCTAGATAGAATATATTTTGAGTTGTATGAAGTATTTGAATGAAATTGAAATTGATCACCCTTTTCAAAGAACTTTTTATTATAAAAGCATAGTTTAGAATACTGAATAACACATTACATATTCACAATATTTATATCATCTAAAAATAATGATTAGGGCAGATGCTTCTGAGCATTACAAAAAGGAAAATATTAGCTGCATTATTACTTCTTACTTAACCAAAATATTCCTTAATTGTCTACTCACAAACACTGTGTCCTTATATTTTTCTTCTAAATTATGATCACTTGTTATCTTGAAGACAACCTACCAACTTCATAATAAGAGCAAAATAATAAATGTTTTGAATTTTATAGCAGTAGGTGAGATTGAAAAGCAAACATGAAAATATAGGCATATTATCATTAAAATAAGCAAAAACAATAAATATAAGAGACTACCTCTAAACAGATAATTTAAAAATGGGTAAAGGGTCTGAATAGACATTTCTCAAAAGAAGATATATACACATTTCCAAAGAGTACATGAAAATATGTTCTCATAATTAGTCACTAGGAAAATGCAAAGCAGAACCACACTGACACACTACTTCACACTCACTAGGATAGCGATAATCAAAAAGAAAATCACAAGTGTTGACAAAGAGGCACAGACACGTGAACTCTCGGTTGTTACTGGTGGGAATGTCAAATAGTGCATCTGCTCTGGGAAACGCTTTTGCAGTTTCTGAAACTTTAAACCTAGAGTAGAATCCACAATTTCACCACCACCACAACCACCCCCCTCCGTGGATGTCCACGAAAACGGAAAACATACAACCACATAACAAATTGTACACAACATTCACAGAAGTATTAATAATAGCCAAGCAGTAGAAACAACCCAAATGTCCACCAGTTGATGAACATATAAACAAAATTCTTTGTGGCTACACAATGGAATGTGATTCAGTCATAATAATAAAAAAAAAATACTGATCGATGTTAATGAATGAATGAAACTGGAATGCATCAAGCCAGGTGAAAAAGCCAGACATACAATGTCACATTGCATGATTCCATTCATACAAAATGCCCAGAAGAGGCAACTTCATAGAGACAGAAAATACAGTGGCTGCCAGGAAATGGGGCCAAGCGGGGGCATATGGAACGACTGCTAACAGGTAAGGGGTTTCTTTGGGGGATGATGAGCCTGTTCTGAAATTACATAATGGTGATATTTCACACCTGTGTGAATACCCTAGAGCCACCGGATTATCCACTTTACAGGGTAGAAAGAAATAATGGAAGTAGGTCCTGTTATTATCCCTATTTTATAGACAATAAAAAGAAGTCATTAAAGATAAGCCATCTTTCCTAAGTCATGTAATGACAGTCCAAACTTCAACCACCGTGTCACGTGGAACCCTTGCAAGGTTCTCCTTGTTAGCGGAAGTTCAATGTACAAACCAAACAGATGGCATTGGTTTCTTTTCAGCTGGAGACAATGATATAAAAATAGAGATATCTGTGGCATTTTTGCAAATTAGGTAGTGTACCCAGATATGCCTTAGGATCCCAATGACATGTAATAAAATCCTCAAGTACCTTTACTGCAATTGCCTCTCATTGGATCATTTGTAAACCGGTTCCATCTTTGCCACGTTTGGAAGCTTTTTCTGAAATGGAACAGAAATTAGGCTTTCGCCTGCAGAATCAGTACCAGCGTGGACTTGTCGTTTTCCATTTCACAAAATAGCTTAACCTCTCAGTGCTTAGTTTTGTTGTCTGTAATACAGGGATAATAGTAGTGCTCCCTTAGAGGATTACTGTGAAGATTAAACACTTAAATTAATACACTTAATCTGCTTAGGTCAATGCCGTGGACATTGCAATTATACATAAATGTTAGTTATTACAGTAATAATTAATATTATGTTCACACTGATGCCAGGAACAAATGATCACTCTTCTAATTCCTGTTACTATAGTTCATAACAGAAGAAAATTCACTTCTAACTAGAAGAAGAAGCTGGTCATCGTTCACAAAGCACTCTAATTGCTACAAGAACATGCCATCGCTCTCGGACGGCAGGTGGTGAGCCACAAAGTCTCCGTGACGCAGGGAAAGCCAAGGAGGAAAGTGTTCGGCTGAACCAGAGCCCTTTTCCTCAAGTGAAATCTTTGCTGATGGATGAAAATGAAAGCCAGTTGACTTTTCGAAGGAGGATTGGCAGGCTGAGCATGTAGCCCTGAAGGTTCCATGAGGCACAGCACACAGAGTCACCCAGAAACACTTGGTCCCCACTTTCCACTCAGACTTGCCCTCACACCCCTCCCTCTTCACCTTGCAATCCATTTGGAGGTATTTGAGCTCCTTCCCTGGGGTTCTCTCATAAAGCTAATGATCAGAGACTCTGTGGCTAACCAGAAGTAAGTACAAGACCACAGTGCCTGGGAGAGCCTGGAGCTCTGTAAAGCCCATCACCATTGGCTTCACTTTTGCTACAGTGTTACCTTAACTCAAGCAAACACATCTTCTCTCAGTAACTGACAGGTGGCTGGGGCTGCTTCTCTCCGTCCACCACTTTTTTTTTCTTTTTTTTTAAATAAATGCACTAAAAAAGGAAGAAAGAAGTAGGTCAAAATCCAGACCTACTTGCTTTTTTTTAAAAAAAAAAGCTGATCTTTAGGGGCGCCTGGGTGGCTCAGTGGGTTAAAGCCTCTGCCTTCGGCTCGGGTCGTGATCCCAGGGTCCTGGGATCGAGCCCCACATCAGGCTCTCTGCTCTGCAGGGAGCCTGCTTCCTCCTCTCTCTCTGCCTACCTCTCTGCCTACCTGTGATCTCTGTCTGTCAAATAAATAAATAA
>NC_081562.1:113745230-113767205 GCF_022355385.1 Mustela nigripes | reverse complement strand
GGCTCGATCCCAGGACCCTGGGATCAAGCCCCACATCAGGCTCTCTGCTCTGCAGGGAGCCTGCTTCCTCCTCTCTCTCTGCCTACCTCTCTGCCTACCTGTGATCTCTGTCTGTCAAATAAATAAATAAAATCTTTAAAAAAAAAAAAAAGCTGATCTTTAGGTTTGAGCAAATGTCTTAGACTTTGTAGAGATTATAGAGACACAGAGAACCATTCATCAATACACTGTGCATTTCATTTGAACTATTTTTAAACTACTGCAGGAATGCAGGTTGCCATTGCTTAAAAATACTTGAGAGAAACCAACAAAACTCCTGACATTAAAATTTCGGTGTTATAATTCTAATAGCCTAAGAGCCATGCTTAATATAAAAGCTAATTCTTCTTCTGGAGATTCAGAATTTTTTAAAAAAATCATAAAGGAAGAGATCGGTAAAATCACTTAGTTTTGGGGGACCTGGGTGGTTCAGTCAATTGAGCGTCCAACTCCTGATTACAGCTCAGGTCATGATATCAGGGTCCTGGGATCAATCCCCACGTCGGTCTCTGCACTCAGCAGGGAGTCTGCTTGAGGTTCTCTCTTTCCCTCTGCCCCTCCCACCAAAAATAAATAAATAAAATCTTTTTAAAAAATCACTTGGCTCAAGTTCTATGTTTAATGGGGGTAAAAACCAAGGCACATAAAAAGTTATATGTTATTTTTAAAAGTCAAAATTCTTTATTCATTCATCTAAAGTCTTCATTTTTGTAACTATGGTTTCTTGAGGACTCAAGTGTGGCTCTGTGCTGATGTCTGGGTTCATGTCAACATAAGACACTGCCAGGATGATTTTGTGTAAATACTCATATTTCCAAATTGGTTTCTCAGGCTGTCAGGGAATTGATAGCTAAGGTTTGATGTACTACTCATGGATTCTCAAAGATCTATTTATTCAATGCACGTTTGGGAGATAATTTCCACTACGTCTTATGTTTCTACACATTTTGGAAGCAGGGCTCTGACCCTCTTGGGCAGGCCATGTTTTCAAGTATTTTCTAATAGTGGGTAGTCTTGCAAGACAGAAATAGCACTTTCTTCCAGAGCAAAGGGCAGACATGTCTACTGCCCATTATAAAAGATTCGGTTTCCTAAACTCTGGGCTCCTGTACTGTAATATAATCCATTTCATGTCCAAGCACCACCTGGCCCCCCTTTGAGTTGACCAATGGGAACAAGACATGGGGAAGAAACTCACAGGTTGCTTATACTTGGCTACTCACCACCACTACACAGCTATTGCTGACTTGAGGTCTCCTGCCTTCTACCAGTGGACTAATTTGTGAGCCTTCCTTCTCCCAGACCCATGCTCTTGAACTAGATAAAAGTAGGCAGAACACAAAACATCCTTACACTGAACTTGTGGAAAAGAATAAAAAACTGGGAACAGGATCAAACAGTCATATTATTATATTATTATTATTATCACAAATATTATTATATTTGTGAGAAAATAAGAGGTTGGGATCAGTCCCTCTAATTATAAATAATGTAGAAAAAAAACCCATGGCACATAGTCTAATATACTACTATAACACAGCTAAAATATGCACATGTGCACACACACACACAATGTATCAAGGACAAATAAAGAGATAAACTTAGAAGAACATAAAACTGAATTCTTCACAGTTGAGTTCTGCTATACATAACATAAAAATAACATTGGTTTGATAAAATAACATCCTAAAGATGAGTTATAAAACAACACAAGGAGATTGGAAGTATAAGAAATTGTTGACCAAACCCACATCTTTTTTGGAAGTAATTATTTAGAAAAAGCAAGCAACAGAATAAGTATCACTGAAAATCCAAGTAATGACATAAAAGAAGCACCTAATGAAGATTAAAAAGAAAAAGGATTAGAGAGAAAATCATAAATAGAGAACATAAGGATGATCCCATATAAGAATACTTTTTACCTACAACAGAGAATCCATCAAACTGAGTAGTTTCCTGTAATTTCTTCATGGCCGAAGTAGAAGTATAATGGACATATTTAGTTACCGTGTTTATCATTGGTTACTGTCTCTCTTCTATTATTAGTATTATTATTAGCATAGTCTCATCTGAGTAAATGAAGGTATAATGTCAGTTCAGAAATTGTTAAAAATTTTCTTGAGACTATTATAGGATCAGTTTGAGGGGGATAGCTCATATATCCTTGAGAAAAAAATGTACATCCTAATTTGGAAGGATGTATTTTTGAAGTACTTAACTGTGTTTTTCCATTGTTGGAGACACCTCCCCATTATTTCTAGCATCTGCTGGTGTTGAGAAATCTCAGACTTCCTAACTTCTAACTCTTTATATGGACTTATTTTCCTCAAGAAACTTTTAGTATCTTTTCTTTGCAAATTCATTAGATGTGCCTTACTTTGCTTTTTTGTTTCACTTCATTTTCATTTTATATGCTTAGTACTCTCCAGGCCATTTCAGTCTGGAGTTCTATGTCCTAGAATTCTAGAAAATCTTTTTTATATTATTTGAGAATCTATTCTTCCATTTTTTCCTTTTTTTATGAAACCACCATTATTGAGATGTTGGATCTGGGAAACCACTTCTTGAATTATTTTATTTATTTCCATCCTATTTGCTGTGCCTTTAATGTTATTACTCTAAGTTTCTTCCTTAGTTTTATCCTTCAACTATTCTGGAAGCTAATTGCAAACATGAGGAGGTAGAAAATGGAAGATACAAGTGGGAAACCATAGGTACTGAGTCCAGAAGTCCTAGTTTTTAGAAATATCTGATGCATTTTTAAGAAAGATGTATATGCCATGTAGGGCTAATATTTTTAAAACGTAAAGATGCCTCAACCTTTCTCATTTCTTTCTACATGACCTATTGCCCTATTCTGCTACAGCTATAGATTTACCTAAGGAATGGTTATGAATGTTACAGCAGGAAAGCAAAGAAGATATGTTGAGGTTTTCAAGTGTGCACTCTGATAATGACCTAGAAAGCCAAGCTTTTTCAAAAGTGAAATGGTTGTCTACGTTTCTTAGGTTCCCTTTTTATATTAAGAATGAGATCTGGTGTGTGTGAATAGCCAGTTAATTATAAATAAAAAATAGGGAGACTTCAGGATATGACACACATAGAGATATAGGGGAAAAAAATCTCTCATGTTTGTTTCCTGGAGAGGGAGAGGAAAATACAGGGAAAAGAGGCCAGACACCAGTGTGTGATTCCAATTTTCCCTTAAACTCTCAATGTCAAAACTCGAGGGGAGCAGAGTGAGATGGTTGGGTGCTGGTTGTGAAAACAGTGGGAAGAAAAAGAATGTAAGGTCAGTGAGGTCCAGTGATCCGCTTCCCCTTGCAAGCCTCAGGAAGCTGCCAGCCTCTAGGGATGTCCACATTTGGTTCTCAACCGTGTCCCACTTGACATGAAAACAATAGCTCTGAACAGCAAAGGAGATGGTTAAATGGATGGTGTGGAGATCTCCATCCTGGTTCCCCAGAGTCTAGGTATGACATTCATTGGGGGGTTGCCAGAGTTTGCAAAGAGAGGTCATTCCATTTTATTTATTTATTTATTTTCTATTTTTATTTTT
Organism: Mustela nigripes; assembly: GCF_022355385.1. NCBI lineage: Eukaryota > Metazoa > Chordata > Mammalia > Carnivora > Mustelidae > Mustela > Mustela nigripes. The sequence goes on along the minus strand of NC_081562.1, from coordinate 113,763,607 downwards.
TTAATTTCTTTTCAGTGTCCCAGAATTCATTGTTTATATACCACACCTAGTGCTCCATGCAATCCGTGCCCTCCTTAATACCCGCCACCAGGCTCACCCAACCTCCCACACCCCGCCCCTCCAAAACCCTCAGATTGTTTTCCAGAGTCCACAGTCTCTCATGGTTTGTCTTCCCCTCCAATTTCCTCCATCTCCCTTCTCCTCTCCATGGGGAGATGGAGAGGCCAATCCCTTTGAAATCTGAATTTCAGATGATGATAAGTATTTTGAAGAAAATAAAAAAGGTAAAACATAAAAGAGAGGAATTTGGGAAAATCAAGCCTACTCTGAGATACTGAGATTGACATGATAGCAGCTGTGTGATTCAGGGGAAGAGATTTTCAGGCGGAGGACAGCAGGTGCAAAGGCCCTGAGGAGACCAGTGTAGCTTCGTGATGGGAGATGAGATCAGAGTGGAAGCAGGGCTCAGATCACACAGAGTCTTCTCAGTTATGATAAGGGAAGATGTCGGTGGGTTTTAATATGGAAGTAACATGACTAGATTTCAACTTGTAATGCTATTTCTGGCTATTGTGTAAGGAAGAATCTGTCAGGACACATGAGTAGATGCAAAGAGATCAGGTTAAGTCACTATTTTGTTGGCCATGCAAAAGGTGCTTATGGTTGAGGTGAAAAGAAGTGATTGATTAGGGACTCAAGGTGGGGCTGACGGGAGCAGCTGGTAGACCTGATGTGGGGAATGAAGAAAGAACAGAGTAAGTCAAAACCCCCCAAATAACCCTCCCTCTTTAGCCAGAAGTTAATCATTTTCCAGAATGCTATACATATTATGTAAATGTCTCCCTGCAAGGTTGTTCTGGTTGGATTAACAACAGGTAAAGGAAATGCCAACCCTAAACAAAATCAGGCAAATTCTGGAAATGCGTGCTAAGCACCATATTTCTTCTTGAAAAATTAATGGATGACATAAAATATCCTGAAATTCCTCATGGGCTACCTTACTCAAACAGGAAGGAAGCCCTACATGAGGAAGGAATGATAGAGAGCAGTGTATATGGGCACTCAGGGAAGGAGGAATTCTCAGCAGCAGGAGCCCTGACGACAGAACTGAGATGATGAGCTTATGCTGTTCCTCTCTCTGAGCCAGAGCTAACTTCCGCAGCCTTGCTAAAACATCAGTTCACTTTCAGAGAAGAAAGGAAGGAGAATAGGAGATAGGAAGGGAAGAAAGAAAAAGAGAAAAGAAAGAGAGGGGGAAGAATAGAGGTCAAGACGGAAGGGAAGGAAAAAGAAAGAAAATCAGTAACACTAGGTGGCAGTGATTTCATGACTTATCGGATCTCAAATTGGGCAGACTGTGGGTTTCATTGCTAAGGGAGATTCTAGGCTGAAAGGAGAAATCCATGAGTCCCAGAGAGACCTTTCTCCACTTCTACCTCCAACATCGCTGTGCAGTTGGATTCATGCCCCTCTGACTTCAGAACAGGTAAGTCAGCTTCAGGGTTCTTCCCCATGTCACACCTTTAGCAACTGCTATCTCCTCCCAAGACTCTTGTTAAGGTTGCAAAATTAATTTACATAATTCAAAGCATTTTTGTACAGGACACATTGGTACTTTTATCAACTGTTAAAGTTCCAAGCCTCAGAAGACCCTAGAGCATTCATTGTTCTCAACCTTGGATTCATCTGAAGAGTTTGTAAACTCATTGAACCAGGGTCCCTCTGTGTAGACCATACAGTGGGATTCTTTTAAAGCTCCCCAATTGACTCTAATATGCAGCCAGATTTGAGACACACTGAAGAACCAGAACACAGGCCAGCCACCACCATTTGTCCCTGAACTAGCATAGTCATAGCTCTCCTTCAGGGTGACCAGTAGTACATCAGCCAACACAGACTTGTTTCCCTGGTTGCCTTCTTGGGAGGCTGGAGGTCCTCTTAAACTCAGTCTACCAGTAACTTGACATGTGAGCGCCCACCCAGATCCAGCAGCAGCACCAGCAGGAGAGCATGGAGACCAAGAACAGGGGTTCAGACTCAAGACAGTCGCTGGTGTGACTTACTAGTTATGACATTGGGCCGTGACTCACTCTCTGAACCTTGGCTTTCTTCTCTGTAAAATGGGAATAATATCAGCATCTCACAAACTGTTGGAGGTCGTAATCTAAGGTGTGTCAAACATCTACAGCTATCCCTGGCACAAAAAACTACAGCTATTGGCCATCAAACTTCCTGCCGGGAGTTCATCAAATGCACCCCCAGTGGGGCTCCTGGGTTTCAGAAGCAATGATTGAATTATAATTCCATTGCAAATAAAAAGCAGACAAGCTCATAAAACTTGAGGTAGAAAGTGCTAGTTAGTGTGTATTTTCCACCGCAGCCACTGCAGCCGCTCTCAGCTCTGGGAAATTCTTTGCTATCATCCTCACTACGGCTGCATTTCAAACCTGCGTGAGTGAGCCAGGTGATGGTAACGTTCCCCAGACTCTGTCCTCTTCCACGCGATACGGAATAATGCAGACCGAAATATCAAATACTCAATGATAAGGGAGGACTTGAACAAATAGCGTCTTGCCTTTCAATGGAATAGGGTACAACCATTAAAAGGAGAGGTTTTGAAGAATTTCACAAGACTTCCATAATGTTCACAATATGTAGCTGACCCTTGAACAAATGGGGTTTAGGGGTGCTGACCCTCATGTAGCCCAAAAGCCAAGTATAACTTTGTACGCCCCCAAAACTTAACTGCTGTTAAGTTAACCTCTGGTTGGCCGAAGCCTCACTGATAGCATAAATAGTCAAGGACCACATGCTTTTTTATTTTTTTTGCCAAGTTATTTCTTGAGTATAGTTGACACACAATGTTATGTTAGTTTCAAGTACACAATGTAGTGATTCAGCAAGTCTCTATGTTAGGCTGTGCTCCCCAAGAGACCCTCCATCACCAGAGATTCTCATATTGCCTTTGAGTATGTTCCTTATATTCCCATGACAGATTCTTTCCATAACTGGACATCTGTATCTTCTACTCCCCTTCACCCATTTTGCCTGCCCTTTCCATCTCGTCCCTCTGGCAACCACTAGTTTGTTCTTTGTACTTAAAGGTTTGATTCTGCCTTTGAGGAACACATTTTTTTTTTTAATGTTATGTATTATATCCTCTATCTTTAGAAGAATGGCTAACTATCTTTTCTTCTTTTTCTTTTCTTTTTTGGTATTTCTAGGCTACATGGTTTGTCTGCAAGTGTTCCCAAATTATCACAGATGTCAAGAAAAATTTGCAATATATTTACTGAAAAGAGTCTGTACAAGTGGACAGCTGTACAAGCGGACTTATACAGTTCAAATCTGTGTTGTTCATCTAATGTCAAGGGACCAAAAAAAGGATCCGACTGATTATAGAGGTCAGTTCTAACTGTGCCTGTGGGTATCTATCTATGGGAAAATAATTACCTCTTATTAGGTATTGTTCTTGAACTGTATCCCACGTGCTGGTCTGAGACATTCCTGGAGGTAACTTTATTTTAAAGAAACAATGGTCAGTGTATCTATTAAATGATAGCGTCTATCCAGCCCCTCCTGAGTTCTTTAGGAATTAGGCAGGGGTTAATTGATTCAGGTCGATGACATGAACAGATGATTTTTTTTTTCTTTCTGAAAGTACGTACCTTCAGATACTTCCTGAGCTCCTAAGACGCCTTGAAGGTTAAATTTCATCTATGTTCTATGTCTTGGATTAGGGTTTTCCTTATCTTTCCTCACGTGTGTATATGATAGAAGATATTCACAGACTGGGCACACCTTCACGAATGTATTTTGATTTACACACAATTTCCAGAGTGATAATGGCAACATCAGTTATTTCATTAAAATGCTGGAAGTTCAGATGATTTAGGCATACACCACTGCGATCTGTTATTCACGCATTAACTAGACGTCTAGCATTCTCTCTCTTTTAAGTTGTGGAGAGGTGTTCTCGGTGGGGTTTCTTTTTGAGAAGGAGGACTGCTTTTTCATCCTGTGATACAGCAAACTCCACAGCTCTGATGCAGGAAGGGAAGTGAGAACCAGTGTCAAGGGTGTCAGATCGTACAACGATTGAGTGCCTCTCTCCTCCTCCGCCCAGAGAGCCAAAGAGAAGAGAGCCTCTTCCCTACATCTTTCCTCCTCCTGACTGTCTTCAACAAAATTCCAGGGTAACTTTTTCTCTGGCTGTCAGGGTTAACCCAAAGCACAATGTAATTTGTTTCAAAGACCTGTAAGCGAGGAAAGAAAAGGTCCAATAACACTGGCTCGTATGTGATAGATGTTACAGATGCGATAGATGTTACAGATGCGATAGATGTTACAGATTGGATAGAAAGAGAAGATCTCTCTTCCTTGCAAAAGCCTAACTGGCACAGTGGCTGGGCTCTGCGAAGACCCCCAAACCTCTGATTCTTCCTTCTTAGTTTCTCTTTCACCCTAGTCCCCTCTATCCCCAACACCACACCTGCATTCCAACCTCTGAAAAGAGGAAAGGAGAAAGAGGGTCGGAGGCATGGACCTTCCCCTTATGAACCCAGACATGACAGACATCACTTGCACACATTGCCTCTGGCCAGAGCTAAGTCCCACAGCTGCACCCAGCTGAGAGCAAGACTGGGAACCGTAGACATGTTCTGTGCCTCTGATACCAAGGCATATGAGGAGTGTGGCCAATGAAGGGCAGCTTGCAATCTCTCCCACAGTGAGCATATACGAAGAACCCCAAGGAGGAGCTTACGGAAACTTTGAAAATAGATTCATATTCAGAAACGATTGTATTGTGACCCTTTTTTCTCACCCAGACAGAATTTAAGTTGCAAGTAATGCAAAACAAGTACAATGAGGACTAGTGGTGTTACTAGATTGACTTACTTTCTGGAAATGTAAGGTCTTTCCAGAACTTCTTTATTAATGTGAGTAAAATTTTCCCCCTTTCCTGCCCATCAGACAGAAATAGTCACACCTCAGAATGACTAACTGTTTTTGTCGTCAACCTCAGAAGATAATAGCCTCAAAAAAAAAAATAATAATAATAACTGGAGGCCCTCCCCTTCTTTTTATACCATCAATGTCTTAACTGGAATTGGATACTTTAAATACCAGGGCCAGTGTTCCAGCCCCTGAACGTTTTTCAGAGGTAAAGAGCAACAATCAAATAGTCAATCAACTGGGATGTTTAAAAATGAGGTTTGTGCTCTTTCTTCTGCTTGCCATTCTGTCTTCCCAAGCACCAATAATGAAAATGAGAAAAATCACCTGGGAAGGTTGTTAAAAACACAAATTCCTGGTCCGCCTTCTCCAACGAGACCCCAGTGAGCCTGGATTAGATTCCAGGAAACTGCACTTTTCAAAAGCTTAAAAAATTTTTAATTTAGTTTAATTTTCAACTTAATACATGATCAGATTTGAAGTTCACAAGCTGATCATAGTGATCTCATCCCATATCATTAATAACTATATTGATAAATCCAACATACATAAGCAAACCACTATGAATTAATATCTACAATACTTAAAATATTTTTAGTAATGTTATTCAGTGCATTTTGCGATACCTATACTGAATGTTCCTGACCTTTCATAATCCACCTCCTAAATTACGAGTAAGTAGCTCTTATTATATGTAAAAATGTGTTTATGGAGTTCCATTTTATGTTTTGTAAGAACTGAAGGAAAATCTTGAATATTTCTTTTGGTGGTTGACCCACTGAGAATCAAGATTGTGATAATAGATACCCTTTTAGACAATCAGAGTAAGTGATTGTACCCATTGGGGTTTTTTTCATTATTATTTTTAATATAAATTCAATTAATTAACATGCAATGGATTAGTAGTTTCAGAGATAGAGAGTTCAGTGATCCATCAGTACCCATTATTTTTTGACCAGAAGAACAAAAATTTCCCCAAGTCTTACAACAAAGGGAATTTCCTGCAGGGAAGTGGTTACTTGGTGGTAAGAGAGCAGAAAAGCCAAATGGAGGAGGCAGCAGATGACCCAGAAATTAGCAACAACCAGAAAACCAGTACTGCCCTTAGGCCTGGACGAAGGGAAAAGCAGTGACACCTGAGACCTGGGACCAGCACCACCTAATGGAAACTATAATCACTTCGGGTCTGTTTGGTAAGAGCTTGAGTCTCGAGAAGGTGCAGTTGTTACCAGACACGCCATCTAAGACTGTGGGGTAGGAAAGCAATGATCTGTCTTGTTCCCTCCCCAGTCCTTCAGTCTCTCATCAGTTAGCTGCACCTGATGGAAAGCCAGTTGACAGAGACAGCTTGAGCAGTACATCCTGTGGAAGTCAGAGGATGGGGGGAACAGGGGCAGGGTGAGGACCAGCACAGACTAAGAGATGCTGTGAGGATAAGCGTGTTAGTGGTTAGGGGTGAGAAGTGAAAGAAAATGTGATCCAAAACAAAGAATGTTGCCAAACATTAATTATAAGCCAAGAAGGAGTCCTTGATAACAAAATTCAAAATCCGACAACAGGTAAAGATCAGGCTATCTGCTTCTGCTATAAACTAGACTCCCACCTCTAAAAAAAATGCTGTTAAGATATGTGCTTTGGTGAGTGCTGTGAAGTGTGTAAACCTGGTGATTCACAGACCTGTACCCCTGGGGATAAAAATATATGTTTATAAAAAATAAAAAATTAAAATATATATATATATACTTAGTGAAAATAGTTAAAAAAAATAAAAAATAAATTTGATGCCCTCGAGGCACACACACACAATCTTTATTAAAAACTGTTCTTTATTCATTTAAATGTCTATGATTATCAAATTTCAAAAACAGGAATTAATTTGAGGTAAATTATACAGACCAGAGAAAAGAAGAATAAAAAGATACCTGATTTTAGAATTTAAATTAAGAGACAAGCATGAACAATTGTATGCCAACAAATTGGATAACCTAGAACAAATGGATAAGTTCCTAAAAACATACAACTTTCCAAGATGGAATCATGAAGAAATAGATAATCTGAACAGATCAAATACTGGTAAGTAATCTAAAACTCCCCAAAAAAGAAAAGCACAACCCAGGACCAGATGGTTTCACAGGTAAAATCTACCAAATATTTAAAGAATAATTAATGCCAATCTTTCCAAAACTCTTCAAAAAACTTGAGAGAAGGGAACAAACACTATAGAAGCCAAATGAGAATACTACAAGTAAAGAATACTACTGTCCAATATCCCTGATGAATATAGATGTGAAAATTCTTAGCTGAATAACAGCAAACCAAATCCACAGTACATCAGATTGATCATTCACCATGATCGAGTGGGAGTCATTCACAGGACTCAAGAGTGGTTCAAATACGCAAAGCAATAAATGTGATACATCACATTCATAGAATGAAAGATAAAAACCATATGATCATCTCAACAGATGCAGAAAAAGCATTTGAAAAAATTCAACATCCATTCATGATAAAAACTCAGCAAACTGAATATAGAGAGAATGTACCTCAACATAGTAAAGGCCAAATATGACAAACCTATATCTAACACCATCCTCTAGGATCAGGAACAAAAGACAAGGACATCCACTCTCACCACTCTTTTTTTATTTTATTTATTTGCCAGAGATAGAGAGAAAGAGTACAAACAAGCAAGCAGAGAGGCAGGCAGAGGCAGCAAGAGAAGCAGGCTCCCTGCCGAGCAAGGAGCTCGATGCAGGACTTGATGTGTGACTCGATCCCAGGACCCCGGGATCATGACCTGAGCCGAAGGCAGTGGCTCAACCAATTGAGCCACCCAGGCGTCCCCACTCTCACCACTCTTATTCAACATAGTACTGAAGGTCCTACTCAGACTGATAAGGCAAAAGAAAAAAAGAATAAAATTCACCCAAATAGGAAAGAACTAAAAATGTCTCTGCTTGCAGATGACATACAATCTTACATACAGAAAACACTAAAGACTCCACCAAAAACATATTAGAACTAATAAGCAAACAAAGTAAGGTTACAGGATATAAAATTGAAAAAAATCAGTCTCATCCCTATACTTTAATAATGAACTATCTGAAAGTGTTACAAAGAGAAGCCATCCCATTTAGAATAGCATTAAAAATAATAAAATACTTAGGAATAAATTTAACCAAGGATGTGAAGGATCTGTGCCCTGAAAACTATAAGACATTAATGAAAGAAATTGAAGAATATAAAAAAATAAATGGGATGATATCTTGTGTTCATGCACTGGAAGAATATTGTTAAAATGCCCTTAATATTGAAAGTGATTTTCATATTAAGTACAATTCCTATCAATATTCCAATTGCATTTTTTCACAGAAATAGAAAAAAATCAACCCTAAATTCATATGGAACCATAAAAAACCTTGAATATTTATGGCAATCTTGAAAAAGAAACAAAGCTGGAGACGTTATACTTCCTGATTTCAAACTATATTACAAAGCTGGAGTAATCAAAACAGTATGGTGCAGCCATAAAAACAGACGCAGGCCAATAGGACACAATTGAGAGCACAAACCCATGAATATACAGTCACCTACTCAGTGGGGAAAAAAAAAATAGTCTTTTTAAAACCGGATATCCACAGGCAAAGTAATGAAACTGTATCCCTATCTTACAACATACACAAAAATGAACTCAACATGAAATAGATAATTTAATGTAGGACCTGAAACCATAATTCTTCTGGAAGAAAATATAGGGGAAAACTCCTTGACATAAGTGACATAATTTCTTGAGTATGATTCTGAAAGCACAAGCAACAGAAGCAGAATTAAACAAGTGGGACTATATCAAATTAAAAGGCTGTGCAGCAAAAGGAACAATCAACAAAAGGAAAAGACATTCTATAAAATGGGAGAAAGTGTATGCAAATGACATATTTGGTAAGCAATAAATATTTAATAGACATAAGGAACTCATATAAGTCAATAGCAAAACACTACTAGTAATAATAATACAATTAAAAATGGGCAGAGGAACTGAGTAGATGTTTTTCCAAAGAAGACATACAAATGGCACATGAAGAAATGCTCAGTACCACTAATCACCAGGGACATACACATCAAAGGCACAAGGACGTATCAGCTCTCGTGTGTCAGAATGGTTGTTATTAAAAAGACAAGAAATAACAAGTGCTGGTGAGAATGTACAGAAGAGAACAGCAGTGCAGTGTCATTAGCTGGAATGAATGTACCATCTGGTGAGGGCTGTTGATGTGTACATGTGTAGAGGCGGGGTGGGGCATATTTTTTCACAGCTCAATTTTCTTGTGAATCTAAGACTAGTCTAAAAATTAAAATCGATTTTTAAAACACTTAAGGAATGTTTAATGCAGTGACTGCAACTATTATGTCAATTTGTCAAGGTTATAGGACAGATGGTCAATAAAAATTAGTTGTTTCCTTATACCATCAGAAAGTAAATTCTCAAAATCTTCCTGCTTATGATAGTGTAAAAAATACAAACGATTTAGGCATGAATTTAAGAACAGACATGTAACAATTGTATATCAAAAACTATAAAACACTGCTGAGAAAAATTAAAGGAAGTGTACATAAAGGGAGAAATATACTATGTTCATGGATCAGAACACATCATCAAGATGTTAACTGACTCCAAATTCATTTATAGATCTCATAAAGCTTTATCAAAATTGCAATTTTTTGGCAGTCACTGACAAGCAGATTTTAAGAAGTACATGTAAATTCAAAGGATCTATAGTAGTTAAAACAAACTTTTAAAAAATGAAGTTGGAGAAGTCCCCTTCCTTATTCTGAGATTTTTATAGAGCTACAACAGACAAGGTAGAGTGACATTGGCATAAACATAGAATAACAGATCAATGGAACAGAATTGGGAGTCCAGACAGAGACACAAACTTATGTGGTCTATTAATTGGTTTTCAACTTAGACACCAAAGCAATTATATGGGAAAATGTGTGCCATCTATAAGGACCTGAAATTAAGCTTTTTGTTGCCAAGGCATCCATTTCAAAAGACATCCAGCTTGAATAAACATATTGTCAGCTGTAAGTAGCAAAACAACCAGATGAGGAACCAAATTGCTCCTCCCATGAAACTCCTTCTTTTAAGAAAGTCCTGGGTGATCTAGATAATCGACTGTGTGAGTGAGCCCACTTCTCCCCTCCTGCTTCCTAACCCCCACACTCATGCCTTAAATTAACCAGTAAAGAATGGACCACAAAACCCTTAGACACCTTTGGACCATAATAAAGGCATAACCCCAGGTTCACACTCTTGTCTTCTCTCTACCCCCCAGAACTGGCCATGTGGGCTCTCAGGTATGTCCTCCACCCTCCAGGACTTGTTAGTAATTAATCTTCTTCCTCAAAATATCCTAACAATAACTTGCTAAAGTGTGTCCTTTGATCATAATAAAGATTATAAGAGACCAACCATAAATAATGGCCACAGTAGAAAAAACGTCTGGGGACCTTTGTGTGAGTGATGTGTGTCCAGCAGGGTGCTGTGGACCTTGCCAACTGAGTGTGCCACCCTCAGTAGCCTCAGGACCCATAGAATAGTAAGGACTTATATGAACGGTAATGGAGCAATTGGGTGACCACCTGGTACCTCGATGCGCACCTCACACTGCATGCAAAAATTAATCTAAGGTAGATTAGAGACCTAACTATAAAAACTTCTGGATAAAACTATAAAACTTCTAGAAGAATCATGAGAGAATATCTTCATGACCTGGGGGGTAAACACAACTTTATTAGAGAGGATTCAGAAATTACTAACTATAAAAAGGTTTTGATTGATATATTTCCTCAAAATAAAAAACTTCTCATCACAAACACTTAAGAAAATGAGGATGAGGAAGGCTCCTGGGTGGCACAGTCAGTTAAGTGTCTGAGTCTTGGTTTGAGCTCAGGTCATGATCTCAGGGTGGTAGATGGAATCCCACATCGGGCCTGGCACTCAGTGAAGACCCTGTTTAAGATTTTCTCCCCCTCTCTCTTTGCTCTTCTCTCCTGCTCTGTCTCTGCCTCTCTCTCTCTCAAACAAATAAATCTTGGAAGGAAGGAAGGAAGAAGAAAATGAAGGGAAAAAGCCACAGACTGGGAGAAAATATTTGGCACACCTATATGCAAAAACAGAGCCTGTTACGGAACGTATATATTTTTTTAAATCCCTCCAATTCCATAGTAAAAAGATGGTTTGTTAAAAACACGAGCAAACCATCTTAAATGGACATTTCACAAAGGAATTTGTATTAATAGGCAATATGTATATGAAAAATTCCCAATATATTGTTATTGGGGAAATGCAGATTAAAATGACAGAGAGATAATATTGCACACCTACTAAAATGGTAAAATTTAAAATACCAAGCAATCGGAAATTGCTTGTACTGCAATCGCTTTGGAAAAAAATTAGCAGGTTCGTGTAATCTTTTTCCCCTAGTACCCAGCAATCACACTCCTAAGTATTTACTGGAAAGAAATGAAAACATGTGCCCACACCAAGACTCATAAACAAGTATTGATAGAAGCTTTATTCATAATGGCCCCAAGCTAGAAACAACCTGAAGTCCATCAACGGATGAGCAAACCAACCATGGGAAGACTAAAAGGTGAGGGTGTTCAGTTATAGAGAGTAAAGGCAGGTTCTAGTCAACTGAGAGGGCCTCTAGGGAAGTTGTAGGTTTTATACTTCAACCAGCTCACCCAACGCCTAAGATTGGGAAATGATAATCTTGAAAACATTTGTAGGTGTGGATTCTATCAAATGGAGTGAAATCAGTAAAATTTGCTAAAGACCCACCAACATAAGAAAATTGTTTCAGCAGAAACACTGCCAGCTTGGTCTAAAAGGGACAAAGAAAATAGGGGGACTCCCCCAAATTCTCCATGAGAAGTGGGCTACTAAAACTGCCCAACTGTAAACAGCCACCTTCACGCAAAAGGAGGGAGGAAGCAGAAGATAAAACCAAAAGCCCAGAGCACATACCTGGGAGCTGGGAGGAATTATTCCCAGGCCTTGAAATCTGATCAGAAAATTCCCACTTTCTCAGCTGGAGTTCCAAACTGCATTTAACCGGGAGGTAGGTTCTATCTTCCATTTTCCCATTTTTTGGAACCACAATACTATGTGTTATCCTATGGCTGTCGCACCATGACATGTTGGGAGCAAATAATTTACATCTTCAGTTTCACATCTGCACAGATGAAGAGAAATTGTGTCCTTCTACACTCCATGGATTACATCTAGCTGCCTGATTCCCACCTGGCACTGGTTTCGATTCTGTATATGGGCTGATAAAATTTAGATGAGATTCTGGACTTTGAATGGATACTGTAGTGGGATGAGACTCTTGGGAAACTTGGGAGGGATGGATGTATTTTGCATTTGGGAGGAACCTAAATGATTAAGAGTGAAGGAGTGGAGTGTGGTAGGCAGAATGCTGACATGATGCCCAAGATTCCCACCCCATAGCATGCACACTTTGTATAAACCCTTTTCCTTAATTATAGCCTTGATCTGGAGAATAAGATGGTGTGTCCCCATGATCCACTGAAAGTCAGGTGACTTGGAGTTCAGCAAAAGAGATATTGTTGTGGGTGGGTCTCATCTAATCAGGTAGGCCTTTATAGAGAAAGGAAGCAGTAGTAGCCATGCTCCTCTTGGCCTGGAAGAAAGAAAACAAGTAGCCATCTTGTGATCTACCTCTGTGACCACACAAAACAGGGAACCGTGGGTGGCCTTCAGGAGCCAAGAATAGTCCCTGGTAATAACCAGCAGGAGAGCAGTATATGATTGTAAGGAAAGGAATTTCTCCAACAACCAGTGAGCTGGAAGAGAACTCTGCACCTTGGCTGAGTGTCCCAGACCCTACCAACACCTTCACTTCAGCCCTGAATGGAACCCCCAGTTATGCTATACCCTGATTCCTGAACCACCTCATTTATTATGAGATAATAAATTTGTTTTGCTTTAAGCTACTGAATTTGTAGTAATTTGTTATGCAGCATAGGAAACAAATGTATTTTCTTTAAAAGAGTGATCTTTAGGAGAAAAAAAAAAAAGTGTGAAGCTGTTTCCTGCCTCTACTGTGCAATCCAGCAAAATATACGGTGAGGTTCAGAAAGAGACAGGGATGAATGAGGTGATTTGCCAGCATCGAGTCATGACCGAGCATGGGGACTCAACAGAGGGGTGTGTATAGTAGCCGTTTAATAATTTTTTGAAGTTATAATATTTTAAGATAGATGAGTAAATGGACAGACAAGGGAGGCACAGTGCTCGGCCAAGAGTTTTTCCCCTGAATCAACTAAAGTGCTGCTACCCACAGTATTGTTGTGGTTGTTCTCTATTATGGACTTGGCAGACTCTCTACCTCATCCTTTTAGAAATTTTCCCTCAGAAGTAATGCATTCCTTGACAATGCTCAGGGAATAGAAAAGGTGAAACAACAATTTAAAAAGCGTCAAAGTGTGTTCACTGTGGCCAACCCACTTTCTGTGATGCAGCTGAGTTCAAAATATTATTCAGGTCCAAATATCCTCATTGTGATGCCTTGCTTCACCAGCATGGACCATCCTCATGGGTTTCTTGTGCCTTTTTTGAGGGGTGACTCCAGAAACCAGTATTTTTAATTGGTCGTTTGATTAAAGGCACAGAAGTTTTCAAACTTCAGGGTAACAGAGAGGGGTCGTGAAGGGGACGGAGGACAAGGAAAAGGCATGAAGAGTCGTCCCAGTTGCATTCGTAAATAATCTTTAGGAAGAAGGACACAGAGAGGTCCAGAATCTGGAAATGGATTCTTCAAAAATGACCTGGTCCATGTAACACCTGGAAAGTCTTCATGTAGTCCACATTCCCCAGTTTGGAAATTGTAAATTACACTATTCCTGAATAAAAAGTCTAGAAATATAACTTCTAATAGTATGGGCCAGGGCAAAACAGGTCTTCCCCGGTTCTCTTGACCTGAAAGAGACATTTAAAAAAACAATTACTGGAAATTACTATGAAAGAACTAGATTCAAAACAACCAAGGTCTTTTAGTTTCATTTTAGCTACACATCAGAAAGCCATGTGGGGTGTGTGTGTGTGTGTCTGTGTGTGTGTTTTCTTCAGTGTGCCTTTATACACATCTTCTGGATAAGAAAGAAAACTAGCAACTGAGCTGACAGTACAACTTTGAGTATTTTTGTACTAGTCAAATTTTGTCTAATATGGTGGCTCTACTGATACATCTGGACACAAAGACCCATCCTAAGATGGGTGTTCAGTCAATATATCCCATTGCTCCACAGTAAAAACCTGAGCATAGGAGCTGATATGACTTTATGATTCAAAATAACATAATTCAAAAAGACAAATGCATCCAAGGAGATGAACTCTATTTTGATAAGATCTTTAAAAGTAACAACATTTTTGTTCATTTCATTGTGTAATTAAAGTCAAGTTTTACTTCTAGTAGGAAGTAATGCATTTTCAGGACCCAGAGTAGAACTATCAATCTAGTCTTTGCTGTGGCATAGACGGAAATAAATGTTCATAGAGTTTCACTACACCAAAACTCTGTGAGCAGTTCATTAACCTTCAGGTTGTGGCCATTTATTACATCCAAAGACAAAGAAAATCAAAACTTAATCCATCTTGAGGCCGCCAAGGTAATGAAGATAGGCCAATAATATTTTCTTCATTCTGAACATAACATTTCAGCTCTTTGATAGAAGTAGCAGGGCTGACTGAGTGAAATGAAGCAAGGAGTGTCCTTTATATGTTATTAGGACTCTCCCCTGGCTTTGCTTGCATGAGATAACCTGCTTTCTAGCATGCAACTGGCAAGTCTGCTTAATTTAGGAAGACTCATGACCAGGAATTTTCAGAGCAAATTTCAAAAGCTGTCCTGAGGACTGGAAACTAGCCCTAAACTTAGAAGGTGTTTATCAGCCAAGCCATCTTGTATTTCATTCAAATCTGTAAGTGGCTATTACATACCAGTTTGGACTTAGCACCAGCAATAAAAATTATACTGATAATGAGAGGTGCCATTGTAACTTTATTTTGCATCAAGAACTGTTCTTAACATACATGATTTCATAAAATTCTCACAATAACACGATGAGACAGATTTCTTTTTGCATTCCTCATTTTATATACAGGAAAATTGGTAGAAGAATTAGGTTATCAGAAGGCATCAAGGTATGTGGGCATGATGAGCTCAAAGGAATCTATTTCATAGAAGTATCATCTTCACATTAAAAACAATTTGGTTTTAGGGTATCTGGGTGGCTCAGTTGGTTAAGCATCTGCCT
Organism: Mustela nigripes; assembly: GCF_022355385.1. Classification (NCBI taxonomy): domain Eukaryota; kingdom Metazoa; phylum Chordata; class Mammalia; order Carnivora; family Mustelidae; genus Mustela; species Mustela nigripes. The sequence goes on along the minus strand of NC_081562.1, from coordinate 113,748,304 downwards.
TTAGCTCAGGTCATGGTCCCAGGGTCCTGGAATCAAGGCCCATGCTGGGCTCCCTGCTCAGAGAAATAAACACATCAGAAGAGTCTTCAATTATTTAAAAGGTTATTGCCCAAAGAGTCAATGCATTGTTTTTCATGGCCTTATTGCTAGAGCTATAATAAATGGGTAGAAGCCACACACACACATACACAATCAAAGTTGTGGCAAGATTGGAAAGATGGAATGGGCTACCTTGTGCAGAAATGACTTTCCTTTCTTTGGCTGCATTTCAGCATAGAATTTCATGACCATTTGGGGTCTTGGGTGTAGATGGGAAGGGTAGCCCAAAAGGCCTTTCATGTCCCTTCCTGTGCTGAGATTCTCTGTTTCTTAAGGAAAGGGTATGGAAGCTAGGAAAACAGGAGATAGACTTCACCCAGTACTGTTTTATAGTTTCTCCAGGACTATGTCTGTTTGTGATGAAATCTGAAAAATATGCAATATCTCAAAGACATAGGAGTTACCAACTAACATTTAAAAAGCAAGTGGTTGTTATTCTTAGGAAATCTCTTTAACGGCTGAGATGAAAAGCAGGGAAACAAAGGATTAAGCTAATAACATATCAATGAATGGGAAGGAGAGCTTCTCTTCTGGACAGGAGAAAGATGGTCCTCCAGTTACCTCTTCAGTCCTCCAGTTACCTCTTTCTTTGCTACACATTTAAACGGAGAAACTAGCTCCCCATACTTCCCTTCCTTTATCCACTATATTCCTCATAAAAGTATAAAATTGGTTCATTCTCCACCTCAGAAGAGTCCTGTTAGGAGAAACATCATTACTGACAGACAGTAGATGAACTGAAAGGAAACACAACATGCCACTATTTTAAAAGAACTGGCAGAAATGAGAATCTTGGAGAAGAGAAGGAGCCCAGGGCATTAAAGCTGACAGAGAACAAAATGAGTGTGGTAACAGTGGAAGTGTCATATTCACTTCAGAGTCCAACATCCATACCTGAAAAAAATTGGTCAACATAAGTATCAGCAAATAAACAAGAACCAATTAAGTATTTTCCTCCTTTTCTGCAGTACAAAGTTTAAAATATTGCTTTGCAATTTTGAAATCTTGTAAAATGTAGATAGATGAGAAAACATACTCAGAATTATTCTCTTTACATTAAAAATATAGGTAATGTTTCTGTAAAGCCATATTGATTCAACATATCAACTTGACTTCTAGTATAAAAGAAAACAACCCAGCTATTACTTTTCCTTCATTCATATATTATCAAAGAAAACTGGGTAAAATATCCCCAAATTAATACTGAATTATCATCTATTCCTCTCTCTCAGTGATCCCAGCATGAGTCTATCACACCAACTCCTCCTTGTCACCTGGTATGACACACAGTCCACTGCACCCTCTCATACTTCTCATTACCGAACTCTGTCTACTTTTCCTATTTTCCATAATTACCTTTGGAAAAACTGATAATGTACTTCTTTAGATCATTTATTATTCATTGTCCCCTCCTGGTGGAATGAGCGCTCTAACAGAGCAAGAGTCCCTGCTGTTTTTCCTCACTAATTTATTCCACATCCAAAACAACCAGATACGCGGCATGTGTATAATCCTTACTTGTTGATGAATAAACGCCACTCGTCTATTTCTTACCTGTTTTTTTTCCCCACAAAGTGGTAAATTCTTTGGAAACAGAAACTGTTTCTAATTTGTGATGATGTCCCAGCACACAGCAAACAGTTAACAATGGAGTGAATTGAGAAAGGAAAAAGAGCAACCACGGACCTTCAGAAGACGGCTGGCGCTTACCGGGAAGACATCTCATTCTCCCATTAGACATAAACAACCTCATAGAACACCAACCTCAAACAAGATTACTCTGATACCATGGTAAAAGGAGATGAAGCAACTTCGCAATTCTAAGCACGGACAGAGCAAGGTCCCTATGCCACCCACAAATACCAGATACTCCTCCTTCTTGCCTAAAATAAGGGACCTTACAGCTTTATTTTCATTTTAGTGTTCCCTTCCTTCATGTAAGATTTATTGAGATGCTCAATCTTAGACATTATCCAACCCAGAGAAAACCTCCATTTCCTGAGACCCTCTTCCAATTCACCCTAATTCTAGAAGTGGTTCTTTTCAATACTTCATATGGGGATACCCCGTTTTCCCTCATGGTGTGTATTCTTGCTCATTGCAATAAGTAATAAGTTCAACTTGTTTCACTACTGGTGTTTTTGGTGGTCCTTGGCTGAAGAGCATTGACAGAAAAAAATGAACTAATTCACATGAACATTTCCTAAATTATCTGCTTTGGGATTCCTTAATATCCTGAATTTTACAATTTTCTAAAGCCATTACAGGGAAAAAGCATTTAACCTGCCCTCTTCTCCAGAAAAAAAAGATGTTGTCCCATCTCCGGACAAACTTCAGGAGACATATTTCAGTAGGATTTTGTCATCTAAAAGTAAACCCACAAATCAGGGATGAGGGATGTGAAAGCCTTATGGAGCATTTTTAAATTATAAAGTCATAAAAAATTTATAAAGTCATACATTGTATATTTATTCATAACCAAAATGCCATTGCTTTTTAAAAAAACAACTAAGTCAAAGTACATCTCTGACCTGTAGACAGTTACTTTTCCAAGGTATTGTTACATCAAGGGCTTTAGCAGTTCTCTGAAGTTCAAAGTAATGAGTATTACTATAAAATCTGTGTTGTATAAACCCAGAGAAATGGCAATAAAGGGAGGACAGGGAAGGAATAGGGATTTGGAAGGCATTTTTCAAGGACCTGGTACCCAAGATCAGCAATGCCTGGGCACTGGTTAAAACAGCATTGGGGAGAGTGGAGTCAAGATGGTGGAGAAGTAGCAGGCTGAGACTACTTCAGCTAGCCGGAGATCAGCTAGATAGCTTATCTAAAGATTGCAAACACCTGAAAATCCATCGGCAGATCGAAGAGAAGAAGAACAGCAATTCTGGAAACAGAAAAACAACCACTTTCTGAAAGGTAGGACCCGCGGAGACGTGAATCCAAAGCGACGGGAAGATAGACCCCGGGGGGAG
>NC_081562.1:113596539-113740230 GCF_022355385.1 Mustela nigripes | reverse complement strand
GATTCACAGACCTGTACCCCTGGGGATAAAAATATATGTTTATAAAAAATAAAAAAATTAAAAAAAAAAAAACAGCATTGGGGAGAGAGTCTAGCATAAGCCAACTTCATCTTCCATCTGTACAGAAGTTACTGACTGAGCATTTTAAAGGGAGAATGTGGGGTTCGGGCAGGAGTGGGGATGGAGTGGATTGGAGCAAACAGCGAATCTTGAGCTTTCACAGTAGGAACATAAGGAAGACTGGGGTCCTCCTGAGGAACCTGAGCCGTAAGAATCTATGCTCTGTTGTGTTTGAGTCTCCTAGTGTGGGTGTTTGGACAAAATCTTTTTGCTGAGAGTCTGCAGTCCTTATTAGTCTAGTCAAGAAGAGAGCTCAGAAGAGCCTGAGTTTGGTCAAAAAGAGGGTCTCTGTCAATAGTAAGATTGACCAAGCAGCCCTGGACATCAGTGTCCCCACGTGACTAACATACATACAGTATTTATTGCCAACATGGTAACTAGGTTACTGCTGTAGACAGTAGCAGATGTTGAAATTGTCCTCACAACATCCATACTATCTTCCTCTATGTGTAGCATCCATATGATCTGAGTGTGTCTGACCCCATTCTCAGCTAATGGGGGTTGGGGGTGATGGGGAAGTTGATGGGTCTGAATCAGTAAGGATAGTTCCTTCCCTCTTGGTTCAGTGTCCCAGTCTTAGCCAGTCAGCCTTCACCATTCCCCTAGCCACATGGATTCAAAGGTGTGGGCCAGGTGTAGGACACACTCTGCTTATGCTGGGTGGCAGTGAGAAGTCACCCACTGTCTTTTCAGGAGCGCTGTATCTATGGTACAGCTATGATTGTTAGCCCTCTCCCTGCAGTGAGAGCCATCAGCCTGAAGGTGAACTGACATACAGAGGAGGGTAGAGTGGAAAGAAACATTCAAGACTACAACCCGAGGGGCACCTGGGGGGCTCAGTGGGTTAAGCCTCTGCCTTCGCTCAGGTCATGATCCCAGGGTCCTGGGATGGAGCCCCGCATCGGGCTCTCTGCTCGGCAGGAAGCCTGCTTCCTCCTCTCTCTCTCTGCCTGCCTCTCTGCCTACTTGTGATCTCTCTCTCTGTCAAATAAAGAAATTAATTAATTTTAAAAAAACAAGAGCAGTGCAAAAAAAAAAAAAAAAAAAAAGACTACAACCAGAGCTCTGATCAAACAGTGCAGCCTGCTCTGCCTTTAGCCAATAAATCTCCCTTTTTGTTTATCACAGTCTGGGTTTGCTTTCCTATGGTTTGAAACTAAACTGAAGTGTAAATTTTAATATGACCTTTTGAAAACAAACGGTACAAACACAACCAGGGGACAAATTCGTCATTTGTTTTCAACAGAACTTCAACAAGAAATAAGAAACGCAAGACCATTTTACAATTTAATGATCTGGTGTTTCATATAGAAGAGGGAAATTTCCAAACCTATTACTCCAAGTGGGAAGATGGTAGGTAAGTGGAAGCCTAGTAGTGACCATAGATACTATCTTTTGTCCTGAGTACACTTGTTCATGGAGCACCTTTTATTTTCCCCTGTAGTAATTGGTTGCTCTGAAGTATACATTAAAATAAAATTAGTTGGTGAATAATAACCCCTTTTAAATTCATGTACAGTAATGATGTCAATTTATTTGAATAGTGAGCTTAAAAAGCCATTGTATTGAACTGGGCATAAGCACATTCACAGGCAAGTGCCTTTGATACCCCTGTGTTCTCTACCCTCTATCCATTATCTCCTAATTAAACAACAAAGGTTCTCTGGAAATGCCCCAGTTAGACATCATTACTAAGCATTTTGCCATCATTTGCTGGATTAATGTGACTAATTATACAACCTGAAGCAATGAATCAAGACCTTGGTGAAACCGTTAAAATGAGGTGTACAAATCCCTTTGTAAATTGCTTTAAATCAAAGCAAGTTCATGCGTTACGGATAGACTAGATTACTTTAAATGTCAGTATCTATCTTTTCTTCCCAGCCACTGCGCGCTCTAAAAGGTGACCGGACGATTGATAGCTCTTGGGGATTACTACTCAGGAACAACGTTGGATCCTTGTTCTGCTTCAGAGCCACAACCATTTCGTCTGCGTCAGGAGACTAGGTATTGAATTAGGTCTTCTTCTCCTGGTACGGATCAAGAGAAGGGTGAAAAGAAAAGTCCACAGAACATGTGCCACATGCTTGGTAACCATTTATGTTTAAAAGGATGGCAGGAGGGGTGCCTGGCTGGCTCAGTAGGTAGACTGTATGACCCTTGACCTCAGTGTTACAAGTTCAAGTCCCACGTTGGGTGCAGTGAGTATTAAAAATCTTTAAAAAATAAGACAAAAAAGTAAAAGGATTGAAAGGGAGACTTAGTGGTTTAAAAGGTACGCTCTGAGGAGAAATCATCAGGGCTCAATTCCTGGCTCTTCTCCTTCTAGTTGTGTAATCTTAGAGAAATATGGGATTCTTTCAAGCCTCATTTTCCCACTCTGTAAAATGGGTATAATAATTACTCCTATCACATCACAGTGTTGTGAAAACTCAGTGCTTATGAAGTACTCAGCCACGATACTTACTAAAATTCCACACAAGTTAGCTTACAGTTTTATGAAGAGGACTATGATAATCTGGTGTAAAAAAAAATTGAACATTAATACAACTGTGTTTATAATTATATTTATTCTTATTACATACTATTAGCATCTCAGAAGAGGGATTTAGGGCATTTCTAAGATTTGAAGCCTGATATAAGGTCTTTCCAGTGTGGGGCTGAAGTAGAAGAGGGTAGAGACCAAGACATAATAGTTCAAGATTGGTGACAACAGTGGTACAAAGATTTCTAGACAAGAGGTTCAAATAGACTCGGGGCATAAATTATCATTTGCTCTTCTCTGAGGAGAGCTGATGGGTCTTTCAGGGAATCCTTGAACTGAGTGTTAAGGTAACTTGCCTCTTACATTTTCCTGAGCGAGAGCTTCCTAGAACAAAATTGTGTTGATGAACAGATTGGAATAAAAGTCACACTAATGTGGACAATAAACTGTGTGAACTTCTGATTTTAATGTAAAATAAAATAGTGGTTAATTCAAAATTTGCTTCCATGGAAACTTTCTAGGATTAATTTTTGCAAGAAATTTCAATTCCAAATTTTATTTTGTAAAAGTGCTTAAAGTGCTGCTAAATCTCCGTGTGTTCATTTAGGACTTCCCGTGTGTGCATACAAGAAAAGGAACTGGGAAGGAAAGAAGTCAGCCTGAACTTCTCTTTAGAGAATCCACATTTGCAGACTTCAGAAACTACATAGCATGATGAATAACAAAGAATTATGTCAAAGTTCTGGTCTCTTTATTTGGGATGTTCTCAAGGTTTGATTTGGGGTTACACTGCTGAAATCTTTTGTTTGTTTGTTTGTGTTTCTGGATGTGAAGGAGAAAATCATTAAAAAGAACATGGCAACAACTCTTTCTCCTTACCAGACATTGGACTCCACTATTTCTTTTTTTCTTTCTTTCTTTTTTTTTTTTTTTTTTTAGATTTTATTTATTCATTTGAAAGAGAGCCAGAGCACACAAGCAGGGGGAGAGGCAGAGAGAGAGAGGGAGAAGCAGACTCCCCACTGAGCAGGGAGCCCAATGCGGGCTCAGTGCCAGGATCCTGGACATCATGACCTGAGCCGAAGGCAGATGCTTAACCATCTGAACCACCCAGGTGTCCTCCACCATATTTCCTTACCCTCTTGGCTCTACACCCTCCTTACTCAGTTCATAGTCTATAAATCAATTCATATTCTATAGATCAATTCATATTCTATAAATCTTAAAAAGTGATGATGACTGACAGGCACTGCCATTGCTAACCCTTCAAATCTCTTGCTCTTTTCTTCCTGAATGCCACTTATCTTGCAAAACACCACCCGTTGATGAACCCAGCTGTTGCAAATGGAGAGCTATGCCCGCTTTTACTTAACCATGCAAAATCCTTGGTTATTTTTGGTAACAGTAGTATGGACAGTTTGAAGTAGGTGAAAGCTGGCTATTTCCCTCACAAATCCACTGCTTGGTTATAATAAAATCGAGGCACAGATTAAATGCTGCCACAAACATAGACTTCTTATGTACAATTATTTATTACCAAGCAGGTGACAGAGGCTCTGTAGGCTCAGTGTTCTGGCCTTTGAGAGGTCTGTCTACCTCTGGCATGAAACTAACTTGACACAGACACAAAGGGCACAACCCTTACGTTTGTCGTTAGACGATCAGAAACTCTTTAACCAATGACTAGACATGGGTCCATTTAAGGATATATTTTGCTCCTATGTCTTCAAAATATTTTAGGCAACTCACATATCTTGAAGACTACTGATTTCACCACTGAAAGCCCATATCCAACAATTATGTTAATTCACAAGTCTTTAATTTTGCAAATAAAATTCGTTTTAACATTCATTGTGCTGATAAAGAAAAAAAATCCTAGTGTCAATCAGGAACAGAAAGTGCTACATTTCTTGTAGTGAATGCAGGAGTGTGGCCTGTCTGGCACCCTTGAAAGGCAAATCCTAAAATGACAACTGACTGCTCCTCTAGCAGACTCTCAATATTTTTAATCTGGAGGAAATTTTAAATGATTTTCAGATACAAAATATTCAAGAGGCATGATATATGGGGCATATGGTATATGAACATGTACATTTTTTTCTTGTTTAAAATTAAAAGTAACTTGGGACGCCTGGGTGGCTATCGGTTGAATGTCTGCCTTCGGCTCAGGTCATGATTCCAGGGTTCTGGGATGGAGTCCCGCGTCAGGCTCCCTGTTCAGTGGGGAGCCTGCTTATCTCTCTGCCTCTGCCTGCCACTCTGCCTGCTTGTGCACCCTCGCTCGCTCTCTCTGACAAATAAATAAATAAAATCTTAAAAAGAAATTAAAAATAACTTCAATCATTGTTGGATAAAAGCTAGAACAGTTAAGCTTAATTTACCTTTGTTAAAATTTAACTCTTCCTTTCCTTCTAGAAATTTTAAACTCTCATAAAGCAAATATAATACATTTCTGTTAAATAACTAGTTTAAACCAAAATGGAATTTAATTTTTTAAAATCTGGTTCAATAGAGAAAATTTAAAGAAAGATTATAAATCTACTTTAATTAATGTTATTTGTACTGTGATAATGTATAGGCAAACAATAGAACAATAAATAATAAATAGCAAAGCTTCTAAAATCATAAGCCAAAGCAAAATGAATAAAAATATAGCTTAAGAAATAATTTTAACATCACCCTTTGACAAGTGTTTCTTACAAAGTGATATAATCAAGCTCAAATATGGGCTTAGGAACTACAAAATTATATGTGTTGATTTCTTCATCTTTTTGAGAAACCTACATATGCATTTAAAAAGTGTTATTTTTGAAACTGAAAATAAAGGATGAAATTTACCTCTTTAGTTCAAAACTGCTTGCACGGTGTCGCATCAAAATTCAATTCTGCGTCAAACTTGAGACAAACACACACAGATTTCATTTTCAACTGAAATTGGATAATTTTTGCTTCTGCTCCACGTTTGAGAACAATTGAAATCAGCAGCCAAATGTCTGTTCTTTCCCCTTAACTGGCGGGACACTCCTTTTACGCAGAAATCCAGCTCTGGTTGAGAAAGACATCAAGAGTGTAAAATTGTGTTATCTCTACAGCTCCCAGACTTTTTCCTCTTCTCCCAAAACTGTGTTGTCGGGCTGAGCAAAAGATTGAGAGAAAGGCTCCCTCACCTGGTCACGCACTTGCATTTAAAGAGAGGGAAAATATAATTCAAGTTTCTTTTGGTTCTTCTGGTTCTTTTTTTCAATAAGGATAGACATCTGTAGGTAGCCTTAGGCTCAACTAACAATGCAAACATCTCAAGATTTTCTTTGCAACATGATTTTTTCCAAAATGCCATTTCCTCCTAAGTTCAAAAATCTTGACATTTGGCATGAAAATGTTTTTTTGCAAAGACTTGTTCAACTGATTGGTGTGATGAAAAACATCTGCTGATTTGGCGAGGGTCGGTAGGCATCTTCCATCTCGGAAGCGCTCTGCGAAATGTGGTCTTCTGTGTTCTTGAAATTTTCCTTCAAGTGCACTAGTGAAATTTCTTTTTGCAGGAGATCATGTCTCTCCATTGGGGTTTTCATACAATTTTTAAAAAATTTTCAATGGAGCTGACCTTTGTCTAATGAAGCTAACCATATTTGTGGCATCCAAAAGTTTTTCCATTTCCTCTCTAAGAGTGTTTGATCCAAGCACCTCTTTATGAACCAATCACAATGTTGTGACAATGTCAGGATTTTCTCTCTCTTTTTACAAAAGAGGAAATTTCTCACAGAGTCAACCATGGAAAACGCCTTACCAGTACAGATGCCAACACGATTCCTCTAAAACTGATGCTTTGCTTCGAGACATGAAAACAAAAATGAAAATACATCTTGGCCTTGGCTTGTTTGAGCAGCTTGTTGTAGCTGACAATATTTCTTGGATTTTGTCATTATTTACAAACCTTACAAATGACACAATTGGTATCAAGCTAGATGAAGAAGCTGTTTTTATCAGTTTATTATACAAAACCTTTCCTGCATCAAGTGGCTTCTCACCAATATGTCAACTCATCATACAGCAGAATGTAGGAGAGAGAGAGCAGAACCTTTCCTATTTTTTTGTGCTGTAAATTGTCCTAGCATTTAAATCAGTATAATTTTATGTGCTGGGGATTATTAGGTTCTCACCAAAGGTTTGATCTTTTTACTTTTTGGGGGCAATAAGTTTTGCTACTAAAAACAGTTGCTTCCTGAGCCATCTTTCTGAAAGAGAGTCTTCAACAAATACGCTACACTGTTTCAAAATTCCAATGACAATTTAAAATAGTCAACATCTGTCCTTGTCAGGCTTCTTATAAGGTATCTTTTCCATTTGCCAGAGTCACTGTAGCTTTCATTAAGTTGTTTGCCATGGAGAACGTGAAATGGGGTAGAACAATTTGGACAAGCTGTACCATCCACTGATGAGCAGTTTCCATTGTACGTACGAACCTGTAGGCTTCTTGTGTGCCCTTCAATGTGATGAAATGACTCAGAAGACAGGTTCTTTGTCACTCCATCGCTTTATCAGAACTGTCTGTAAGTCTAGATCTAGAAATCTCTTGCATCTCACATGTCATTTTCAAAAATCACCACATGGCCCCTCAGACGTGTTCGGAAACATAAATCCCAATGAATTATTATGCAGGATGTATAACGAATAACTGAACAAAAATTGCAAAAAAAAATATGAAAAGGTCACAATAAAATTCCCTTCTAACCTACAAGGTGCTGCCTCAAAAGGGTGATAGCAGCAAAATGGCAGGGGTGGTAGTGGAAGGCAGCCAAGTAGAAATAATGAAAATTCCTTCTTTAAAGTGAAAATTCCCTCCAATTTCTATTGCCACTCTGGGTTCAACTTGTCTGCTCCATGGATCAGCCAGGAGTGTCGGAGGTTTGGGGAAGGCTGTGTAATTCTTGTCTAAGGCTCTCCATACATGCAAGACGGCACCCACCCGTCATTAACAGCCTTCCGCAAATGCACGCACTCCCACTGTTCACCGCCATCCAGCAGGGCAAAAGAACCTCTACCTAAATTCTGACGAGTCAGCTGGGTCACTAGCAACACTAGCATCATGGGGTTTGTGAAGTTCCAAAAATGGTGTTTACTGTTTCGTTCAAGATCTCTGGCAGAATCACGAGGGTTGTCTCACAAGATCCCTCGTCTATGTGTAGTACAAATGAACACGCACATTTATATCTTACTGTTTATGCTAAAGTGTTTTAGAAGTAAATAACAGATGATTGGTGAGTGTCCACTTTCCTATGATTGTCCTTGGGCATCGGAGGGTTTCTGAAACAATTCACGTGACCCAGCTGTGGTAGAGATGTTTCTGATGGTTGGTACCTCCCATTGGTCTGCTAACTGTAGGGGGCATCTCTGGTAAGCTTGCTCTGCCAGCTTCCCCAAGGACAGTTTCATACTTTTCCTTCTGTCTTCAAATCACACATCGACCCTCCCTCTTATGCCTTCTCCCGAAGGCTCTCAGTTTCTAGCCACGTCCCTCATACTTCAAGACCTGCTTCATACCCTCCTCAGGGGTAATATAAACCTATTTGAGTTAGCCTCAACCTTCATGTAGTTCCTTCTGCCATCATGAAAGAGGTGTCCTTCCTTTTAACCGTGACAACCTCTTTGCTTGGTCTGCATCCTGTCTAGTCTTTTCCCCTTCAAGACTTTCATCTGTGTTGTCCCATTTCTCTTACACCAGCCTGTCTTTCAACTGGGTCATTTCCATCAACATGAAAATGTACTGTAGTATCTCTCAACGTAAAAACAAAGTGAAAAATGCCTCCAGATGTTATCCAGCCCTATGACCTCTTTCACAGTAAAACCACTTGAACTAGTGCTTCCCACAAACTCTTTCCACTTCCTCACCTGTCAGCTCTCCTCAGACTAATACACATTTGTGTCACTTCACTCTGCCTGCTTTTGTCCACGTGACCACTGTCTTCTAGTTACCAGATAGGCTGATTCTACACCTCCTCTTAGCAGCATTTTGTGTAATTCACCTCCCATCTTTTATTTATTTTTTGCTACAAGAATATTTATTTTTGTAATGGGTTTATTGAGATACAATTTATACGCCACACAAATAGTTCATTTAAAGCATACAATGTGATGGTTTTTAGGATATTCTCAGAGTTGTACAACCATCACCACAATAACTTTTACAACACTTTTATCATCCCAGAAAGAAACCCTGCACTCTTACTGTGGCCATCACTTTCTAATCTCTCCAACTCCCCACCCAGCCCAAGGCATCGAATAATCTACCTTCTATCTCTACAGAATTTTCTATTCTGGACGTATCATTTAAATATAATTATACAATTTATATTATCTTTTCACATAGCATGTTTTCAAAGTTATCCATGTTATAGACTGGATCAGTACTTCATTCTATTTTTTTTTTTTTAAAGATTTTATTTATTCATTTGACACAGAGAGAGAGAGACCACAAGTAAGCAGAGCAGCAAGCAGGGGGAGGGGGTGGAGGGAAGCAGGCTTCCTGCTGAGCAGAGAGCCCAATGCAGGGCTTGATCCCAGGACCCTGAGACCATGACCTGAGCCAAAGGCAGAGGCTTAACCATTGAGCCCCCCAGGTGCACCAGTACTCCATTCTTTTTGATTGTCTAATAGTGTTCCACTGTGTGGATATATCATATTTTCTTTTTTTTTTTCTTTTCTCTTGGGTACATGCCAAGGAGTAGAATTACCAGGGCAAATGGTAACTCTATGTTTAACCTTTTGAGGAACCACAAGACTATTTTCCAAAGTGGCTATGCCAATTTATGTTCCCACCAGCAATCAATAAAGGTTCTAATTTCCCCCCTTTTTACCAACACTGGTTCTTGTCCACCTTTTTGATTATTGCCATCCTAGTGGATGTGAAGTGGTACATCATTGTGGTTTTGACTGGCATTTCCCTGATGACTAATAAGCACTATTCATGTGCTTATGGGTCATTTTTATATCTACTTCAGAGAAATGTCTGTTTGAATCCTTTGCTCAGTTTAAAAATTATTTACTGATATTTTTATTATTGAATTGTGTGTTATTTATATATACTGGATACAAGTTCCTTATTTGATAAATGATTTGCAAATATTTTCTCCCGTTTTGTGAGTTGTGATGAAATTCAATTTATTTCATTTCCTTCTGTTGCCTGTGCTTTTGGGGTCATATTTGAGAAATCATTGCCTAATTCAAAGTGACAAAGATTTATCCCTTTGTTTTCTTCTAGGAGTTTAATAGTTTAACTCTCCAATTTACATGCATTTTGAGTTAATTGTTGTGTATAATGTGAGGTAGGGATCCAACTACATTCTTTTGCATGTAGATATCCAGTTGTCCTAGCACCATTTGTGGAAAAAACTATTCTTTCTTTTTTGAACTGTTCTGGTGACTTTGTTAAAAATCAATTGATTTTTAAGTGTGAAGGTTTGCTTCTAGGTTCCTAGTTCTATTCTTTTGACCTATATACGTGTTCTTATGGCAATTCCACACATCTTCTTATAACACATTATCCTCTTGGCTTCCAGATCACAAAACTTCCCTGTTTTTCTCCAAACTTTCTATATCCTATGTAGGTTCATCTGTTTCTGCCAGGCATCCTCTAGTATTTACATTTGTCTAACAAACTTGCTTAACTCTACTTAGATATCGCATAGGTGTTTCACACTTTATGTGTCTGAAACTAATCTTTTGCTCCTGTCACACACCAAAAATTTCTGATCCAACTCATCCCATCATAATAAAAGGCATTTTCTGCCCAACTTAAACTGGAAACCTGAAAATCATTCTTGTCTCCCTCTCTTAGCTTCATCTACATCAGTTAGGATCTAATCAAAAGACACCTCACTAGTTATTTTAACAGAAATAATTTAATATAAAAAATTCTAGTCAGATATTAGAGGATATGAAAAGGCAAAAAAGAAGTTCTGAGCTATCCCAATGATAGTAAATGCAGGGCACAACTATAGCCCTACGGCTGTGGAGACCCAGGGATAAGGTTGGAATTATTATTATTATTATTATTATTATTATTATTATTATTATTTAAAGATTTTATTTATTTATTCAACAGAGAGAGAGAGAGAGAGATCACAAGTAGGCAGAGAGGCAGGCAGAGAGACAGTAGGAAGCAGGCTCCCCGCTGAGCAGAGAGCCCGATGCGGGGCTCCATCCCAGGACCCTGAGATCATGAACTGAGCCGAAGGCAGAGGCTTTAACCCACTGAACCACCCAGGTGCCCCACGGTTGGAATTATTAAAAGTTTGGGGTGATGAGAAGCTTGGGAGAGGTATTCCATGGAGCAGGGATTCAGATTTCTAAGGAGGGATCACTACTGGCTGTTGCTGGTACCTGGAGGTGAGGGTGGGGATCATAATGAAGGTGAATCTGGCAGTATTAGGAGACAGACATAAAACAAACTGAAATGCACCGTCACAGCCCAGGTGTAGAATGCTGACTGGAGCAATGTTGACAGGAACAGGAAAGAGCAGGTCCCTTCTGACCTCTCTAGCTTTCTAGTAACTCTTTAATGCTCCTTTTGGCAGAGCACAAGTTGGGAGCTGACGAAGTCATGTGGATTTGAAGAATCTCTGTCTCAGCATCAAAAAAGTGAATGAGGAAGTGTGGCTTTAAAGCTAAGAAACAGTAATTTAATAGCCAGGACACTCCACTCTTCATTTAGTTCCAGACCTCCCGTTGCTCCTACCGATGTGCTCTGAACCTTACCTGAGCCTCTAAACTCAGTCCTGAACTCAAGAGACTTTGGTCATTTTAACTTTCTTTCAGATCCTCAAATCACATAATAAATTATTTTTTTTTACTTTTTTTTATTGAAGAGAGAGAGATTACAAGCAGGTAGAGAGGCAGGCAGAGACAGAGGGGGAAGCAGGCTCCCCGCCAAGCAGAGAGCCCGATGCCAGCCTTGATCCCAGGACCCTGGGATCATGACCTGAGTTGAAGGCAGAAGCTTAACCCACTGAGCCACCCAGGCACCCCGACATAATAAATTCTTGCGTTAGGATCATTACACACTACGTGGACCTTTCCCTAGCCCTGTGCCAGTTTTTTGGCTTGTTTTTTGTTTTGTTTTGTTTTTTTGCCCTGGCTCATTCCTTTTCATCTTTAACATCTTAGCTAAATTATCTCTTGCACTGAGTGGGCTTCCTTATCCACACAAAATAGCAACTGACCTTTGTTCCCAGCACTATTTTCTTTTCCTTTGTTGCACTCATTATAATTTTCACTGTATGTTTGTTTGTGGGGCTATTTGTTTTATGTCTGTCTCCATCAACAGAACGCAAGCTTCATAATTTGTTCATCATTTCGTATATATGACCTAGTGCCACTCCCACCATTTAATAATGCTGAATAAATATGGATGGAAGGGATGCTGTATGGAGCCGCCTCATTCCATCAAGAGGGGTCGAGTTCATCCACAAAAGAATCAATTTCAGACTGAGTAAGTGTTGGGTCAGTAATTGTGAGTTTGGGTGGGGAGAGGGGAGGTGCGTGAAAAGCCCAGTGAGGAGAATAATTTTCTTGCCTTCATGTTAAACATAGCACCAAAACCAGAGTTGCATTAAGAAAAATTTAAGAAACAGAGCCAAAATTATCTGGGGGGAAAAAAACCCAGAAAATGGCTATCTGGAAGACATGGAAATAGGCAAGATATGTTCTCATTATGGACACTCGGAAAGCCAAACACAGCATCCAGAGCAACCTGATTGCCCCTGAGAACCAGGAAAGGGTTAGTTTCTGGTGTACTAGCACAGAAGTAGTTGAGCCAGTAGAAAATGTTCCAATAAAAGCCATGTGTCAGGGCGCCTGGGTGGCTCAGTGGGTTAAGCTGCTGCCTTCGGCTCAGGTCATGATCTCAGGGTCCTGAGATCGAGTCTCGCATCGGGCTCTCTGCTCAGCAGGGAGCCTGCTTCCTTCTCTCTCTCTCTCTCTCTCTGCCTGCTGCTCTGTCTCCTTGTGATCTCTCTGTCAAATAAATAAATAAAATCTTTAAAAAAAAAAAAACAAACCATGTGTCCGTGAACTGATTACATTAACAAGGAGGTGTAACACATCTACCAACCCTATCTCTAGATGAGGGAAGGGAATGTTTGGGAGCTAAGAGTAAAAGAGAGGTGTAAGGAAATGGGGTTTTTCAAACTGACCTACATTTTGTCCCTTTTCTTTTTGTTGTTGTTGTTTTGTTTTGTTTTGTTTTGTTTACTCGCCTGTTCTCAAGGACCCCAAAACAAAGTATTTTCACTAAAAGGACTAGTCTCCATTGACACCCTTCAGCAGATAATGTGGGGAATTCATTGCTTGTAGTTGGGGCTGACTTTGTGGGTGCACAGCCAGCACAGTTGTACGGGACCCCAGCTCACAAGAGAAACACACTTGATCTCACATTCTTCTGTTGCCATCTTGAAATGCAAATAACTTTTGAGCAAGGGGTACTGCATTTTTATTTTGTACTAGACCCTGCAAATGATAAAACCAGTCTTTCTTTTAGTGTAATTCTATATGATGCTGAATGTAATATGTCCTTCCCAACCCTAGGTCTCATTAGGAATGAAATTTTCATTCACTGTTAATTTCTTCTATTAGTTTGAATCTAGAAAGTTCTATGACCCAGAACTCTTCCCCATTCCTGAGACTTCCACCCCTGCCCTCCACTACCAGAAGCTTCAGTACTACTCCACAATAAGCATGGGTGGGAATTCATGCTGGCTCAAATTCCCCAAAATGAAGGTCACAAACCAACAGATCCTCCAAAGATGGTCTTGCGCAACATAAATGAGGGCAGGGGCAGCCCGTGTTCTGGGGATGATATTAAAGGGTGTGTGAAATAACATAAACCGGCTCCCTCCTCTCTCTGTAGCCTCAGGTCCCTGGTCTCACACAGTTTAAAGCACAATTTGAATTTTTAGTATGTTATAATCAATCCCAGCTTCCCTCTTAAAAGTTTGTGTAATTATATATATATATATAAACATGTAAAGCATTTGCTAGTTCTCTAAGTGTTTAACCTACTTTGTGTCTTTTGACTACCACAGTAACCTGTGCAGCAGACAGGATGTATCTTACAGTCCCTCATGGCAATGTCGTCAAGGGCAGAGAGTGGAAAGAAGGCAGGTAAACCAGGGTCAGATCTTGGCTAGAAGGCTTTCTTGTCTGTCAAGTGGGGTTTTAGAGAGCTTAAACGTGAAGTTGTATAAAAATCCATGGGCAATGCCTAGCAGTCATAGCTACTCCACATACGGGAGCTTCGGTTGTGTGTGTGCTTTCTCAGGAAGGCCAGGACAGCACTGTCCTGATGAGAACCCATCCGCTTCCCTCCTTGCTGCCCTGACTTCGCTCCGCCGTTCCCAGACTACATCACACTGTCCTGTGGCCCGTTGGCTTTCCACCTCCTGCTCTCTCAGAAATTGCTGCTGCCCCTTCTCTATCTGGCTCACTCCCACTTATTCCTAAATACTAAATACCCCTTTCCTCACCTTTCCCCAATGGCCCTCCTGCACCTGCGTGAGGTGCTCATTCCATTCTGTGGGCTCCTGTCTCCCTCTCTTCTCACCTCTATGGCTGCAGAATGTTGTACCGTAGACATCTGCTCCCAAGTTTACCACCTTTGGTGTCTATACTTACCAGTAGCGTAGGACCCCTGTTTTTCCTCTCTGCTTCTGAGTCTCTGAATAGATGCTCAGTAAATATTTCTCCTTAAATGAACAAATATGTAAGTGGATAAAAGAAGGCAGGAAGGAATGACTTAATTTGCTTGGTATGCGTGTGTGTGCCCCCTAGTAACAGAAGCCAGGAGCAAACCAGCCTTTCTAATAACCTGGAGATAAGCCAGCACTCCCTTTTGAAGCTGAAAGCAGCAGGACATCATTTCTCTAAACAAAAGGAGTTCTGGGGTTTTCAGGAATCTGGCCCGTGGCCACAGGTATAGAAACAGCAGACTGCTGGATCTGGGTTGGGGGAAGGAGCATCACTTGACTGCAGAGATCATTTTTCTTGGCACTTGTCAAAGAAGAGGACAGAGACATCTGCATGCCCCAATGACATCACTTGGCCCTGCCTTGCACAATAGAGGGAAAAAAACTGTCAGGGCAAGTGTCCAGTTTATCTAGATAGAGCTGAGCCGAGGCTAGGATTTTCCACCCCTCTCCCCACCCTTACTGATCCCAGCACTGAAATGGCTCATGGATCTCCGGATAAAACTGACCGCAAAGAGCCAAACTCGTAATCGGATTTGCAGCCATGAATTCAAGGCACTGTTACCACCTCCCTCTTGCTCTTCACGCCTCCATCCTCCTCCAACCTAACTCCCGCCCAAGGAAGCCACTGTCTTCAATCTGGGCGTGGTCATCCCTTGACGCCTTTCTTTGTACTTAAACTATACATGCACATATTCTTAAGACTATAAACACTGCTTTATATTAGTTATTTTTTAAAAAAAGATTTTATTTATTTATTTGACAGACAGAGATCACAAGTAGGCAGAGAGGCAGGCAGAGAGAGAGGGAAGCAGGCTCCCCACTGAGCAGAGAGGCTGATGCGGTACTTGATCCCAGGACCCTGAGATCATGACCTGAGCCAAAGGCAGAGGCTTAGCCCACTGAGCCACCCAGGCACCCCTGCTTTATATAATTTAAACTTTACATGTTATACAATATTGTATGTATGTTTTCATCTTGATTTTCCTTAAACTTACTGTGTCTTCCCGATGCGACATTGTAAGATCTATCCTCATGGAGCACTCTTCTTCATTCATGATATGTAATGGCATGCCTTTTGGTAGTATCAGCTCCCTTGGGGGACTGTCAAATGTGGCAGAGATGCCAGTTCAAGATGCCTTGCGTGCGTTACGGGAGATGGGGGTGGAGAAGCAGAGAACAAACTGTGCACAGGGCTCTACCTTTTTTCATCTTGAGGTGTCTGGTTGTGTCATGGGGCTGGGGGTACCTGTGGCATGTTGTGCAACATGCAGATAAGACTGGTCTTACTTTGTTCACACCTTGAGTCATTCTATAATCTGATAGTATCTTATTGCCAGAAGAACTCTAGACTGGAAGTTAGGAACCCAGACTCTTGTCCCAGTTCTTGGTAAGAACTTGCATGATCTTGGGCAAGAGGTTTCACCTCCTGATCCTCCTGGTTTCCACATGGAATATAAATGATTCCTCTAAGCTGCACTGGTCTGAGGGAAACATGGATGTGGTTATTGGATGAAATGTAGTGAAACTGTTGAACTTCGTACAGAAGGACCCAGTGCTCCTCTCTGCAAAGGAATTTTGCAGATGGGACTAAAGTAGGAGGAAATTGAAATGGGAGATTACCCTGGATTAGCAGGTAGACCCAGTGTGATCACAAGAGTCCTTATACAAGGGAAACAGGAGGGTGAGAGTTGAAGAAGCAGGAGACATGGTGCTAAAAGCACAAATATGTGTGTCGGGTGTGGGGGAGAAGCAGAGAGATTTGAAGATACTCCATTATTTGCTTTGAAGATGAAAGAGGAGACAGAGGTCAAGGAATGAAATGGTGTCTAGAAGCTGGAAAAACAAAGGGTAGACAGAATTTCCCCAGAGCATCCAGAAAGAACACAGCCCTGCCAACACCTTGATTTTAGGACTTCTGACTTCTAGAACCATAACCGAACGCATTTGTGCTGCTCTCACCACTAAATTTGTGGCACTCTGTTCTACTACCAATAGGTAATTAATACAGGGGGTGAATGAGTTCGACATGATAAATCCACTCCAGCATTTCTATCTCCCCTTTTGATTCCTTTGTGTGCACTGAGCCAAGACATTTCTGGCACCACCAAGTCCTTCAGTTGGCCCACAGTTTCCCAAGTCAATGTTTCAGTCAACACTCCACGTAAATGTTGAGAACCATTCTCAATTATCTGAGCTTAACCCACAGAAGGCAGAATCTCAGTAAGTGTCCCTTAGATGATAAATTCCGCCTAATCTACAATTATGTTCTTTTCTTCTATGACCTTTAGAACGCCGCTCCCATCTTTCCCTGGCTTCTGTTGATCTTAATTAGCAAAATCTTGCAATTTGTTAAGTGTGTGAGCCTGTTCCTTTCAGGTGGGACTTTGTGCTTAACCACTGAATCTTTGCGGGGATCCTGCCTGAGGTGTTGTCAGGAATGGAGAAACCAGGGACCTGGAGGCAATGAGAGAACTGACGCACCCTTGTTCAATCATCACTTCAAGTGAGATCTTTACATGAAGTGACAGAAACAGAGGCTCTGCTTCTGCTGGTAATGAAGCTCCGTTCGGGTTTACATCTGACACCTTCCTTCCTATCTTCTCTTTCCTAACATGGTTCTCTTTTCGCAAAAAAGACGGTGTGAGGTTGGAAATGCACAGCCTCTGCTTTACTTCAGCAGCTTACAAAGGTAGACTGAGTCTCTGATTCTTAGATGCATCAGCCTGTGGCTACAAAATGTGAGAAATGTTTTTTAAGGGCATTCACAGAAGTTTCTTGGCTTTCTATTTATTAAACATGGAATTTAAGCCTTGCGTTAGCATATTTTGTTTTCATTAAGCTTTCTGGTACAGTAAAAAACAAGGAGCTCGTATTCTGAAGGTATAGTATCTTTATTGTTTTCAAT
Organism: Mustela nigripes; assembly: GCF_022355385.1. Classification (NCBI taxonomy): domain Eukaryota; kingdom Metazoa; phylum Chordata; class Mammalia; order Carnivora; family Mustelidae; genus Mustela; species Mustela nigripes. Next base: position 113,722,979 of record NC_081562.1, on the reverse strand, counting down.
CCAACCAGATAAGATTACAATCCCCAGATCTCAGCCCCTCCCCTTTTTTGGGAAGACTGATACTACTTACTCTTGGGGTAAAAGTTCAGTTGCAGAGAATAGACCTTACGCTAGCTGGTTTAAGTAAGAAAAGACTCTTATCACAGACTATTAAACGCATTCTATAATCATCAGAGAAACGGCGGAAACAAATTCTGGGCTGTGCTTCTAAGAACAAGTTTTAAATCACAGGGCATACCTGGCAGCCTGGCGAGTTGCCACTTCTGCTGTGGTCAGACTTGAAGAAGCTGCTGACCGAAGGACTAAAGCTGACTCTGCACCTACTGGTTCCAGAACTACACTGCTGGGCTAGGACCCATGCAAACACACTAGGAGGTTCATTGCCCATCTCACATTCAAATCCCAAGCAAATGTTTCTGCTCAGCAGACCTAAGCCATAGCCAGTACCACCCCGGCCAAACAAACAAACAAACAAAAAAAAAACAAACCAAACCAAAAGCCTCTAGCAGCAAGGGCGTTCTAGGAGACTTAATCTGCAGCTTCACAGCATTTCCTCTAGGAAGAAAGCCATGCACCGTGTTGGCTCATTTCCCTGGAGGGTTCCTGATGACGTGCCGTCAAGGATCTATTAGGAAAACTGCGGTGCCAGTCACCAGAGCCAGATGGCTGTATTGGTGGCTTTGGGACACACCCGTGTAAGGACCTATTTTGAAACTGTTCCTGCTCCCCTTCCCCCAGGGGATTTACTTGGAGACAAATCCCGGAAACCAGCTCCAGGTAACAAAGCCCAGATACAAAGGTGGGTCAGGCCAGGTGGAGACATCCGATCAGTGGGGGGGCTACATACTGTCTCCCTGGTTACCAAGGAGTATGGGCCCCGTCCTTTGGGAGCCTTTTGGGCGCCAATCCCAATCAAGGGATTAGGATGGTAATAGGCTGGTTCAGATGTCTACTAGGGTAAATTGTAACTCAATTGGTCACCTAGCATCACTGTGGAGTTTCCTGTGTGTGTTACAATCTCATTGGCCACCTGTGCGTGGCCAGGCCCGACCGCATGGCCTTTGCCCTTAAAAGCTAGTCCGTGAAACAGAGAAGGGTCGCCCTCTCTTGTAAGAGGTGCGTCCACAAATGTTCAGTTAGATTCTTCAATTTTTTTTTAATTTATTTTTTAATTTATTTTCAGCATAACGGTATTCATTATTTTTGCACCACACCCAGTGCTCCATGCAATCCTTGCCCTCTCTAATACCCACCACCTGGTACCCCAACCTCCCACCCCCACCCCCGCCACTTCAAACCCCTCAGATTGTTTTTCAGAGTCCATAGATTCTTGATGCTTGGCGCGAAATAAAGCTTTGCTTGACCTTCGCTTTGTATCAGTCTCACTCCTTTAATCACGGACCCATTATTGGGGCATAACACCCGAAATCTCTTCAGGACAGGGGTCTGAGAGACAGAACCAGCCCTGAGAAGAGGCAGGACCAGCTGCCTTGCATTTTAGGAAGGGAATTCGGCCTCAGTGCGTCTATGTTCCTCAGTTCAGAAATGCAGACTCTGAATTGTGTTCTATTGTTATCTTTTTGTGTTTTAGATTTTCTTTCATAGTTACTTTTATCTCATTTTTCTAAGTCCTCCAGTTCTATTGCAGAATGAGAGGCAAATGTCGCTCCTGTATTCAAGATAGGCAGGGGGAGCCGCTGAGAGCCAGCGAGCGTGCCTACCACAGGGGATTTCCCTCCGACCAGCTACTCGATTTAAGATTTCTCAGTTTATGTTCAATTTTGGCAAATGGGCGAGCCAAATATACACTGTTTTTATTTTGAAGTTTGTATCTATACAATTAACTAAGTAAAAGCTAGCATGCCACATGAATGCTAATTAATCACGCCTCATTTAAATAACAACAATTAAGACATTGTTCAAGCTGTCCTGGTTTGCATATGCAAATTGTGTTTTCCTCTGCTACTGGAAACTAACTCATCACAGCTGCGTGAAAAAATGTCTGGTTTATGAAGTTTCCATCAATCTTCACATGATAATGCTTAGTTATGCTGAATTAATTAGCATTTGCAAATTAACAAATTTGACTTTCATCTACATCTACCTTTAAGTCCCAGAATTGTACCATGAATCCCTAAGAGAACTAGTGAAGAAAAACCATTTAATAGTAAACCAAATAATATAACATTTAAATTGGAGAGCACACGTGTGAAGAAACTGGAGAACAAGCATGCGTCTGACAGACGGAACATACGGAACCTTTTGATTTATACAAGAGCGATGGTTCCTGAGAGCCCCCAACAGTCCGCATTGGCACAGATTCTCCAGTGACTAAGACTGTTCTTTTTTCATTATACCTCTTTCCATTTTCCCATAAGCATTTTTAAGCTTTGTATTGTTTATGTAAGCCGAAATCACCAAATCACCTCAGAATTTTACAATAAAGCACAAGAAGGGTTGTTATTTTAGTCATTGCTGTTAACAGGGGTGCACGTACGTGTTTTGACATCTCCTATGGTCTATGCAGCCAAACCACTTCTCCCTCTGTGCACTCACACCAAGGAAGACTAGTTTGTCATTTATGTAGATGTATATTGGAGATTTGTATACCTTTTAAAAAAAGATACCTCTAAGCCCCCAAACCCAAATCTTAGAAAATATCCGCATTTCCCCCCTCCCACCCCAATGACTCAGTCTAGAACTCAATGTGCTCTAGGAGTAAACTTGGGTATTTCTTTTTTTTAAATTTTTTTAAAATTTTTAGTTATTTATTTATACATTTAAGATTTTGTTTATTTGTTTGACAGAGATCACAAGTAGGCAGAGAGGCAGGCAGAGAGAGAGGGGGAAGCAGGCTGCCTGCTGAGCAGAGAGCCCAATGCGGGGCTTGATCCCAGGACCCTGAGATCATGACCTGAGCAGAAGGCAGTGGCTTAACCCACTGAGCCACCCAGGCGCCCCAAGTTGGGTATTTCTAAAAATCCAATATGGATAATTGGATAAAGAAATAGTATCCAAATTTTTTCTCAGCTATGCAAGCCTAGCCACAAACCACCGGGTTCTTCTGGGTCTTAAACACTGGCAATTGACAAAAGACTTTTTCCTAGGCTGAATGTGTAGCCTTGTCTCCAATTAAAGGCTTCCTTCCTCAGTGCTATACTATTGATTAATTCGTAATCTGCTAGCACATCTTCTTGTGTTTGTTACCTAAGACACAGTTCCAGAGAGGAATTCTTCGTGAAACACCTTGTCAGTGATGATTCAAAGTACAATTGTGCATCTTAATGATTTCTTGGTGAACAGATGTTATTCTGAATAATCAATTTTGTTATTCATCTGCTTCTCTCTTCTATCTTTCTCAGATAATATTTATCAACTGGATAATTTATCTTCATAATCAAGAAATTAGTCACATATGCTTGTGGTGTGTGGTAATTGGGGAAAAAATTTCCCGAGATCAAGAGGGGTTGAAATAAATTGTAACTGACTAGGCAAACTGACTTCAATATTTTATTGATTTTCATAAACTATTAAAAAGCATCAGATGTTACCATTTCTTGCCTCCCTGAACACATAACAGAGGGTTTCTGGGCAGTGTCAGAGGCACTAATACATTCAGCTGCCAATAGCATCTATCTCCGTAGCAAGAACAACTTCTTTGGCATGGCTTCATTGCCTGGTCCTATAAGGAGAGCAAAATACTTGGTATCTTTCCAGAATACATGTTGACCCCCATGAGAACCCATGAAGGAAACCCACAAGTTTTTAAGTACCATATTAATCAACCATGTTTAGTAACTTTCACATAGACACATGCAAAAATTTGCTTCCACACTGTTTTTGATAATCTATTCTGGAGAGAGTAACTTGGTTAATTCATGTGCCAAGTCCATGAACTCATTAAATCTTTCTGGAGCCCTGCATTAAGATTCTGAGGTCCTATATAAATTTAAAAGGAAAGAACATTGGTCAAACATCATTTTTGCCTTGTCTCCCATCTTTTGCATGGAACTTTGCCCTGCCAAACCACCTGTACACAGGGGAGGTATGACAGCACCTCAGTTCACCTACATTGTGCATCTTTTATCTTCTGTCCAGGGACATCTGTGTTCCTGTTGTCTGATGTGTTTGCAGAAAATGGACTAGCCTTTCTAGCAGAGGGCAAATTGTTGGGGCAACCCTTGGCCTTGGGCTGGGAGCCAGTGACCCAGTACTCCATTTCTGTCTTGGAAAGACCATTCTATACTGTTCCTCAGATGGCCCTTAGGGTGGAGCATTAGTTGCCCGCAGCAGGCACCAGCTCAATAATGCCTTCATGGATTCCCTCTTTCACCCCCTCAACTCCCCATTCCTAGCCTCTGAAAGCTCTTCTCAAAGTAAATTGTTGCCATAGAAGTTCTTATTTCTAGTTCTGGTTTTTTTTTTTTTTGGAAAATCCAAGCTAGGAAAAAATACCACACTAAATTATTGGGGTCAGCCATGAGGGAAGGATTCATGAGGGGTTACAACTCCATGGTTGCCATGCAGAGTCTCTTCCATCCTTTATAATGACCTAAATTCTAATAAAAACAGAGCAGCTGACCCTGCCCAGAGGGTTGGTCAGCTGAAGTTGTATCATTAGGTAAGAACCAACAAAGTGTTTTAACGTCAAGCTCTATCTTTGGCTCATTACCTTTAAAAAACCGAGACAAATTATTCATTCCCGTCATCCATCAATAATATCAATAACCTTATCTGGGTGTTTTTTCTGGGTGTGTACTTTTTCAAAATATGATCGAAGTGTTGGGGAAGATCAAGCTTGATCTTCCAAGTAACAACAACACCTACTTGAGGACTAACATGTAAATGATGAAGAGAAGGCCCAAGGAGAAAAGTTAAAATAATACCACGAAATAGCATATTTTAAAAGCTATTTTAAATATGCTATTTAAATAGCATATTTTAAATAGCATATTTTAAATGACACGAAGAAAGACTCATTACCTTCAGGGTGACTCTCCAGGGAAGAGGTGGAAGTTGACTGGAGGTACTGAGCAAGATTGCACAGACAAAGGAGGAGACAAATTTCCAGGCTGAGCACTGGCTTGGACAAAGTGTAGCATGGGAATAATTAGTCAGCAAGTTTAGTAGAGGATGCTTATGGAAACAGAAGGAGATACGTTTGGGGAGATAGAGTGGGGCTAGACTCTAGAGAAAGAAGAAGATCAGAGTTAGAATCTACAAGCAGAGGGTCTTACTATTTATTGACTCAAATTCTTATCAACAACACCTGATATTTTGGATCAGAAGCAGTGAGAAAATATCTCAGGCCATATAGGAAAGCACAAAGAAGACCACAGTGTGCTCTTAAACCACACAACTGCTCCCCCCATGACTTGGGGAGAGTGAAAAGTTAGTGTGGGAACTTTAAATAATGCTTGAACACCAGAGAAGCAAAAAACAAGAACTTATGGTTTAAGCCTGCAGCTTCTAGCCTGGATACCAATGTTTTTTCTTTGAAAGACTTTAAGTAATCTCTACACCCAATGTGAGGCTTGAACTTACAACCCTGAGATCAAGTGTCACATGCTTTACCAACCGAATCAGCCAGGCTGATTTTTTCTGAACAAAGTCACTGTTCTTTACAAAAATCATCTCTAGATTCCAAGACTTAGAAAGTGTTCTAAATCCCCATAGTAAGTGACCAATTAAATGAAGCTTAAAGTTTTTTAAGTTTTATTTTCCATTTCATAAAAAAAAAAAAAAAACATTAAAAATCCATGACCATGCATCAATGAATTTCCTAGTTCGAGTTTCAGCATTTGACTAGAACTTGAATGTCTCCATTAAATTTTTACATTTGGTTAGAACTTAAATGTTTCCATTAGGTTTTTACATTTCTGTAGGAAATCCTAACTTACTTGTCCATGAGGGATGGCCAAGTCAGCTTCCATGGATTTGGATTCACTGCTTTCCCTCTGATTTGAAAAGCAGATAACAGACTGAAATAATTTTTTTTGTTTCACATGTTTCTACTCAGATCCCTTAGGATGTCCACTTTCTATCTTCTCAAGCATTCAAAAATTCTCTCTAGCAATCTTGAAATGTGCAGTAATTTTCTTATTGCTTTTTCCATTCTGTTTTGAGTTTAATTCTTCAAGATTCCATTATTTAAGCTTTATGTAAGTGATTATTATGATTTAATTACATCAGAAACTCAGCCGGTGAATTTTCTACAACTAACCAGGGGAAAAAGCTTTTTAATACTTAGATTTCCTTAGGCAAAGATAATACAATGGCTAAAAATTCCAGAAATTAGCAAATTCCATCATATTCATAATAAACCTGATGTCTTTGATAGTTCTGTGGTGGCGTTTCTATGGAATGAAAAGCCTTGTGCGAGCTGGAAAAATATTTAAGAGTGACATTATGAGGTCGCTCTTAACCTATTTTTTAACCTGCAGAAAAATAACAACAAAAAAGAACATCAGAAACATCATAGTCTTGGTTTCAAGAACTACTTTTGTCTGAATATGGAAAAAAAAAAATGTACCATGTTTGGCCACGGTTGACATTTCCCCATCAGATAGAAAGGAAGGCAAAGGTACATAGCAAAATGTGATTTTGATCAGTTGCTTGAGGTATCCAACAAGAATATATTGACCTTATGTCTTCTTCCAAGGATGCTACACAAGCATTTTCTTCACAAAAGACAAAACCAGTCACTGTTCAAAACCAACATGGCTAGGTTGAAAATATCAGCAACATCTGTGAATTTCTCTTCAAACCCATCAGCAGGAACAGGCGGTAATTTAACAACCAAATAAGCAAAGTAAATGACTCTACAGAGAACTCCCTTATAGAGGATGGGCTGTGGGAGTTGATGCAATCAAATTACTCAGGCTGTCCCACTGAGTTTGCAATTTTCTTCTCCAAATATAATGCCAACTATAGTGGCTGCTGCTGTAACCACCTAGGTCTGAATGTCCTCCACTTCCTGCTACCCATCTGCTACTCCCCTCAGAGAGGCCAGCTCCATGTCTTCCAAACCATTATAAACTCACAGCTTCTCATCTTTACCCATGCTATTGCCTCTTCCTAGAATGACTCGTGCATATTTCTTTCCTTGGAGAATGTCTGCTCATTCTTCCAGATCTCGTTCACAACAGTATCTTCCTCAGAAGGCTTTCTAGATACCCTGCCTCCCAGAGGCATGTCACAGGACAGTTAGTCATCATTTACGTTTTGATACGGACTTAAACCTTGTGTCCTCCCTCCTTCCAAAATTTATACATTGAAGTCCCAACAGGACCTGATTGTATTTGGAGATAGGGTCTTTATGGAAGTGATTAAAGTTAAGTGAGTCCATATGGGTGGGCTCTAATCCAATATGGCTGACGTCCTTACAAGAAGAGATTAGGGCACCTGGGTGGCTCGGAGGGTTAAGCGTCCGCCTTCTGCTCAGGTCATGGTCCCAGGGTCCTGGGATTGAGTTTCCACATAAGGCTCCCTGCTCCAGGGAGCCTACTTCTCCCTCTGCCTCCGCCGCCCTTAGTCTCTGTCTCTACTAAATAAATAAAATCTTTAAAAAATAAAAAAGAAGAAGAGGTGATTAGAACACAGGCCCACGTGGGGGGGGTACTATATAAGGACACAGGAAACATAGTCTGCAAGCCAAAGAAAGAACCAACCCTACCAATACCTTGCTTTCATGCTTCCAGCCCCCAGAACTGTGGAGGGGAAAAAAACTCGGTTGTTTAAGCCCCCTATCTGTGGTACTTTGTGATGCATCCCTAGCAAGTTAATCCACTTCTCCAGCCCCTCCCACGAGAATGTGAGTCTCCAAGACCGAACTATGCCTCAGTCCCACAATACGTGCTCAGTTCGCGCTTACTGAGTGAAAAAAAAAAAAAAAAAAAAATCTGACAATGAGACAGAACAGGGGAATGGACATAAGAATGTGGTAAAGGAGTCACTCGCCACGTTGACAGAGATGGTCACCCTTCTTCTCATAGAAACACACTCCTTACTTCTTGCTAACTACAAATCCGATTTTTCAAAAGCGAGGATTTCAAGATGGAAAAACCAGCTCCTGAACACGCTTGCTCCTGCTCTGCTAGCTGATGCTTGGGCAAAGGCCAAAAGTCAACTCTCAGTACAGATCAGGGACTTCAGCAAGCCGGAGTCCTGGCGGCCTCAACGGTGAGCAGCAGATAGCACTGCTTGTACTGATAAACGTATCCATCTCACACTCTAGTGGGGTTAGGAAAACCCTGAAGTAAATATCTTTAAACTAGCATTATTCATAAGAGATACGATATGGGAACAACTTACGTGTTTGTCAATGGTGAGTGGATAAAGAGCAGGTGGTATATATACAAAATGGAGTATGATTCAGCTTTAGAAATGAAGGAAACCCTGCCATTTGGGACAACATGGGTGAACCTGGAGGGCACTTACGATAAGGGAAATAAATCAGTCACAGAGAAAGACAAAGACTATAGGATCTCACATATATGGGAACCTAAAAAAATAAACAAAACCCTCAAACTCGGGTTGCCTGGGTGGCTCAGTGGGTTAAGCCTCTAGAGGTCTTCAGCTCAGGTCATGATCTCAGGGTCCTGGGATGGAGCCCCACAACGGGCTCTGTGCTCAGTGGGGAGCCTGCTTCTCCCTCTCTCTGACTGCTGCTCTGCCTACTTGTGATCTCTCTCTCTGTGTCAAATAAAATCTTAAAACAAAACAAAACAAAACAAAAAACTCAAACTCCTGGAGACAGAGAGTAGAAAACTGGCTGCCAGGGGTCAGGGGCTAGGAAGTAGGGGAAGAGGTAGGTCAACGGGCATAAGCTTCTAGTTGTAAGATAAGTAAGTTCTGGGATGTAATGCCCAGCATAGGGACTACAGTTAATCACACTGTATTGTACACTCTTAATTTGCTCACAGACTACATTTTAAGCCTTCTCAGCCATAAGGAAAAAAAAAGAACAAAAATGTAATTATGCAAGGTGATGAGTATGTTACTTACGTTGATTATGGGAGTCACTTCACAATGTATACCGATAGCAACTCATGTTTTACACTCTGTATTACAATTTTATTTGTCAGCTCTACCTCAAGAAAACTCAATAAAGTAGTTGTCAGTCTCTGCCCCATTACTCTATTATTTTAATGATAATTTTTAGCTCAAATTTATTTATTGCTATATTAATATCTACTAATTTTGCATGTTAACTTTGTGCATATAATCTTTGAAACACTCAACCTTATAATTTATTTACAGATTCTTTGTAGTTCTCTAAGTACACAATCATCTCATCCCTAATGATGCCTTTTTTTCCTCCTCTCCAAGCTTCATGTGTTTACTTCTTATCTCACTCTGCTGATTAGAACTTCTTGGATAATGTTAAAATGTGGTGAACGCAAATACTTTTGCCTTTATCTTGATAGCACATGATGAAGTTTTCACTTCACTTAAATTGACTCTAAGTTTTTTTTAGGTGTTTTTGTCAAAGAAGTAGTCTTCTCTAAGCTGAGAGTTTCAACATGGATGGATGTCAAATTATATCAATTGTTTTTCTGCATTTCTTAAAACAAGGGTGTTTTTCTCTTTCAATCAGGTATTGTGGTGAGTGATGCTGATTGTCTAATGTTAAACTCATATTGCAACAAGGCACGATGGATTATAGGTTTTAAATATTACTGGAATTGTTTTGCTCATAACTTGCCTCTGTATTTATGAGTCAGATTGGACTGTGAATTTCTGTATGTCCTTCTCAAATGTGACAGATGAATTCATAAAGAAAATGTGGTGTATACATACAATGGAATATGATTCAGTCTTGAGATAGTGTGCCAAGTGTGACAACGTGCGCGAACCTGGCAGACATCACGCTAAGTGAAATAAGCTGGCCAGAGAAGGACGATGCTGTACCATGATTCCACTTGCACAAAGAACGCAAAATAGGGATCCGATTCATAGAAACATAGAGTAGAATGGTGGGTGCCAAGGACTCAGGGCAAAACAGGGAGCTGCTGTTCAACAGGTTAAAGCCTCAGTAATGCAAGATGAATCTGTTCTAGAAATCTGCTGTACCACATTTTGCCTATAGTTAACAATACTGTATGAGGCTCTTCGAAATTAATTACGAGGTTAGCTATCATGTCAAGTTTTCTTACTGCAGTAAAAATTAAAAAAATAAAATAAAAAGGAGCACTCGTTTCATGCAATTGGTTGGAATAATGTCCTTTTTTTTTCCTATTCAATAATAGGTATAAGATGTAAGTTATCTTAGTAGTTTTATTACTTTAAACACATTTATTAAGGAACAATTTACCTGCAGTAAAATTCATACATATTAATTATACGATCAAGGTCTTTTGCCAAATGTCTATCTAGTACACCCAGTGGAGGCATAGAGCATTTCCATCTGTCTCTTCTGTCTCTTGTGTCTCCACGGTCTCACTTACCATCCCCAGCCCCTGTCCCCAGGAAACCACTCATCTACCGTCTATCACTCAGATAGGTCCTGCCTGCTCTAGAAGTTCACGTAAATGAAGACATGCAGTAGGTTCTCTTCCTCTGTGTCTGGCTTCTTCCACTCAGCATCAGGTGGAAGGCGTTGTTCCCGGACGCGTTCTATGCGGGAGCAGCACCAAAGCCGTGGTCCAGGCTGGGAGGAGGCATCCTTACCATCCTGTCCCGGGTATGATCCAGTTAAACGTGGCTTCTCCCAGCGGAAGCCCCCACGGGCAGGCATCCTGTCTGCTGACAGCAAGCCTTTGACAGGGCTGCTTCCCCGCGTGCTGTGGTTTGGTGTCGTTGAGAAGTCATGTTGTTGTTGCTGTTGGCCTTGTTGCTTTTAGGCCATTTCTGACAGAAGACGGTTCTGTCATTCCTGTGCCTTTTTAAGACTGGAAGTCAGGGACTTTGGACCTTGGTCAGAGTTAGCTGCTCCCTCTGCCTCAGAAAGGTCTGCTGCTCAGTGCCTCCCCCTGAGACATCCTAACCTCTGAGGCGGATTCCTCCTTCGGGTCTGATTTCCACGCCACACGTTCCCGCACTGCGCAGAGCGGCGCTCTGAAGTGAGCTTGTTGCCTTCTTGGTTTCAGTCCCTTCCCCTCCCGGAGTGGAAGGGGTACTTGAAATAATCCCTGAGCCAAAAAGGCTTTAATAGATATTTGTGAATGAGGGCACTACAGAAGTTGTCTGCTGGGGCTCCTGGGTGGCTCAGTGGGTTAAGCCTCTGTCTTCGGCTCAGGTCATGATCTCAGGGTCCTGGGATCGAGCCCTGTGTCAGGCTTTTGCTCAGCAGGGAGCCTGCTTCTCTCTCTCTCTCTCTCTCTCTCTGCCTGCCTCCCTGCCTACTTGTGATCTCTCACTGTGTGTCAAATAAATAAAATCTTAAAAAAAATAAAAAAAGGTATCAGTTGACTCTCCGGTTTTATAAATCGGCCTCCTATATGTTGCTTTAACATAAATTGGTATCTCCGGGGCTGGTCTTTCTTGATAGATTTGATTCTATCAAAACCATGAACACAGGCAAGGGGACTCTGGGACAACACAGTGTCCAGTCTAAGGGAGCTACTCCTTTGTCCTTCTGTCTCTCCCTTTCAACCCCGGCCTGTAATTTGACCAAAACTGAGAAGAAGCCTAGATTTAGGATCTTTCACTGACAGTTGCTTTTCTTTAAAAAAAAATTTTTTTTTAAATTTATTCAAGAGACACAGAGAGAGAGACTGAGTGCGGGGAGGAGCAGAGGGAGAGGGACAAGCAGACTCTGTGCTGAGCACAGAGATCATGACCTGAGCTGAAACCAAGGGGCCAGCGGTTAATCGACTGAGCCCCCCAGGTACCCCTGGCAGTTACTTTTCTGGAAACAAAAACCTTTAATTTTAGGAGATAATAACTTTTCTGAAACTGTCTTTAAGAACGAGCACCTATAGGGCACCTGGGGGGCTCAGCTGGCTTGGCATCTGCCTCCAGCTCAGGTCATGATCCCCGGGGTCTGGGATTGAGTCCCACAGGGGGCTCCCTGCTCAGCGGGACCCTGTTTCTCTCTCTGCCCCTGGCCGGACTCATTCTCTCTCACACGTGCTCTCTCTCTCTCTTTCAAATAAATAAAATCCTAAAAAAAAAAAAAAAAAAAAGAATGCCCACCTACAGAAGACAGAATGGCGCTTCCCAAAGACGCCCATCCCCTGATTCCCAGAGAGAACTAAAATCGCAGATCTTACAATAGAGATATCCTGAATTATCTGGGCAAACCTTGTCTGACCTCATGAGCCATTAAAGGCAGAGAGTTGTCTCTGGCTAGAGGCCGGAGATGTGGCAGAAGGGGCGTCCGGGAGCATCCATGCAAGAAGGTGAGGACATTGCTGATCTTCGATGTGGGCCCTCCGGTGAGAACTACAGGAGAACTTTGGGGGAGCTCCTCTCTGACAACCAGGAAGAAAATGAGGTTTCAGACCTACAGCCGTGAGAGATGGGACTCTGCCCCTCACCAGCCTGACGGACCCAGGAGTCACATCTTCCAGAGTCTCCCAACACCATGATTTCAGAGAAACCAGCTGAGTCCACCCCGACTTCTGGCCTACAAACTGTGAGATCACAAATTTGTTTTATTTTAAACCTTTCAGTGTATGATCATGTTATAGCAGCCGTAGTCAACACACACAGCACTCTATTTGAAAACAGTCATTCCTTGACTCAGGACTATCGATTAATTATCAATGAATAAATCTACTTATTTATTGACTTATCACTGCTCTTTATGGAGATAATCTGACTCATTTTCTTTTTTTATTTTTTTAATATTTATTTATTTGAGAGAGAGGGAGAGAGAGCAGACAGGGGGAGGGACAGAGGGCGAGGAAGGGGGAGAATCTCCAGCAGACTCCCCGCTAAGCACAGAGCCTGCCATGGGGCTTGATCTCACAACCTTTCGGGGGCTGGGGAGGGCTGAATGTGTGGGGAAGTGAATGTAGTGGGTGCACCAGGAAGGTGGCTGAGGTGTGGGGCTGGGCCACCGCGTCAGCAAGAAGTGAGTCCCTGGCAGGCTGGGGCAGGGGAGTGGCGCACCTGCCTGGGGGCATGGGCAGGACCACTCTGGCCAGTGGAGCAGGACGGAAGCCAGAGCACCACTCAGGAGGACTTCCTCAGCGCCATCTGCATTGACCCTGAGACATATTTACCCCACACATCTGTGCTTGTGTGTAAACACCTTCATGCTGATAACATCTCACTCTGTGGCAGATAAGAGCTCCGCAGACTTCGAACAGTCACTCTGACTTTCTTGTTATACCTACATCGCTGTTCCCTCTAAAACTGAGCCCACATGGGAAAATCACCTGTATTTCTTCCTCTTGACACACTGAAGAGCTTTACTTCGTCAGTAAGGCAACTCCCAATTGGGAGAGCAAGACAAAGTTTAAATCACCATGTATTTAGTCCTATCCTCACACATTTTTCCCTGGAAGCTTTAGCAGATGGCCTCTTGAACCAATGCTTTTGATTGAGTCCTGTGGTCCCTCCCCCACTAGGAGGTAAGCCAACCGCCTAGACAGAGGACTTCCAAACTTCAGATAATAGTGTCTTGTGAAAACAGAATTTACATAAAAATTTACATAAAATTTACTCCACATCTCTAATAGGTTTTGATGCTTACATTTCAGAAAATACAAAGGATTTTTGCTTTGTTTCTTTGGGGTTTTTTGTATGTTTGTTTGGTTGGTTGGGTTTTTTTTTTTTTTTTTTTTTTTTTTTTTTTTTTTTTTTTGCATTTCTTGATGACTCCCTGTAAAACTTAAATACTTATTTAGAAATTAATTAATTTTGCTATAAAGTCAACTGATCACAGCAGAAGACAGCCAGGCTGTGAGAGTAACTGCGAAGGTCAAATGCTGACAGAAAAGCTATTTCCAATGGGTCCATTTACTTCAAGATAGGATCTGCTTAGGACACTTAGGGCTGCCTGGGAAATGCAAAGATAATCACCTGGAAAGACATTTTCTCCAGATATCCCAGAATTTGAATTGAAAGAAGAAACGAGTCAATGCTTAAAAACACACTCTACGATTGCAAAGGTCCAAGGTCCTGAAGCTCTCATCGCTGTGTGGTCACAGGTCCATTGGAACTGGGACGTAGAGGCATTTGGGCCCTATTTTCAACAACTTTTGAAACTTGCAACAATTAACAGTGTTCTCAAGAAAAGAAAAAAAAAATGCTTCAAGCCTGGGCTTTCATGTTTAAAGGAACTCCCCACAAACACTCTTTCTGAGCTACACTTTTTTTCTATCTTCTAGTGGAAATTATAACCACAGGTTACCATGTTTTCTTTCCTGTGTTTGAAAACCACATGTGTTTTAGTGAAAACAGTAGGGTGAACCATGAAATTCAAGACTTTAAAATACCAGATAGCTGTCGTTGGAAATGGAAATGTCTTACTTATGGCTTGCTCTGTTGCAAAAAATTCTAGTTAAGTTGAAAATGTAACTTTTAGGCAATCTCCACACATACAAATCAATTATCTAACTGATATCAGGTAACTGTAATTATCTGGAGTAAAAAATAAAAAGTACAAATACTTTCAGAGTCAAGTTATTTTATACTTTTGGATTTTTAAAATCGCAATGAACATTTTATAGTCTATCACAATGGAGGAAACAGAGCCCCAGAGAGATGGGTCTCCCCAATACGGACATGGATGGTCAACTGAAGCCCAGGGGCACCTGGGTGGCTCAGTTGGTTAAGCATCTGCCTTTGGCTCAGGTCGTAATCCCAGGGTCCTGGGATCAAGTCCCACGTTGGGCCCCTCGCTCAGCAGGGAGCCTGCTTCTTCCTCTGCCTGCAGTTCTCCCTGCTTGTGCTAACCCTCGTGCTCTCTCTTTCTGACAAATAAAAAATTCTTAAAAAAAAAAAGTAGTGAATCCCAGTCATGAATATAGATTTCTTCTGCTCCGAAGTCCATGCACTTTCCATCAGACCACCCTTTCTGTATCTTAATAAAGCAGAGAACATTAAAAGGTGGGGGGGGGGGGGGGTGCCTGGGTGACTCCTTGGATTTAGTGTCTGCCTTTGGCTCAAGTCATTATCTCGGGGTCCTGGGATCAACTCCCACATCAGGCTCCCTGCTCTGCGGGAAGCCTGCGTCTCCCTCTCCCTCTGCTTGGGTTTCCTCTCTCAGTGTATGTCTCTCTGTCAAATGAATAAATAAAATCTTAAAAAAGAAGAAGAAGAAGGGAGAGGTGCACATGGCACGTTTACTTATAAATTTCCACATGTCTTATTTAAACGACTTCTTACCGGAGAGGTAGGTAAATGGAAGTGAAGCAGCGGTGTAAAGGGTTCTGAGCACCTACTAGGCGAGTAAGAACTTTAAATGCCACAGGGAGCCTTTTATGATCAAGATTTAGTTGCTGTTGAAGGTAGAGAAATGGGTGGTGGTGCTTCTTTAAGGCTGAGAGTCAGAAACCAAGTTCACATTTACACTTTTCTGAAAGCAGAGCTGGAAAATTCCCTGTCTTTCTCTGAGATCCTCACCCACACCAGAGGTACAAGAGGACCCCATTATGAAGAGACCCCCCACCCCTGCACCGGACATCACGTTGCTCACAGGCTTTTGTGATGGGGAGGGGAACGGAGAAGGTCACGCAGAGCCCGCAGTCCCTTTCAGCCTGGACAGCAAGGACCTTCCTCCATCCAGGTCCCTTGCTCCTACGATGCCCCCTTTTCCTGTGCCCAACTGGCCCCTCCGGGTGGCTGCTCCTTGAAAGATTCCCATTCCAGCCCCTGACCCTGGGTTTGGCGGTTTTAGAAACTCAATTTTGCCTGCGTGATCCATGCCTGATGAGAAAATGCGCACTCTGTCTAAAGAAGGGTCTGTCTCACGAGTCCCCAGCATGGCTCCCATCACCCGGGAGACTAACCACAGATCAGATCGCTTCTTCGTGAGCAAAGAAATATTTGAAGAACAAGAATAAAGGAAAGTGAGTGTTCTCGAGAGGCTTTTATATCAAGCTGAGAGAGGTTTGTCTTTCTGTAGGGTAGCAGCTTCCCTTTGGGAACAAATATTTTCAGCTCCTGAAGTAAAGAAGCACAATGAAGTAGAGTTGAACAATTCAGAAGACAAGCAGACAAATTCTCATCATCCAACCTTCCTTTTTAATGTTCTTTATCAATCCTGTTTTCTATCATGTAAACCTTATCTCTCAATGATTCAAGTAAGACTTTTCCAGATGATTCCTTGTGGTCTTTGTTTAGATTTCACAGTTACTTCATGATCCTTGAATCTCACGGACATGCTGCCTTCATGTTGCGTGGTCATAATTATCCCATTTACACTTTATGTTCCTGATTGGGTCAGATTAAGAAATTGGCATGAACTGCCTCTCACCCAAAGTTGAAAAATATTTTGTCCTTTTTTTTTTTTTTTTTTAAATATTTGAGGCCTTGACCCACTAATTAGCATGAGGAACAAACTTTCCTTCACTGGGTTTTTGCCTTTAAAAGAGCAAATACTTGGTATAGCCCGATCTACATGGGGCATGGCGGAAGGATCCAGGGAGGCAGCATAAACCCATACAGAGGGGTTGTCAATGGGGTGCCACTAGCAGGATGTGCCCTAGGACGTCAGAGAGATAGAGATAGAGGGAGAGACATCACTGTGAAAACAAGAGAGGGGGAGGAGCAGGAGTTTAGGATTAAAGCAAGGGGGTGGGGGTCAAAAGGACTGGAAACACCCTCTGAACTAACTCCTTCACTCATTAAGCAAGAAAAAAGGGACTCAAAGTATTACTAATTTGGGGTCACACTGTCATTAAACTTAACTTGTTGGCTTTCTAAAAAACACAAAGAGAGAGGAAAACAGACAGAAACAGAGAAACAGCAAGAAATAGAGAGACAGAAGCAGGGAGACAAGACAGAGAAAGGGAGAGAAAGAGACAGAATCACAATGAGACAGAGAGACAGAGAAAGGGAGAGATCTGCACTCACTGTGACTCGCACTGAATTAATCAGCTCTCCCTTACCTGGAGCAGGAACACTGCTTCTGCCTACACAGAAAGAGCTTTATGAATATGATAATATTGCATTCCATTTTCAAATAACCTTTTTAAAAAGATTCAATCAATTTAAACTAAAACAAACAAACAGAAAACAAAACAAACAAAAAAACAGTCTACCCACTTCTCCTACCCCCATCTCCTACCTCTGATAACCACAGATCTGTTCTCTGTATCTATGAGCTTAGTTGCTCTTGTTTGTTTTAGATTCTGTGTTTAAGAGAGGTCGTATGGTAATCTGTCTTTCTGTCTGACTTATTTCCCGGAGCATAATGCCCTTGAGGTCTATGTTGTTGCAAATGGCAAGATTTCATTCTTTTTTTTTTTTAATGGCTGAATAATATTCCATTTAAATATATATATGTGGTGACATTTTCTTTATCCATTTATCCACTGATGGATACTTAGGTTACATCCATAACTTGGCTGTTATAAATAAGCCTGGTGGTAGGTATTAAGAAGAGCACATATTGCATGGAGCACTGGGTGTGGTGCATAAACAATGAATTCTGGAACACTGAAAAGTTTATTTAAAAAATAAATAAAATACGGGGCGCCTGGGTGGCTCAGTGGGTTAAGCCTCTACCTTCGGCTCAGGTCATGATCCCAGGGGCCTGGGATCGAGTCCCGCATCAGGCTCTCTGCTCAGTGGGGAGCCTGCTTCTCCTCATCTCTCTCTCTGTCTGTCTCTCTGCCTATTTGTGATCTCTCTCTCTGTCAAATAAATAAATAAAATCTTTTAAAAAAATAAAAAAATAAAAATAAATAAAATAAATAAAAAATAAATACAAATAAAATAAAAATAAATAAAAAATAAAAAATAAATAAAAATTTAAAAAATAATAAAAATTATTTATTTAAAAAATAAATAAAATTTAAAAAATAATGATGCAGTAAACATGGGTATAGATACCTTCTTGAAATAGTGTTTTTATTTTCTTTGTGTAGACACCTGGAAACTGAATTGCTGAAGGAGACGGTCATTCTTTATATAACTGCTAGAGGAGCCTCCATTCTGTTTTCCATAGTAGCTGCATTAATTTACCTTCCACCAACAGTGCATGAGGGTTCTTCCCCTTTGTCCACATCTTGCCAACACTTGTTGTTTCTAGTCTCTTTCAAAAAACCTTTTATTGGGGGTGATACACCCAGGAAAGCACAGAAGCCACAAATACGCAGCCAGATGGAATTTTTCAAAGTGAACCTATCTATGTAACCCACTTCTTGTATCAAGTGATCAAAATATCACCAACACAGCACAAACCATCTTAACCCCTCCCAGACACTACATCACCACCTCCCCAAATGTAATAACTATTGTCCTGACTTCTCATGGCCCGAATTCATGTTGCCCATTTTTGAACTTTATGTAGATGAAATCATATGGTATCTTTTAACCCAGACTTCTTTCATTCGGTGTTATGATTACAAGATTTGTTCATGCTGTAGCACTCGTGTGTGAATTTTCATCTCTGCTTCCTGCCTGTTCATTGACATATCAAAGTTTAATTATGCACTTTCCAGTTGATGGATGCTTGAACCATTTCCAGCGTGAGGTGATTACGAATAGTACTGAAACGAATACGTTATAACCATCTCTTCGTGCATATGTGTATATCTTTCTGTGGGTTGTGTGTTCCTGGAATGCCTGGACCACGAGATATGCGTATACTCAGCTTCAGTAGACATTGCCAAGCAGTTTCCCAAAGTAGTGCTAATTTGCATGAGAATTCCACTTTCTGCACAACCTCCCCAGCATGTACATAATGGACTCACTATGTCCAGGGAGTCACAAAATAGATGGCGGAATTTCAGGAATTTTCTTTTTTAGCTAAGAAATAAAAGGAAGAATTTAAGTTTAGAACCATGGGAGAGGTCTCCATTCTGTCCAAATGAAATTGCAAGGAAAAGAGAGTGCAAATTCTCAAAATGTAAGTAAATAGAGAGAGGTTTGGAAAAACAAATACACGTACGATAGTTTGTTTTTTAATTCTTTTAAGTTCTTTGACACTCTGTGGTACATGCAGAAGGCCACGATGACCTCAAGAGCCTATGTGTAAACAGTTCCAGTTGATTTCTTGTTTGGTTTCTTGAGTGAGGTTTTACTAGGTTCCCAGGAAAAGTCGAAGCTGGGTAATAACATCTAGCAACTAGAATTTTCTGCACCTTGCTGTGTTTCACCCAGAAGCCTTTTGAAGTTCTTAAGGTTTTAAGTCTTTTTAAGTGCCCTTGGCAGGTCAAGTCACAAGACATGAAAGTTCTCAAGCAACAGCTTTCTTGTCTTTTGCCTAGAGACAAACTTTCTTAGTGGGATTAAAATTAATCCACATTTCTGCAGCCCTCCCAGATTTATGTAACACCTAAACTTATTTACTTAATCTGGCTGTCAGAATCAGTTGCTTTGGCCTGACCAAAAGCTTTCTCCTCTAGGTAAAAGTGCATGAGCCAGTTAGTAAACAGGGAGTTGGTTTTCTTCCACTGTGAAGGGGACACGGCTTAAAGCAAGTCACATTTGAAGAAAAAAAAAATAATAAACCACTCTGTAGAATTATAAGGGCAGATTCAAACAGTGGCATTGTTCATTCTTGAAGGTACTTTGTGTAGGGGGGAATAATTTGTGTGATTTAGTAAAAAGTAAAGTAGCCAGTCTTGTTTAGAGCAATGAGAGAATTACAATCATCTGCCTAAAAATCATATTTGCAATTCCTTGACAAATAAAACATCAACAAATCAAGAAAAAAATCAAATAACGAAAAAGATTTCATGGACTGTAAGTGACACACATGATACAGGTAGTTTTAGCTTGTGTCTCAAGACTTGTGTCCTCACTCAACGACAAGAATAAGAGAGAGACCAAGAGACAATAGTTATTTTTCTATTTTGAGCTTATGAAGGAATTAAAGTTTCTTTTCTACACACATTTATGTTTTTCAAATGACCTCTGATGAATATCCATTACTTTATGATCAGACAACAAATAAAATTTATTTTTAAAATAAAATAATTCCCCAAATTTCACATAGTTAAAAGACAGTAAGGAAATACAACAAAATGTTCATTGTCTTGGATTGGGGAGTTATGAGCAATCCTTTTTTTTTTTTTTTTTTTTTTTGTTCTTACCTTTCTCTAATTTCTAGATGTTTGTTTATATGTGTGTGCATACAAGTAAATGTGTAACTTTTATCCTAGAAAAAATAACCAATGGTATTTTTCAAAATTAGCTTGTAGATTATAACCCCCATTTTTAGCCTTTGTAGATGATGGCCAGAGTTCTCCAGACACAGCTTGGTGGATCCACATGAGCCCACCTGGGTTCTGATTTTGGCTCTACCACTCTTGCTGTGTGATATTGGGTAAGTTACTTATCCTCTTTGAACCTCAATGCTCTCATCTGTAAAATATGAATAACAACACCCATATTATGGGATTGTTATAACGGTTCATCAAGGTAATTTATGTAAAATACCATTGTATAAATGCTCTACAAATGGTAGTGGAGCATTCAAAGTGCAGCATTCTCTTCTTAAGGTTTTCTGGGGATCAAAGTACTTTAAAGAGCTCGTCTACTCAATTCTCCCTAAGAAGTCTGCAGGATGTGATAAGACTACCTCCCTTTTTACTAATTTTAAAACAAACACTTGGAGGACAGAATTTTTGAAATAATGTATGACATCTGTCATCTGTTTAGAAAAATAAGCATATCTTCTAATCTGAGATACTACATGTCTTTGATTTTTTTCAAGAAAAATTATTATTGGAATATAGTGGACATACAATGAATGCCGGGGTACGCAGCATAATGATTCTATACACTTAGCTTTGGTTCTGAGCTTATCTCCATCAAGTTCAAATAGGAGGTGTGAAAAAATTAGTGTTTCATGATTTTAAATGTTGCATAAATTCACAAATAAAGAGAAGCTACTAATATGATTACTTAGAGATCACAGGTTTTTCTTTAATCGTCAGAGTACATTTATTCAAATACTGGACAATCTGAGTGTGTACGTGAGTTCGTGTGTTTCATGTGTAAAACAGAGACAAAACCTCCACTCTCCAAAGATCTGTTAAATCCCAAATGCAGCGTTTTACTTCTTTTATTTGCTGACTCTGTCGAGTAACAAGCAGAAAAAAAGAAAAAGAAGAAAATGTCAGCTTTGGATCTACTTACAACTTATGAGTCAGTATAAGTGTAAAAAAAAATAACCAGTCTTGAGGGTTGCCATTTGGGGTTAAAATCAAACATTTCAGGGGTGAGATGGCTGGGCTGGGGGATGAAGCATGACGGTGCAACATAGCACCTTGAACTGACGCACACAACAGCTAAATATGGTCAATTTAACCTCATTAGGCCACTGTTCTGACCAGTGAGAAAAAGAAAATTACTTAAATTTCTGTTTCACATAATTTATACTTGAAAGTGAAGACTTGAGACTCTGGTGTAGGGAGGAGAGTTATGCACAAAGAAGAAAGTAATGATTTTCAGTGTTTCCTGTGCTATCAGTGTATGACTTCCTTGACAGTATTTGAATTTTTTATTCTAGTGAATATATTTAAATAGCAATGAGTAGTAGGAGCAAATTATATTACATTCCCCATCACTGACAATCAGAACTTTCTTTTAATTGGCATTTATTTTCAGAATTTTAAAGCTGGAACAAACCTGACTATCTCATTTAGTACAACATAAATTGTGTGTATGTGTGTGTGTGTGTTAATGTCAAAATACAACCATCAGTGGTGTGTATTTGAGGGTGTGGATGAAGAAGAGAATAGTGAGGGGCAGGTGTGGTATTTGCTTCAAAAAAAAAAAAAAGAGGATTGAGAGAATAAAGTGGTTTAATCTAAAGTAAGGTGCCTTCACTGATAGATTTTTAAAATCCTAGGCAACTGCATTATGACAAATTGTAGAATTGTAATAACCAAATTCATAAATATGACAGGGTTCATCTTGATTTCTTCCTCTGGGATTCACAGATTAGTTCTCAGATTTATTGGTCCTCTCTGGGGAGAATTTCTCATCAAATGTTCAGGCTTTTGGACTTTCGGGTTGCTTTGCTTTTCAGTGGTAGAGAATCACTAAAAAGGGGGTTTCTGTAGAGAATTCTATCTAATCAATAGCTCTTTAGTTTCAGACAAAATTTTATATGCATTTGGGCTCTCCTTACTATGCTGATATCCTTGGACTCACCAAATCCAGAATTCTAGCTGTGGATCCTTAGAAATACTGGACCTTTCCTTTCTCCCTGATTCTGCCCTTAGACCTCACAAACACACCAGAAGTTTATTGTGTTAACTTGTATCTCTGCTATAACAACATTGAAAATGTTACTGTTTGCTATATGATTCAGATACTTATGTTGCAATTAGAGTCTCTTTGTTATCAGTGATGACTTGAAAAAAAAAATTCAGTGCTATAGTATTTCAGAAGCCACAACTAAAACAAGACAGTAATACAGTGTTTTTATAACTCCCCTACCTTAAAACAAAAACAAAAACAAAAACGAGGTGGGGGGTGGTGAAGAAGAAATACTATCATGCTCAATTTCATTCTTCTGTAATATAAGAATAATTGATGTTCAAGGAAAAAAATGACCTCTAAATGTTCTACAACATTAAAGATTGAATTCTTGCTTTATTTTCTATGGCTGCCTTATTAAGTGGGCATTTTGATACATTATAATTTATAAATTGGCCATGTATCCATATGTTAATTCCTTTTAGAATACCATCTTAACTAAGACATCTGTAACCATACACATTTCCTTTACTGTTTCAAGAATCAGACTATAGTTTCAGCTCTTGTTTCTGTGTATATAATGATAAAAGTCATACATTTGGGGCTCAACAGACCAGGAGTCAAGGCATACTCCATTACTTACCGGCTCAGTGAGCCTGGCAAGTCACCTGTTTGATCCCTAAGGCTCAGCTCTTACATCTGTAAAATGAAGAGGATATTCCCCATCTCGGGGAGTCACTGTAACAATCAAATGAAATAAATAGTGTTGCACACCTTGCCCCAACACATGTTATAAATGCACAATAAATATTAGTTACTATGAGGTCATTCATCATCCTTTTTGTAAATGAAGACATTATACCTACCTCCCATACCTTGTCTAAGATTTTAAAACTAGCTTAACTTAACTAAGCATACATAACAATGATGGGACTTTCAAAAACATCACATTATAAACCTTGTTCCTCTTTTAACTCAAGATAAAAATCAGTATCCATCATTCCCCCTCCTGATTTGCAAGAATTGGTATCAATCTTCTTACCAATAGAAATCAAGGCTTATTTAGTCCCTAAGGGAGACCGAGTTTGGTTTCAGTGTTTAGAGCTCTCTTCTTGCAATAACAATTTCTAACTTCTAATTATCCTTTTTCCCATTTGAATGCATAAAGTTAGACTGAATAGGGGGGGAAAAAAAATCTCCCTTTCCCTTTTCCCAGCTGTGAATTTAAAATACCTGTTTTTCATCTGCACATCTGTCACTTTCACCTATAGTTCCTAGAATAATTTTGACATTTTCTGAATAAATTTACACTGGACTCCACATGTTTCTCTGGTCTTTGGTAATGGCAGATCATTGTCTTCTAGTTCCATGCCGTTCTTCTGGGGATTCAGGCTGACCCCTTTAAAAACAATCTTTGCCAGGCCTTTTGGAAAGTGACAGGGGGAGAGCCAACTCCTCATGAAATTGTCCAAACTGGTTTCCCTCTGAGTGGTGACTTACTGCACAGACAGGAGTGTCCTTGTTAAATAATCCTTTGTTCAAACTGTCTGTCTGTCATGTCCCACTTCTCCCCAAATACCATCTTCCTCCGATTTGAGGCTCTTAATAAGAACATCGTCTCTTTAATTTCTATCCTAAATCCTTTATGGAAGGTGAACCTCACAGATGCAGAACGTGGTCTCTTCTGGAGACAGAAGATAATCGCCAGCTAGGTCCAAAATAAAAGCAAGGTGATGATGTCTCAGGCTCCCTCTTGCAAAATCCCGGTTGAAGGAAGATGGATTGTCATCTCTTCAAGATTCTTGAAGTTGTTTATTTCTTAGCTCTGGATCCAAAGCAGGAATCATGTCTATTCCAGTTAAGGGGGACTGAAACGGCTGTTCCACAGTATGAATTCAGCATCATTCCAGGAAACTTTAGGGCAGAAACTGAGGGGGAAAAGAAGTACACAACCGAAAGCTTGAGTGTTTAATGCAAGGAGTGGAACCTCCCCACCCACATGTAGTCCCCTCCAGGAAATGCCATTTCCTCTTCCAGGAAACAAAGGTGTGGAGAGCTTCTGAGCAGCAGACGTGTTTATAAAACAATGAGACAAAGTCTGATAGAAAACAGAAATAGCTTGTAGCCTGGGGAAGGAGGAGGCTGCCCCTCCCCCCCACTCCCAGGACACCAAGATCAAAAAGATCTACCGGTATCCCTAACACCTAGCCTGGAACAACAACAGATCTGGATTTTTTTCTCTTTCAGGTAGGATTCAAGACAAATAAATATCCACAACAGGCAAAAACCTCTTCCTAGACTTCTGATGAATATTGTTTTAAAAGATTCAGTCTTTAGATTAATTGGTTTTCAATTGCTATAGAATTGGAGAGCGGCACGGGTCCCCAGGGACCCGTGGTCCAAAGGCGAGCCAAGCAGAAAACAGAGGGAATGGCTGCAGAAGGGAGACAATACTCAACGGTGTTTGGGGGATGCTTCACACGGGCCTGAGTTGGAATCCTGGTCCCAGTACTTTACTAACTGTGGGGTTTGAGGCAGGCTCTATTATTATTGTAAGTTTCATTATTATTATCCCTAATACAGAGATGATAGTGATGATAGAACATCTACCCCAGAACTGTCACAAGGACTAAATGAACAGGGCATCAAACGTGTTCATCATATTGCTTGGTATAGAGGGCCTCAGGACATGATCATCATTATTTGGAACTTTTTATCTTTTTTTTTTTTTAAAGATTTTATTTATTTATTTGTCAGAGAGAGAGCGAGCGAGAGCGAGCACCAGGCAGACAGAGTGGCAGGCAGAGTCAGAGGGAGAAGCAGGCTCCCTGCGGAGCAAGGAGCCCGATGTGAGACTCGATCCCAGCATGCTGGGGTGATGACCTGAGCTGAAGGCAGCTGCTTAACCAACTGAGCCACCCAGGTGTCCCTATTTGGAACTTTTTAAAAGTCACTGACTATAGACTACATTAACAGGACATATCAATTTCCTTTGAACTCCTATAGGTACGGAACCCTTTATGTGAATGGTCAGTGAAAATCCCAGCAGTGGGGATCGAGTGGGTTCAATATGTTTGGGGCACTGGCAGCATTGGCAGCTGCCATCTCTTCTTGATGTGATAGGTAGGCTCTGTTTAAGGATGGCTGGAGAAGAACCAGGAGGAAGGCATTTTGAACTTCTCAGTGGGACTAATTCTGCCAGCTCTGTCACTTTGTACCCAGGCATACCTACCTTTTGCCACCAAATTTCAATAGCAAGTATACAATGAGTGCCTACTATGTGCAGGGCTCTCATGATGCCATCATGAGTGGCACCTCTGAGGTTCCATCCATTCTTACACCTCCTAGCTAGAATCTTCCAAGAGGTGGCAGCCTCTGTGCTGGGTGATTCCGCCTGAGGGCCAGTTCAATGCTGTTAGATGTTAACAAGTGTAGGAGAGGGGCTAGTTTTCAGGGATTATAGTTTTATCCTTAAAAGGTGTGTGTTTGTCTTGCTGAGTTCCTGTCGATGAGGGGTAAGAGACCGTATGTGGCTTCCCAGCAGAGGCCTGCCGCAGTGCAGCAGCGTGAATCGCTCAAGTCGCCCAAACCTTTTGGGTCTGCATTTTTTCATCTGTAGATTAAAAGTCTAAGACTAGCTGTAGTCAGAGGACCTTTTCAGCGGACACTCTATACATCCAAGATCAGAAGCCTGCTAAGCCAAGGTTTTGCTCTTTGAAACCTTTTAAATCTTTCTCTCTCAAAAGAGAAATCATTTCGCAGACTCCTCTGGTCTTAGCACATGATAGCTGCAAATGCCTGAACCCAGCGCATTTTAATCATGTAGTATCCTAATGGAAAGAGAATGGCTCCGTAATAATACTAGTAACCAGACATGAAGTTTCTGAATGGAAAACTGACTCTAAGGAGTATAGGAAAAACCACCCCGATTATCCTCATCCTGATTATCATTAGTCTCCCCAACAAGGTGTACAAGTCTTCAAATGACTTCAATGTGAGGACGTTACGCTGCAGTTTCAAGGGCTGTCAGATTTCAAGCAATGCAACTTTGGAAATTATACCCTCAGTTGCAAAATCGGGAAAAAAACACAACATCGTAGGTAGGGCACAACCTAGAAAAGATCCACCCAAACCTCCCGGCGTAGGTCACTTGAAAAGAAAACTTCCGAACAATGTTGACGAGCCCTTTCTAGAGTAAAAACAGACAAAAGCGACGAAGTTCTTTTTACCGAACGACCTTGATCCTTCCCCTTCGGAAGGATCGTTTTCGATTTTCAGTTTGGGGAGGCGCAGAGCCCCCGCGCGCCCGGCCCGCGGCTGGTGCGCGGCGCCCCTTCCGGCGACCTTCCGCCTCTCCGGGGCGGGGGCGCGCGGAGGGTCGTCCCCCGGGGCCGAGCGGCGGCGGCGGCGGCGGCGCGGGCAGCGCGAGGGAGGAGCGCGGCCGCGGTGGGAGGGGACGCGGCGCGGGGGCGCGGGGCGCGGGCTCCGGGGCGGGCGTCCGCGGAGCCCGCTCGGGCGCTGGGGCGGCGGGGTGACGAGCGCCCCCTGGCCGGCGCCGAGCCCCGCCAGAGCCCGCGCGGCCGCCGAGCAGCAGCGCGCAGGGACCCCGGCCGCCCCGCCTGCAGGTAGGTGCCTGCGCGCCGCGTCGCCGGCCGCGGGAGGGCGGGGGGGGGGGGGGGGGGGGGGGGCGGGGGGCGCGGCCCGGCGGGGGGGGGGGGCGTTCCCGGGCGGGGGGCGCGGGCTGACCGCCAAGCCGCAGGGGGACTGGAGCGCAGCGAACTTGGGGCCACTCGCTTCCTGTGGTTTCTTGCGTGCGGGGGGCGCGGGATGCTGCGGCCCCTGGCCGTGTGGGCGCCCCGGGGCTGGGGGCTGCCTTCTCTTCCCTCTCGGTCCCGCGCACCCCTCACCTGAGCTGACTGGGGTGGGTGGGAGGGAGGGAAGCAAGTGGCAGGTTTTCTGTCCTTGGCAAACCTCTGGAGGCGAGGGGGGTGATGCCGATGGTGACCGGTCCACAGGGGACAGTGCGCTCGTTTTCTCGGGGCTGGACACAGCAGCGGACGCGGCTGCCGGGACTCACGTCTAAGCAAACTCAAGTTGCTTTCCGAGGGCCTGGAGTAGGGTGAGGCGGCTCCGTGATAGACAGAGGGACGAAAGAGTCTGTCGCCCAGCCCTGTAACCTCAAGTGAACCCGTTCGTAAATCAGCCTCAGGGCCACATGTTAAGGAACTCGAGGTAAATATCTTTATTTCATTTGATTTTTAAGAGCCGCAGTTATCAGTGTGAAAGGGACTGTTCACGCCAAAGGCTTGGGCACTCCCTATAGCGATGAATGAAGAGGAGCCCCAAGGCTGGCCCCGCTGGAAACGGATTCTTTCCGCTTTGACCTTTGGGGTTGTCCTGCCCCAAGGGGCGCTAAGAAACCGTTTTGCGCTCATGGCACAAGCTGACGAAGTCGGAGGGGGGTGATGTGGGGGGAGAACCGAGAACTCACTGCTCTCCATCCGTCCGTCCGTCCGTCCCTAGCGAGGGTGCTGCCCCCCCCCCCCCCCCCCCCCCCCGCCCCGGGCGGGGGCGCCCCCCCCCCCCCCGCCCGCCCCCGGGAGGCGAAGGTCCTGCCAGCGCCGGGTGCGCGCCCCAGAACGAGTCTGGCTGCCCCTTCACTACTTCTCCCCATGCTCCCTTTGCGCCTCCATGGAAGCGGTGACCACCGCCACCCCTTCCCTGGCAGGGACGTTCGGGCACAGGAGCCCTGCTCCTCCGCTCCTGGGTCTGCCCCACCCCAACCTTGCCAGTCACCATCTTCATTTGTTTCCTAACTGGTCTTGGGTAACCGGTAAAATGGAAGGCTTACTGTGGGTGCTTAATCTCTTTAGAAAATGCTGTGTCTAGTGGGAAAGAGGGTGACGTTTACTAATTTGGTTGCAAATTACTTTTGAAGTTTATGCACAGCTGTTTGAAATCCCTCTGAGATCAGGGCCATTGTTTGAGGCAGGTGTCTGCCACACATAGATCTTGTTAGTGCCTTTCTTCTGCTGATTGAATGTATGTGTATTTAAAGCCTGGGTATAGGGCGACCTTCTCAAACCTTCAAAGCCTCAGCTGTGAAACTCCTCCCAGTTAGTGATTAAGACTAAATTGTTTGGTTTGGTTTGGGGTTGTTATTGTTTTTTTCTGTCTCTTAAATGGTTATCTCTGATTTCGAGAGTCACCTGTTCAGCATTACCAGCCTTTGTTTTCAACCTCCTGTGATTTTTCTTGTAAACTTTTAAAATGTCAAGTTCCAGGGAACACTCTTGTCACCACCCTCCACTCGTCATGTTCACTTCCACCACCGTCTTGTGCTATGGTGGCTCAGAATGACAAGTAGTGCTTGGGCAAGCTTCTTTGTCGGATCTCCTACCGGGTCCACCTTCGGCGGACAGAAACTCCGTGATGGAGTCTGCTTTAAATGCATGTGGGTCAGTCATTGGACTGTAATTTCTCTTGTTTCTGCCATTTCTCTTTCAAATATGCAGGGATATTGTCCAATTCGTTACACCTTGGTCCCTCTTACCATCTCAAAGATTCCTTTCTCCACTAACCCTCCGTTTTGCTTGTTCAGAGCAGGTACTGGAGGGCCCCTTGCATAGCGCTTTTGTCTTTGTCATTTTTATTTTATTTTATATTTTAAGATTTTATTTATTAATTTGATGGACAGAGATCACAAGTAGGCCGGGGTGGGTGGGGAGCAGGCTCCCTGCTGAGCAGAGAGCCCAATGCAATGCTCTATCCCAGGACCCTGGGATCATGACCTGAGCGGAAGGCAGAGGCTTTAACCCACTGAGCCACCCAGGTGCCCCATCTTTTGTCATTTTTATAAAGGTCCCTCATTCCGTTGTAATGTATTCTCTGAAGAGATGGGTAAGACATGATTCTTCTGTATAATGAACTTGATGTTTTATCTGAAATTCTCTGTGGACTGGGTCCAGGATTTTTTGAGAGTGTGGGCTTATAGTGCAACTCTGTAACTGGCACCCAAGAGTAAAATCCGCAAATCCCCTCCTAATGCAGGATTTAATGATAGGACATTTGGCTTCTTTAAAATAGGAAGGAGAGTTAATACTTCCTGTTTTTAATGTATGTCATGTTTTAGACTTACTGATTATATTGTTTCCCCCTGAGAATACTGTGGCTAGAGTAATTGCCTGTGACTGTTAATAAGGTTGTATTTCATCTCAGCTGATTTTCTTTGTATAGGGTTCAACCTTTTCTTTTTTGGAAGTACTTTTCCTAACTCATTTAAAACAAAGAAATTGTTAGATGATGAAAAATCCCAGAGAACACAGATGTATCATGTGATGCTATATTGATATAATTTTGTTGCTCCAAATCAAATCGGTAATTGAAAGTAAAGAAAGTAGTCTCTGGTGACATACATAGCATTTAACTTCTTTCTGTTTCTGTTCATTATATTAAAATTTCTAATGTTTCATTTTCAAATAGCAGTAGATCTCATTTTGCCTTTTCATACATATCCTGCTTGTTAAGGAAGAAATCATGAGAAACTCAGAAAAACATTGAGGCAGAAAGGTGAACCAAAAAGGTGTTTTCTTTTTTTTTTTTTAATTTAATTTTTTCAGTGTTCCAAGATTTATTGTTTATGCACCACACCCCGTTCTGATGCAATCTGTGCCTTCCTGATACCCACCACCAGGCTCACCCAACCCTCCATCCCCCGCCCCTCAAAAACCCTCAGTTTGTTTCTCAGAGTCCACAGTCTCTCATGGTTCATCTCCCCCTCCGATTTCCTCCACTTGACTTTTCCTTTTCTTCTCCTAATGTCCTCCTAATGTTATTCCTTATGCTCAGAAATATGGGTAAAGAAGATATGGTCCATATATACAATGGAATATTATGCCTCCATCAGAAAGGGTGATTACCCGACTTTTGTATCAAAAGGTGTTTTCTTGCATAAGGGAAACATCTTCATTGTTTTAACACATCAAGTATTAATATACAAATTCACATTGCTGTGTCATCTAAAAATATCCTTAGGACAAAATGAGAATCAGAGACTTCAGAAATTAGGACTAGTTTACCCCGGCCTAGAATCATGGATTTCTGTTCTGGGATTAAATTAGCAGATTTGTAATGTACTCACTTTGGTGGGACATATTTCTACAGGTTGATGTTAATTTGGGGGGTAACTAGTCATATTGGTGATTAATGATAATAAAGCCAATAAAAACAAAAAAGTCCAGCTTTTTAATGCATTAGTCCTTATATTTTTATGCCAGTTATGAAACTCAGAATTTTGTATTTGACAAACATTACTATCTCATTTAATCTTTGCAGAGCTTTTTTTTTTTAAATTTTTTAATTTTTTATAAACATGTAATATATTTTTATGCCCAGGGGTACAGGTCTGTGAATCGCCAGGTTTACACACTTCACAGCACTCACCAAAGCACACACCCTCCCCAATGTCCATAATCCCACCCCCCTTCTCCCAAGCCCCCTCCCCCCAGCAACCCTCAGTTTGTTTTGTGAGATTAAGAGTCACTTATGGTTTGTCTCCCTCCCAATACCATCTTGTTTCATTGATTCTTCTTCTACCCACTTAAGCCCCCATGTTGCATCTCCACTTCTTCATATCAGGGAGATCATATGATAGTTGTCTTTCTCTGCTTGACTTATCTCGCTAAGCATGATACGCTCTAGTTCCATCCATGTTGTCGCAAATGGCAAGATTTCATTTCTTTTGATGGCTGCATAGTATTCCATTGTATATATATATATATATATATATATATATATATATATATATACCACATCTTCATCCATTCATCTGTTGATGGACATCTAGGTTCTTTCCATAGTTTGGCTATTGTAGACGTCGTTGCTATAAACATTCGGGTGCATGTGCCCCTTCGGATCACTACGTTTGTATCTTTAGAGTAAATACCCAGTAGTTCTTTGCAGAGCTTTTATAAATTAGATGTTGTCATCATTTCATTTTATGGGTGGAGAAACTAAGACTCAAGGAAGTCACGTCACTCGCCTGTGTCACACAGCGGGCATGTGCTGGTGTCAGGTTTGTCTGATTCTGATACCGAGCGGAACAACCTACCAGTACAAGTGTTTGTTTTTTGTTTTTTTTAAATTGCGGTAGAATTGTACTCATAATGTAAAATTCACCATCTTAATCATTTTGTTTTTTTTTTTTAAACATTTTATTTATGTATTTGACAGAGAGAAATCACAAGTAGATGGAGAGGCAGGCAGAGAGAGAGAGAGGGAAGCAGGCTCCCTGCGGAGCAGAGAGCCCGATGCGGGACTCGATCCCAGGACCCTGAGATCATGACCTGAGCCGAAGGCAGCGGCTTAACCCACTGAGCCACCCAGGCGCCCTTAATCATTTTGGAATGTACAGTTCATTGGTGTTAATTGCACTCATACTGTTGGGCAAACATCACCACTGTGTGTCCACAGAACTCTCTCATTGTGCAAAACTGAAACTCTGTTCCCATTCACATTCCCTGCCCCCTCCTTCCAGCCCCTGGCAACCTTCCTCCTATTTTCTGTCTCTGTGAATTTGGCTACTCTAGGCCCCTCATAGAGATGAATCGTATATCTTGCTTATTTCACTTGCCATCATGTCCTTCAGATCCATTGTTGTTGTAGCATATGTCAGAATTTCCTTCCTTTTAAAGGCTGAGTAATATTCCACTGTGTGTATATATCCTGTTTTGTTTATTCATTCATCTGTTCCGGGACACTTGGGTTGCTTCCACATTTTGGTTTACATGTAAAAATGCTTTGAACGTGAGCGTAGAATATCTCTTTAAGTCTCTGCCTTAAATTCTTTTGACTGGGATTAAATGGTAATTCTATGTTTAATTTTCTGAGGAAACATCATACTGTTTTCCACAGTGGCTGCGCCATTTCATATCCCCACTGACAGTGCATAAAGGTTTCAGGTTCTCCACATCTTCTCCAACACTTGATATTTTCTGATTTTTGTTTGTTTTGGTAGTGGTCATCCTAATGTGAGGTGGTAACTGATGAATTTTTTTACAAAATTGCTTGAGGGGTCTGTGGACTGATGCTACTCCTCAATTTATTGTTTTTTTTTCCTTCCTCTCCTGTGCTTGTATACTTTTCTCTAGTCAGAATCATTGGAAGAACTACTATCCACACATTCCCTGAAGGAATAGGGAGCCCATAGGCAGGAGGGCTCCTGAAAGATAAAAGGTCCCTCCAAGTAGGGTTGCCCCTACTCATGATTCAGAAATAAATTATTGTCAAGAATAAAGTAAGCATGGCATTTGTGCTAGTTACTCTAAATACGTAGAACAGAGCCTTTGCAGATTAAAAATTCCGTTATCTCTGGCATGTGGGTGGCTCAGTGGATTAAGCCTCTGCCTTCAGCTCAGGTCACGATTCCAGGGTCCTGGGATTGGGCCCCACATCGGGCTCTCTGCTCAGCAGGGAGCCTGCTTCCTCCTCTCTGTCTCTCTGCCTGCCTCTCTGTCTACTTGTGGTCTCTGTCTGTCAAATAAATAAATAAAATCTTAAAAAAAATTATGTCCTGCATGCAAGCAAAACCAGACAAATTCTCAGGACAATGGAGAGAGCCAAAAGGTTGAGGGCTGTACTTTAATTCACCAGGCTTTTGTTATGAGCCTCAGAAGCACACACTGTTCTGTATAATCCATAGAGGAAATGCACACAAGTCAAGAGGAAATAATAATGAAGTGTGATGATTTCATCATGTATCTATATTGCTGTATGTCAGTTTATAATGTTATGGTGTGTAACTATATTACGTATCTGTTTATTTCTTGTCTGTTTCCTTTTCTAGAATGGGGCTAGTGTTTCATCCATTGCTGTATCTCTAGGTGCTGTAGCAGGGCCTGGCACATAGTAGGCCCTCAATGCAGAGTGAGTGTGGACTTGCTATCCTGGGGATGTACTTGGGAGTACCTTGATTTGGGGTAGCTGAGAAGATATCTCAGGAGAAGGCCGAGATGGCTCAGGTAGATGGCCGTAAGCCAGGTGAGGGTGTTCCAGAAGTTGAGAATGGCATTTGTAGAGAATGGCCTGATAGCATGTGAGCGTGACATCTTAGCCAAGGAAAGGAATACAGTCTGATCTGAGCACAGCAGGTGAGAACAAGAGAGCAGGGTAAGCCCAGGGACTCCCCTCAGAATGTATTTGTGGCACCCATTACCACAGTATAAAGAGCAGACCCTTAACTGTCCCTGGCTCTCTTATCCTCTTGCTCATCTCCAGCTCTTTGAGCCATTCACCCTGAGTGAGGACTAAAAAAAGTGCCTAGTGAGTAGAAGCTCTCAGGACACTGGTGATTTCTGAGCAAACCAAGTGCTATGAGTTTATGGTCAGATAAGATGACTTGTCACAGCCTGGATGATCAAGAAGCCAAGAGTTTTATGACCATAAGCTGAAATGTCTTTCTTGCAGATTTGGGAGAAGTTCGTTTAGTCATGTGTTTTCCATTTTTGGAACAGTAAGCCTTCAACTTTTTCCATTCCGTGGTCCATGTATGGACTGATTTCAGGGATAGCAAAACAGGGCTCTTATGCCATGTTTTTTAAACTGCAAGACATGATCCATTATTGGATAATGAAATTAATTTATTGATTTATGATGAACATATGTTTGAAAATGAAATAGAGTGGCGCAGAAAACACTAGACCCCACTTTGTGTAGCGAGAGTAATTATTTCATGTTTTATGTTACGGGATTTGGGGCATATTCAATCTGTTTCGTACCTAACCATTGGAAAATTATAGACTTATGGCATTCCTGTTAAGTCCTAGAATCACATAAACTCTGGGCTGGAGGGAAGAAGGAAAAATAGAAAAGAAAGTGGCATGTGTTGAGCGTGAGCTGTGGCAAGTGCCTGGATCCATGGGATCCTTTTACTCCCGAAGCCTGTGCATCAAGGCGGGTCACTGGCGATTTACAGAGGGAACACTGAATCTGGTAGAGGTTAAGACACTCCATCAGGGGTCACACAACAAATTACTAGCAGTGAGCCCCAATCTCTTGGCTCCTAATTTAATATTCTTTCTATGCCTCTGCAGCATATGTGGGTTGTATTCTCCAAGTTTGTTCATCGTTGGCTGTTTGTGGGAGATACTTTCTTGGAGCAGGTGTTGTAACCATATTCCACATTGTTAGGAAGAGTGTAAACTTTGAGCTATATCCCATCAGCTTCTTAAAGGACTAGATCAGTTAGGACGGAATAGTGTTGATTCTACAGACCACGGATCATTCAGCCTGAAGTTGACAAAAGTGAAAACAGCTACTCCTTCCCCCGCCCCGTCCCCTGACAAAGTTTTCCCCCGGAGCTGGAAGATGAGGCACATGAGCGGTGCCATGTGAGAGAGTGTGCTTTCCTTTCTGAAGCTAGGACCCCTGGGGCTATGCCTGAATCCAACTGTCCACTTTCTCCAGTGTGTATACAGAGATTGATGAGTTTGAATGGACAAAACTGTGCAACTATGCAAATTCATGATGCTCTGATTCCATGATTTCCACCTTCAGCCAGGCTCTCGGGCTTTCCCCGGTCAACTCCGCTTGCTTTCTACAGCACTTTAGACCTTCCTCTGGTACCCCATCCCCTTACTCCCAGCATGTTGCCTTGCTTCCTGCTTCACTGAGAAAAATGGAAGTTCTCCTGATGAGATGAACCTGCCTTTGTGATCCCAAGGCCATAATCTAACTTCACCTGGGTCTCCCCTCCTGTCCTCACCTCCTCCTGGCTAATGTTCCTCCTCCCTTGGTGCTCTGGGACCCATTTCTTTCTCATTCTCCTGATTCTCTCCTCTCTCATCTGTGCATTCCTTTCCTGCCTCACCAGTGGTCCCTTTTCACTGCATCAAACGTGCTTAAAACCCTTTCTTCTTAGAAGGAAGAGACTGCCCTTCCTCTAGGTACTTTCTTCTCTCTTTCCTCCTCACAACCAAACTCCTTATAATTGTCCTCTCTGCCTGCTACTCTGTCCTGGCCATAGCTGTCTGGCTTTGCCTCTCCTAACTCTTAGGCAACCGTGGCTCACACTCCCAGTGCTCCCCCTTGCTGAAGTCTCTTCCTCGACTTCTCTGCAGCAGACCATGCACTGGACTCTCCTGCATTCCTGAAGCAATGCTTCCCTTCCATCCCCTTACTCGTTGTTCTTCCTCCTTCTCTTCTCCTTGGAAATCTCCTCTCTGCTCTGCTGGTGAGCCTCAGCTCTCTCTCCCCAGGACGGCCTCATCTCTCACTCATCTTGGGAACCGTCTCCTCGCTGACCACTACCCCGAAGTTACCTATCCAAAGTTCTGCTGATCTTCTTCTGCCACAAGTTGATGTCCACATTCAATATCGAATGCCCCACACTGAACACATCACCTTCCTCTTTCTCTTGCTGCAGATATTTCCCTGTCACTCTTTCTGTATCTGGCATTGGCATCCCTTCTCCTCACACAAGCAGAAATCTAGATGTTTTTACTTGACTCCTCGCCTCCGTAGCTCACCCCAAATCACATTCTATCAATTCTACCCCCTACATCTCTATTCCATCCACCCTTCCCCACCACCATTTCCCTCGTCTGTTTACAGACCATTTCTCTTCTGTATTACTTCTGGAACTTTCTACCTGGCCTCTGTTACTATAGACAGGTTCTCCCTCTTGCAGCTGGAAGAGCCCTTCTAGGACCCAGGTCTGAACATGTCACTCGTGGCTTTAAACTCCAGTAGCTGCCCAATGTACTTGGAAGGAAACCCAGACTTTGTAACATGAACTGGAGGGTTCTAGTTGATCTACACTCCCCTGTCCTCTCAAGAAGTACACTCATCACATTCTCCCAAGTCCAAGCCTCTTTGTGTTCCTTAGGGGTCCCATGCGTGGTCATTGCCTCATGACCTTTTTGCTCAACCTCTAAACCCTCCTTCCTTTGGCAAATTCCTATACATCTTCAGCTCCTGTCTTAGACACCTTCCCCTTCGAATGCTTCTCCTCATCCTGTGAATTTGGGTCTTGTTTCCTTCCATGTGTTCTTAAAACACATGTGAGATCATTCATATAAAGTGCTTAGCACCATATGTAGCACTTAGTGAGCAAATAATGAATGTTGGTGACCACAGCACTTACACAGTAATGCCATTGTTTGTTTATTTTTAGATTTCCTGAACAGATTACAAGCTCAATGAGGGCAGATTCCACATTTCCACTTATTCTCTGTTGAATCCCTAGCATCTGACATATCTGACGTATAATAAGTGCTTAATAAATATTTGTGGGATAAATAAATGAGCCATAAATGTTAGAACCTGTCATGTCTAAGAGACTATATGCTAAGTGATAGGAGAAAGGAATCCTAATCCAGAGAGTTTTAATGTGTGCACAAGACCGTCCTTATCATCTTGGCCAGTCCTGTGGGTCTATGGATTTCTCTGGATAAATTCTAGAAAGTAAGATTTGGAGGTGATGGGAACATCCAAAGATGCTAAAAGACAGTTTGCTGCAAGATAAAACAAAAAAAAAAAAAACAAAAAAACAAAATACCTCCCATCTTCCCTCCTTACAGTGTGATTTTTTTTCTCCCTCCATCAATCTCCGTCCAGTTTCTCACTTTAATGACCACTATAATGGCAATAAGAAAAGGGAAAAAAAGACTAAGTCAAGAATGATCAGGAAATAAAAGGCAATATTAAAATATTCTGAAATATCCTACAAGCAGAAGAGTGAGGCAACAGGGAAACATTAAACGTAGATATACCGATAACTCACACATTATTTTAATAAAAAGAAAATATTAAAGGATAAAAGAGTAAAAGAGGTATTTTCTTTTTAATAAAAAGAAAATATTAAAGGATAAAAGAAGTAAAAAATTTTTAATGAGATAATAAAAGATTTTAAGAAAACTTCAGGAAAAAAATTATAATCATCTTAAAAATTCATTAAAGCAGGTAATAGCAAGAAAGGTAAAAAGTAAAAGCCTAAATCCAAGAATTCAGATGATAAAAGTGTGCCAAAGATAAAATCATTGAAAGCAGTTAAAGAAAAATGTTTTAAAAATACAGAATAGGGGCGCCTGGGTGGCTCAGTCATTAAGTGGCTTCCTTCAGCTCCAGTCGTGATCC
Source organism: Mustela nigripes (assembly GCF_022355385.1). Taxonomy (NCBI): domain Eukaryota; kingdom Metazoa; phylum Chordata; class Mammalia; order Carnivora; family Mustelidae; genus Mustela; species Mustela nigripes. The sequence continues at coordinate 113,685,572 of NC_081562.1, read as the reverse complement.
TGGGGTTCTGGGATCGAGCCCCGCATCAGACTCTCTGCTCAGCGGGAAGCCTCCTTCTCCCTCTCCTGCTTCCCCTGCTTGTGTTCCCTCTCTCACTGTCTCTCTCTGTCAAATAAAGAAATAAAATCTTACAGAAAAAGAATAATAAGTTAGGGGGACTCATTTAATGGTAGAATAACCAAAAAATACTGAAACCAAGGGGAAAAAATACCATAATCTTTCAAAAGAAGATAAAAAATAAATCTCAACACTAATAAAACTTAATGGGCACAAGCAGAGGTTCCTACCAATAAGTAAGCCAAAGCTAAAACAATGTTAAAACTGGAGTTTAGGACTCTGGCTTATAACAAAAAAAAAGCCGGTGTAACCTCTGTGGGATTTCAGAGGCAGATTTCAAAGTATGGTTTGTTACATGAATGGCATTGTGTTTCAGGGAAAATCCACTGTGAGTTCCATTGTGACATTTCCCTCCTGTGGAGTACTGGCATAGAGTCAGCTAAGGGTAAGCCCACCTTTGTCTGTGGACTAAGGGAGACGACACCACTCACTGGGTAAGACTTAGACTTCTCTGCATTCCAGCCCCATCATGGCTTCACCATCCAAAGTATCCTGCTTTCCTTGGGGAAATAAGAAAATAAGGTAGCCCCCAAACTCCAAGTGTATTCTTTCTTCTGCTCGTGAAGAACTCTTCTCAATCGTAGTCTCTTGGGGCAACTACAAAAAGTGTCTTTTTGTGTTATGCCTTTGCTGTGTGGCGTGTAATGCATTTACTCTCTCTCTTGTACTTTCTTGTGTCTCTGAGGATTTGCAGTTTCCATCCAGCTCATCACCATAGATCAGTAATGATATTTTAATTCTCGAGTAAGCCTACCTACGGGCATGTGACAGGTCTTCCATTTCTCTTTCTTTAGCTCAGAGCGCAGAGCTCAGGCAGCATCTGGAGCTGAGGAAGGGAATATATTTTCTTTTCCTCCAGCTGTCAGTGGGAAGCATTCTATCAAGATCACATTTCTCAGGGCCCTAACCTCCACAGTTTTTGTCTGTATTTGCAAGGTGAGGTGTAGGGACCTAACTGAGAAGTGGTTCATAGAGCTAAGAACATTGTGGCGATTTGCTGTGCTGACTTCTGGTAGCCAGTCCCTAGCCGGGTATCTGCAGCTGCTTCTCTCCCCTCACTAGTTCTCTGGTGCCTTCTCTGCTCATCGTTGTCCAGGTCCCTTGCTAAACGGGGACAGATGGTAGTCCGTGCACAGGGTATTAAGGATCAGAATTGGAGTCTCCTTTTCAGTGGAAGAGACTGGAGAGGAGCTGTTGGGTCTTGTGGCATCGCCCTTTGCCCCCTGCCTTTGTCCTGCTTTTCCAGACACCCACCAGTCTTTCACGGCCATCCAACAGTGAAGGCAGAGAGGAAGATCATAGACATGGCTGTGGAAACGGAGTTCTCAATCCAGTTTTGTGGTAGGGATCAAAAGATACGTGAATTGAATGATGGGTCTCTAGGATGTTTCTCGGATTCCTCCTGATCCTAATATTGTGTAGCTGTTTCCTGGGTTCCTTGGATATCCACATATTCCAATCAGATGTCACCGGGCACCTGGGGTGGTACAGTACTGGGTAAGGGTCGGGTTCGCAGGCCCCGGCTAGCCCATTTGTAAGCATTGGTGACTAGGCCATGTGGTGAGTGAATGTCACCAAGAGAGGAGCGTGTAACCTGTCACCCATATGCAGAACCTTAGTCACCTGAGCTCCAAAGCTGTCCAGCGATATTTCTGACTTTGTAACAAGAAAACATCTTTCCTTCAGTCTTAGTGAAGATTCACATGCCAAATTTTCTCAAATGCCGAACGGCTGAGTTTCCTTGAAGTCCTGGTTCTCCAAAAGGAGCAGCCTGACTTCCTCAGCGGATTTTGTTTCTGGAAGATAAAACAATGAGGAATAGCAGCCAGATAGAATCTTCTATCCTCTAAGAATGGGAATTTTTCAAAATTTGTTCTGTGTTAGTTATTCAAAAACAAGAATAAATTGACACAGATTTTTCAACGATTTTTAATTATTTATTTGACAGAGAGAGAGAGATCACAAGTAGGCAGAGAGAGAGGGGGAAGCAGGCTCCCTGCCTAGCAGAGAGCCCAATGAGGGGCTCCATCCCAGGACCCTGAGACCATGACCTGAGCTGAAGGCAGAGTCTTAACCCACTGAGCCACCCAGGCGCCCCAACACGGATTTTTTATACACATTAAGGCTGTTTAGAAGGGATGATATTGATAGTAAACATAAATAAACTCTTTCAGAAGAGGAGCTTACGGGGCGCTTGGGTGGCTCAGTCTAGTTAAGCATCTGCCTTCAGCTCAGGTCAAGATTCCAGGTCCCGGGATCAAGCCCCGTGTTGGGCCCCCTGCTCGGTGGGCAATCTGCTTCCTCCCTTTTCTTCTGTGTTCCCTCTGCTTCTGCTCTCCAGCTCGCTCTCTGTGTCAAATGAGTACAATATTTAAAAAAAAAAAAAAAAAAAGGAACGCGAATCACTCTACCCCTTAGGTATAACTGAGCCAATCCTAGATTTTTGTAAAAATCCTTTTAATGTTGATGAAATAATTCAGTGAGAGAGAACTTGCATAATCCCAAATTCTGAAGCAGAGGCAGTGTAAGTATTTGCTAAAGGCACAGCCCAAGATTCTTGAACCTTCTTTCCTCTGTTCCAATAAAGAGAAGGATGTTACTACTGAGATCCTTCCTAGTTCCTCAGCATTGAGATTTGTTAATGTTTACAGTACCCTTGAGATCAGAGCAAACGTGCTTTAGGAGAGTAAAAGCCACATGAGCAGTAGGAAGAGGGTTTTTGTCTCCTGTTGAAATAAATGCGATGTATTTGGCACACAAAAAATTTCTATATTCAGTATAAATTAGCATATAATTTTAGAAATTGATGAACTAAAAGGCATCTATTAGCAGTTTCTCATGGGCAGAGCTGGCAACGAGAAATGTCTACACAAGATATCATATTTGAATTTTATTATTTCAATAGAAAGGAGGGAAAAAGGACAAGCCCCTTCAGAGAACAGACTCCAAGTATTCAGCACAGAGAGGATATGTGTTTATTTCAATATATAACATCGATTTTCTCCTGGAAAAATATCGCCGGTATTTTCTTTTGGAGAGATAATCTAGTCCTTTGGGTCTAAATATCTACACCTAGAGAGAGATCACACTATTTATTCAAGTACTGGACTATCTCAAGACACTGCACCATACAGCTCTGAAAGCAAATTATGAAGAATCATCAAACATCCTGCAGGTCCAATGTGTGGAACATGTGTTTGTTGGGATATTTGTCTGAAAACTACCAACAGGAAAATTTAGACGGCACTCCGGGGAATTGTAATCCACACACCACCTTTTCTTAGCTTTTTGCAAGGCAGAATCAGAGGACTACATTTTCTAAGACCCGCCTTTTAAAAAGCTTGAGCACTCATCAGTTGAGTGTGACTTAGGCTTGAGATGAGATTTGGTAATAAATCATCAATAGTGAAGGACAAGTTCACACATATTGATAGTGGACCAGAGCTCTTGCTCTGAAGTTGTCAAAGTCGGAGTTTCTTATTTATCTGACATGTATTTATTTGGCTCAGAAGGTTGCTTTGGATATCAGTCCCTGTAGGATGAACTTCCCCCAAAACTTAGTGACGTAAAACAATATCATTTCATTTGTTCATGATGCCATGGATTAGGCATGTGGGCTAGCTCTGTTCCTCAGGGCATTACCTGGGGTCTCTCACGAGATTGTGGTCAGACAGGAAATGCACTCACTCATGTTTACTCTGAGCAGGTATGGCTAGAAGACAGGGACCACCCACGCCCTCCCTTGCTCTGTGTAGCTACTTTGAGCTTCTTTTCGTGGTGATTAGAGCCTAAGAGTGAGTGTTCTGAGTGCACAAAGGCCAAAGCTGAGATGTCTTAGGGGGCAAACTGAGAATTCACAGAGCATTACTCCTGACCCATTTGCCTGGTCAGCAAGTCAAGGCCAGCCAAGGTCATGGGCAGGGGCAGTAGGCTGCACCCCTCTGGGGTAAGGCCAAGCAGCATCGCAGAAGAGCTGTGGAGGGGGCATTATGGTCACAGCCGTTTTGGGAGATGTGGTCTAGCCCAAGACATTAGGCTGTCAGGGAAACCATTTCATGAGGGTGACCTTATGCTGGTCTTCCAAGTTGTAGCCTCCATGTGGCTCTTCCCATGCACACCACACTGTACTGATAGAGGACAGACACACCATCTAAAGGCAAATTTCCACTTGACAAGTCCATGGTTACTCCACACCACCCTTAGAATGCAATTCAGACCCTTGGCATGGCTTGCCAGGCCCTTACCACCCTGTCCCTCACCTGCTCCTCTGACCTCTCCACTTGAAGGCTTACATGCCCTGTTCTTCAGCTGTCTTTGGGGTAGCAGTGCTCCATGTGGGACTGTGTGCTGCCATGCCCTGCTTCCCACCAGAATCCCGTCCCCCAACACTCGCATATCCCCCATGTGCCTGGGGTCCTGCCATGATGGCACTGCCCCCACCCCAAACCCCTCCCCAACCCCAACCCCACAGGCATCTGTCTCTTAGTCCACCATCCAGCCCTTCCCCTTGCGAATAGGTCCCTCCATGAGCGCTTGGTGACTGATGTCACCATCCCAGTGCAATGGCAGAGCTGCGGGGTGCCTTCTGGATAGTCCGGAGAACCCCAAACAAGAGGAAGGTGGGTGTGATGAGGAAGGTGAGCTTGTGATAGAGCCTGAGTGGCGGGTCCAGTGCCACCAAAGTGCAGACAGAGAATGTGCTAGATGAGATACAAGCATAGTCAGTGGAAGAGAAAATTCCATTGGATGTGGGGGAGAGCCAGACATGTCGTGGTTAAGCACAAAGCAGTGCACAGAGGGCCTTCCGTCAGACCAGCCCTGTGGCCTCTGCAGAGATGTGCAAGGGGTGCCCCTCCAGGGTGCCCTGGCCCTGAAAACGGGACACCCCGATCTAAGCAATGTGTGACTCTTAGCAAGTGGCCAACCATCCCAAGAGGGCAGAGGAGAAGTTGAGCAGAGAGAAGGGAAGAGCCTGCTTCTGCAAAAGTGTGTGGGACTGTCCCTTGGGTGGATGCCTTCATCCCTGAGCTCAGTTGACTGGGTCTCATGAACATGACACAGACGGTGATGTGCTTGGCTTTGACAAAGAGGACCTGGTGTGACTGGAGAGAGGTGAGGTGACCCCTAAGCCCGACCAAGGGAGACTTACCTTGAAAGAACCCATAGTCTTCTTTTGACTGAACAAATATAAAGGAAGTAATCATCATGTGGAAATATTTTTGCATACACCAGCAGCTGCTCTGCTCAACTTCCGTCCATTAGTTCACCTGGAGTAGGTCCTCTCATTGTCCTCATTTTACAAGTGAGGTCATGGGTAAATTAGGTGGTTCAAGGTCACAGAACGCCTAAGTGGCAGAGCTGGAATGCCATCACAGGCAGCATGATGCTCTGGTCTCTGTTCTTACTCTGCTTGGCTAAACCTGAGTTCGGCAGTACACTCTAGCTACGGACTCATTTTTAAAAAAATGCTACCTGACATTGGTGTTAATTCTGAGAAGTGAGTTTTGAGAGCTCCTCTTCTCTTTATATCTCAATTACTTTTGGGGAACATTTAAAAATGGCAAATTCTATCATATGTGGACACACACATGTACATGTCTACACACAGCTATAACTTGGAAAGAGCTAGGAGAAGAATGTTTGTTTAATTAAAAGTGAGTGAGAAATGCAACCATATTAACATTCCTTGGTAATCACTTTGAAGTCTGAACTTCAGTCTTATGGGATCATTCTGGAAATTGGAAGAATGATGTATTGTTATACTGTGAGATACACTTAAATTGTTTCTAGCATTGCCTGATGTGACTGTGTAATTTGCTTTTTAGTCAATAAGTTGTCACATCTGTGAATCACTAATAGGGTTCACATTAAGGTTTTGATCCTTTTAGGTCTAGTATTTATTATTATTATTTGACAAATTCCTGAAGCCCAAGATTCTGAAAAGTTCAGCAATACCTCTATTTAAGAAAACATTACTTTTGTCAGTATTTTCCAGAGATTAATTTTTAAAATCCCAAGAAATCTGTACTTTATCATTTTTTTGTTGGGTTGCAAAATAAAATCAGAAACACAATAGGTGCTTCATATTTGAGCCAATGGACAATTTTCAGATGTTGAGCAATTCATTGAATTTAAATAATAGCCCTCAAAATATATAAATAGGAAACTTATAATAACAACCAAGGCACAGGACATCATGATTCATGATCTCAGAGACAGAAACGAAGTATCTACATTTTGTATGCCTTCTATTTTCACCTTCTCCTTCTGTCCTTCATGGACCCCTGATGTGCCAGCTTGCAGCCAGGACTTTTAAAGGACTTATGGATTCAGCCACAGAGGAAGGGAAGAAGCTGTGAACAGAACAGAGGGTGGTTTTTTTCCCCCCCTGGAAGTGTACTTCCCAGCAAATCCAAGGGTGACCACCTTTGGAATGCCACTTCCTCCCTGATCTCAAAATACCTCCTGTGACACTGCCAGAAAGTTCTCACTTCACTTTATTCCAGTACCTGAAATTCTGCCAACTAGAAGTTAAAGGCACATAGGTCCCCTTAGAAATGCCAGTCCTGGCAAGGTTTCCCTCCGATGTTAGAGGGACTTGCTCGTTAACTTAGAGAGGATGGGAATCTTCATGAGAAGGAAGGGTGGAATTTATTCAGTCAACAGATATGAATTGATCAAGCATATAATTGATTATTGGTCAGTGACTGATCTAGGTGTTGGGAGCACAGGGGAAAAACAGGGGCCAAGATCCTGGCCTGCGTGAAGCTTACTTTCTTTTCGAAGAGAAAGACAGTATAAATGAGATGATTTAGATGATGACAGTGCTGAGAAAGAATAGTGAGGAAGGTAAAGATCCAAACAGGCAACTTTCTGGAATGTGGCCTGCTCTTCGAGTACCACATGCCTTGTCTTCATGGACAGTGACGGAGAGGAAAATGGGATAGGGACTCACTGCCACAAAATTAGGGTTTTAAAAAAAGGGTGCAGACAAGTCCCGATGACATAGGAAAGGTGTCCTCTGACCTTCCCTAGTCCCAGATAACGCATCATTCTCATCTTCTGCCTTCTTCCTGGGGTCGCAGCTTCTTCTCCATTGCTGTCTTCCTGTGTTGGTACATGCCTGGCATGCAGTAAGTGGTCCATAACTATTTCTCTCTCTCTCTCTCTCTCTCTGTGTCTCACTTAAGGTCTGTTAGGAATCGGACTTTAGGATTCCTGTTAGTAATGAGGAGCTAAGGAGATACACCTTTTATTTCTTTTTTTTTAAAGATTTTATTTATTTATCAGACAGAGATCACAAGTAGGCAGAGAGGCAGGCAGAGAGAGAGGGGGATGCAGGCTCCCCATTGAGCAGAGGGCCCAGTGCGGGGCGCAGGACACTGGATCATGACCTGAGCCGAAGGCAGAGGCTTAACCCACTGAGCCACCCAGGCACCCTGGAGCTACACCTTTTCTTATAAAAAGAAAACAAACAAACAAACAAAAAAAAAAACAAAACCAAAAACTTCACTTGCACTGCCTGTTGCTACAATTCAGCAAGTAAGCACATGAGCAGAAGGAATCTCTAAGTTTGCCTAATTAATTCCCAGTTGTGTAGCCCCAGCCCTAATGTTTTCACTTCCTGTCCTCTTTGTAACTTCCACATATGCCACATCTGAAGGGACAAGCCTTGCTGTGCTTGAGAATGATGTCGGTACTCTAAATGTTTCACTGGGAAGAGAATGGCCGTCCTCAGTTTTTAAATAGGGCCTCTTATTGCCCCTTTTCCTTAAATCCTAAGGGTAAAAACCATCTCTGAGACTCTCCCCTAATTCTTAATAATACTTAGATGAAAAATAGTAAACTATGGAATTTTAGCATGTACAAATATGAGCTATTCTTCCCAGAATCCTCATGTTCAAGGCTAGGAGAGTGGGGTGTAGAGGTGCCAGGCAGGACATTCCAAGGTGTCACAGCTGGTTGGTGGTAGAATCAAGATTACACTGAAGGATTCTGGACTCCCACTGTTTAACTCTGGCTCTGAAACAACCTTCACAAATACGAGCGATCTCCCACGTCAACCAGAAAAAATCAACTTCAACCTAAAAATCTTGCCTCTGCTTCTGTATCAAGTGACTGTATCTTCTCAAGTGAAAGGGACATGATTCAGTAGATGACACTAGTCCAGCAAGCAGGACTAATGTTCCACTAAGAACATTATGTCCGTGGAGTCAGTCCACCTGTTTTCAGAGCAATTTCCCAGACCTTCATACTATGCCCGTGATGTCTACTTGCTGAACCATCAACTTTAACTTCTTAACCCCTATCTTTCATCTCAGTTTTCTGGTTGTGTTTTATCTAAGTCATCTTTACTTTAGTTGAGCTAAAGCTGTGGTTTTGCAAATTAAATCAGTTGTGGGTTTCTGCATATATCTCCTCTATGTGTTTACTAAGCCTTTTTTTTTTTTAATTAGCATTCTGTGTCTTTCATCTTTTTAGTTGTGTGAGGGAAGATTTGTTTTGCTTAAGGTTTTCTAAAAGCACATTCAAAACTATTTAGAAGAACACATTTAAAGAAACCAAAATGCTTTTTAAACCTATAGTTTCAGCCATTGTTGAACCCTTAAAAGTTTTGATGTTTGATTCTAATGAAGAGATCATGCAGCCTTTGAGCCTAGAACTAATGCTCGAAGCAGAAAAGATGTTCTATGTTTTTCAACATGGAAGAGGTTTTGAAAGGCGTCTCTTATGGCTGCTGTGGAAGAGGAATAGGTAGAGGGTTGGTATTAATTAGGAATCCACTGTATTTAGAGAAACTATCTGACGTTCTCAAACTAAAATACTAAAGAGTAGGGATCTAGTACGTAATAAGTAACCAGATAAAATTCATAGGACTCATTGCATGGCGGGATGGAAATGATGAGAGTGAAGCAGTCCTCAGAGTTGAGTTGTGGGGAGCTCGGGAGACTCAGTAAGTGGTGATTGCCCTGATCAAGACAGAGGAGAGAGGAGAGGCATAGGCATTGGGGAAATGGTAGAATTCATATTTATCTTGATTGTGCATGAGAAGCTGGTGGGACACCACTTGGAGAAGTCCAATACACAATTGAAAACATAGGACTGAAAGATGTGCAAGTATGTATCAAGAAAAACATACCCTTTGCAGTTATCATTACGTAGACGACCATTGAAGCCATCATTGAAGCCATCACTGTGGCTTCCCAATGGTCCACAAATATTTCTTTCTCCCTCTCTTTCACTTAGGGTCTGTTAAGACCCTAAAAAAAAAAAAAAAAAGTCCAAACCTGGATGTTATCCATAATATTTAGGCAAACCAAACTGAACCGACAGGTCCCAGAGGGTGACCAACGTGATGGGAGGGACAGCAGGAGGGAAGCAGGGGAGCTGGCCGTGTAATGTAGGGTAGTGAGGAGGAAGAGTGAGAATGAGCCAGTGATCTGGAGGCGGCATCATCACTGCCTTGGAGAGAGCAGGACTGGCAGGGGGGTGGGGGGTGGAAGCCAAGGGGCAGAACGTGGAGAAGCCAAGGGAAGGTGAGAAAATGAAAATGGTCTGCAGATCTTGGTGAAGAAAAGAGTCAGTGCCACGTCTGCAGGAGAAGCAACGTCAGAAGTTGTCAGGGGACAGGAAGCGGGAGCATGTTTGCAGGTGGGAGTGGGACAGAGGCTGAAATCACAAGAATGACAAGGGGGGAAGGGGAAAAATAGTCCCAGGGATGTGGCCAGGGCCACGGTCATACTTGGGACACTCTGGAGAGAAGAGAGGTAGAAATAAAGAGAGGTCGACCCAGAGTGACAGAAGCTGAGCGAATCTGTGTCTTGTGGCTTCTATTTTTCTCATCAAAACGGACTAGCCCATCCACTGAGGGTAGAGAAGAGAGAATTATGTTTTTGGAGACACAAGGAGAACAAATGTGGAATGGCCAGCTAGGAAATGGGGAAGGAAGCAGCCCAGGAATGAGATAAAGTTAAGATTGTTGGCAAATTCAGTAATAAATCAAATGCTTTATTAATACTAAATAAGGTGTTATTTGTTGTTTCTTATAGTAAAAATACACATAGCATAAAATTTACATTTTTAACTATTTTTAAACATACAGTGCAATGGTATTAGATTCACCACTGCTGTGATCAGTTTCCAGAATTTTCTCACCATCCCAAACAGAAACTCGGGACCCACTAAGCAATAACTCCCCATGACCAGCTCCCCCCCAACTCCTGGGAACTTCTGGCTGTCTGGATTGCCTGTTCTAGATAGCTCATATTTATGGCTTTTAAAGGCATGATGTACAAACTGAGAAAAAAGGGAACAACCAGGAGGCAATAATGCTTGCTATAATGTTCTGTAATGAAGAGGTCATTCTTAAACCATCCCCTGTCCCTTTTAATCTGCCCTGTGGTATCCACTTACAAAACATAACTATAGGGGTGCCTGGGTGGCTCAGTGGTTAAGTCTCTGCCTTCCCCCCTTCTTAGGGTCCTGGGATTGAGCCCCGCATCAGGCTCTCTGCTCAGCAGGGAGCCTGCTTCCTCCTCTGTCTCTGCCTGCCTCTCTGCCTACTTGTGATCTCTGTCTGTCAAATAAATAAATAAAATCTTTTTAAAAATAACTATAATATTGTAAACTTGGTAAAATGAATACCCTTAAAGAAATTCAAATTTACTTTGAAACCCCTTAAATTCTCCTTTGATGTCTGTTTATACAGTATCTGTGCACAACAACGGGTGCCTTTTTCCCTCATCCAAATGGTAGCAAAGAATTGCAGTTTGGTAAATATTTTCCTGTTTAGCAGTCTGTTTCAGAGGATCGCACTCTTCATCTGCATCTCTGTTGTCTGAAATAGAAGCTCCTAAAAATAGCTTGTATATGCATCACTTAGAAAGATGAGAGATTCTACTAGTAAGATACGCAAACAGATAACCGCTCTGCTTTAATGTCAATTATAGGTTATGTGAACACATCCTTACTGTTCACGAGGAGATGCGGATGAGTCGTTCTAGCACTAGACTCCGCTATTCTTTGTGGAAATCATTTTTGATTCCCAGTGAAAGTAACTTCGGATAGGAGACTTCCTGGAAGAAATGTCTGATACTGCCGTCAACCTCCACTTTCATTTTCTGTGACCAACCCCAGAAAGAGTCGACAAAATTCCCTTCATGGAGGTGAGTGATAGGTGCCTCTTCCTACAGCAGTGCCCAGGGGGTGAGGCCTCGCCAGGTGCCTTCTCAATTTAGTGTTCTACATAGAAACGTTGACAGCCAGGGGCACCCGGTGACTCAGTTGGTTCAACGTGCGACTCTTGGTCAACTCTTGGGTCTTGACCTCAGGGTCATGAGTTCAAAACTTGCACTGGGCTTCACGCTGGGCATGGAGCCTACTTGAATAAAGAAAAGAGAAGGGAAGGGGAATGTGAGCAGCCATGGAACCTCCCGGAGCCTTGAGGCTGACCGCCGTCCTCTAAACCGTGCTGACCACGCTGTCAGAAAGGGGAATTGCTTTCATATTGTTCCTCTTCTCCCAACCTTATCTCCTCTCATCCCATTCCAGTGCATCTCTGCTGCCCGGCTTTGAGCCCTCTTCCTCTCCTGAAGCTAGTGCTCTGGGGTTTCCTCTCGTCAGAAACCATTCCTTCAGAAGCCTTTGTGGGCTCGGGCACCCACTGGATTTTGCTGCTTATGTGCATCAGTCATGTATCCCAAAGAATCTATACTCTTCTTTTTTTTTTTTAAGATTTTATTTATTTATCTAAGGGACAGAGAGGCAGACAGAGAGAGATGGGGAAGCAAGCTCCCCGCCGAGCAGAGAGCCTGATGTGGGGATAGATCCCAGGACCCTGGGACCATGACCTGAGCTGAAGGCGGATGCTTAACCCACTGAGCCACCCAGACACCCCAGAATCTATAATCTTCTTGAAGGCGCTGTGTTTTCATCCACAGAATCCTGAAACATTACTGCTTTACAGATGAGGACGTTAAGCCCAGAGAGGTGAAGTCCCTGGGTTAAGGTCACACAGCTGAATTCAACAGACAGTTGAATTGGACATTAAAAGGATGGAGAGAGAGATAAGTCTGTTTCTTCCTCAAAAGTACTTAAAGGGGCTCATGCCAGAGTTTGTGGCTGTTTTTTCTTCTTTTTTTCCGTTTCTATTGCTAACTGGCACCTTCGTGTTTTAGAGACCTTTCTCCACACAAAAGACAATTCCATACTATTAGTTATATTTTGGTCTTAAAAATTATAATCACACTTCCTGCCTTCCAGAGATAATCATGATTGACCTTTTAGGTGCTTGGAAGCTAGTGACGCATTTACAGATTTAAAATTTTCGAGAGCAATTTGCCACTAACTACAATTACACAACCTGTAGTTTGACTACTTCGCACATATTCTATAGAAATTCTCAGACACGTGCCAAAGGAAAGATCCACAAGGATGCTTGTAATGGTATTGTTATTATAGCACACAAACGAATAGTGAACCCAAGCAAAAACAAAATGAAGCAAAACCCATCAAACTTCAACAGAAGAACAAATGTAAGATTTTCATAGAGAAATAGAGAGCAGTGATTCTCAAAGTGTGTTCCTGGGAGAACCCCAGAGATACGCAAGACTTTTTCAGGGATGTCTCATCTCAAAACTGATTTTATAGAACTACTAAGGCCTTTTCACCTTTTCATTTTTATTCTATCTAGTGGAATTTTCCAGAGACTGTATGTTTTGATAGCAACAGACTGGATGCATAAGTAGATATGAAAAGCTTGCTGTCTTCTATGAAGTGAGATATTAAAAAGATTTGCAAAAAGAGGATGCCTGGGTGGCCTAGTTGGTTAAGTATCTGCCTTCAAGCTTAGGTCATGATCCCAGGGTCCTGGGACCGAGCCTGGAGTCAGGCTCCCTGCTTGGCAGGGAGTCTGCTTCTTCTCCCTCTGACTCCTGCTCCCCCTGCTTGGGCTTTTGTTCTCTCTCAAATGAGTAAATGAAATCCTAAACAAACAAAACAAAACAAAAAGCAAAAGCCCCATTAAAAAATAGGCAAAGGACTTGAATGGACACTTCTCTGCAGATATTATACAAATGGCTAAGAAGCATGTAAGAAGCAGCTCAACATCACTAACCTTTAGAAAAATGCAAATTAAGATCGCAGTGAGATACTACCTCACATCTATTAGATGGCTACTCTCAAAAACCCCCCAGAAAAGAAGTTTCAGTGAGGTTGCAGTGAAATTGGGACCCTTGTCCAATAGGGAATGTAAAGGGTATACCTTCTATGGAAAACAATATAGTAATTACTCAAAAAATAAAAAATAGAATTGCAGCATGATCCAGCAGTCCTACTTGTGGGCGTAGAGCCAAAAAAACTTAAAGCAACAGCTCAAGGGATATTTGCACACCTCTCTTGGTAGCAGCATTATTCACGACAGCCCGTGTGTGGAGACAACCCAAATAACCATTGCTGCATGACGTACGTACAATGAAACACTATTCGATCTTGAAAAGGAAGAAAATTCTGACATATTCTAAACATGGAGGAGACTTGAGGACATGATCTAAGGGAAATCAGCCAGTTACAAGACAGACAAATAGTCGCTGGTTGATTCCGCTTACATGAGGGGTCAAAAGTAAGAGTCATGGAAACAGAACATAGAGTGGTGGTCCCCAGGGACTGTGGGGAGGTAAAATGGGCAATTGTTGTTCCATGGTTTTCCGAGTCTCAGTTGTGCATGCTGGAAAGTTCTAGAGATCCGTTGTCCAATGATGTGAATATCCTTAATTCCACTGAACTGTATTAAAAATGGCTAGGATGGTACCTTTTACGTTATGTTTTTTTTTACCACAATAAATGGATAGTTCTAGCAAGGCTTCATCTGACCCAGGAATTTTTCGGGTTCCTTGCTTTCACTGCAGTTATTGTTAAAATAGTTAATTAACTAAATCTGAATTATCTAACTCTATTTCTTGCTCGGAATCCCCGCTTCTGGTCTTTTACTTTCGTTCATACTGAGAGCTCTGCCCTTCTAGAATACCCGCTGTTTCCTCTCACCTACCTGAGTCCTACCTGAAGCAATCCCGATGGGTCGCTCTGGAGGATGCCCAGGCTCCACATTCTCCTTGATAGAATCAGGAGCCATTCTGAGTCGTTTGGATCCCTGCTTCCTTGAGGACTCAGCACACTTATTTCGTATACCACCTATCGCCTATCACTCATCTCATCCATTTTCTGTTTGCTCTTTGATCACCCCAGCTAGAATTTAAGCCCTGGAAGATGGGTACCAGTAACATCACTGTTGCTTATGTTTGCCTGCCACTGATCTTCGCACGTAGCCAGCACACAATAAGACTGGTGAATGCATGAATTATCGGATGAGTGGACAGATGGATCAGGGGCATTTTAAAGCTGGAGTTGAGCTGAATGTGGTAAAATTAAGTATAATATCGTCTCAGAACTCTGGTTCTATTTTCCCTATGCCTTACATATATTCCTTGCACCAAACCCCAGATTTCTTCTCAACAGCCCTATCTTGCTCTATCCAAGGAGGCAGTTCTACCCCAAGCCTGGGGCTTACTTACTATTTTTTTTTAAGATCTTACTTATTTATTTGAGTAAGAGAGAGAGAGAGCACAAGAGGGGGGAGGGTCAGAGGGAGAAGAAGACTCCCCACGGAGCAGGGAGCCTGAGTGGGACTCGATCCCAGGACTCTAGGATCATGACCTGAGCCAAAGGGAGTCGCCCAACCAACTGAGCCACCCAGGCGCCCTAAGGGGCTTACTATTAATTGGCACACAACAGCAGACTGCAGGTAGCAAAAATGCTAAGTACCAGGGCTTGCACAGAATTATAAGAGTAATGCCTGGCCTTTGATGTTAGATGTCTCTCAATTCCTTACTATTCTAGTTAGAAGCTGTGACAATATAACCCTTTTAAAAATTGTAGTAAAATATGTGTGGCATCAAGTTTACCATCTTAACCATTTTAAAGTGTGCAGTTAAGTGGCATTAAGTACGTTCACCTTGTGCAACCCACAGCCACCATCCATCTCCAGAAGTTCTCAACTTCCCAAAGTTTCTGCTCCCACTAAACACTAACTCCAAGCCTCCCCTCTCCCCAGTGTCTGGTAACCTCTATTTTACTTTCTGTCTCTATGAATTTGGCTATTCTCTCTACCTCATATAAGTGAAATCATAATATTTGTCCTCTATATCTGGCTTATTTCACTTACGAAAATGTCCTCAAGTTTCATCCACATTGTAACATGCATTAGAATTTTGTTCTTTTTTTGGAACAAAAGAACAAAACTTTATAAACTTTTTTTAAAAACCATTTTAAACTTTTTTGGACTTCAGTTGCCTCTTCTCTAAAATGGGATCAGGGGGTTTTAAAGCCCATTTTTTAAAGTTTGCTGTGAAGACCTACCAAGACCATGAGCAATGGCGGACAGTGCCCAACACAGTGCTTTGACTTAAGAGGCTGATCGAGTTTCCTTCATTCCCTTTCTATTCTATAAATTTCATGAGGACCAGGTGCAAGAAATATGCCTTTCTCATTTCCCTAGTTCCTTATGTCACACAACAGTGAGTGCACAGAAATGATCCTGTGCAACCAAATTAGAGAACCCCCTGATTTAGTAAATTAGAAATCCTCTGCCAGGGTCCCAGCATTATAAAAGTGACTATCTGTTTCACTCCTTTCTGCTCCTCCTCCTCACCCCTACCTATAAATCAATATCAGAGAGAATGATAGCAGACTTCCATCACTCAGGTAGACAAAGTTGATGGGATACACCATGGGATTTGGATCTCTAATAGCTTAAGTAAGAAAGAGTATTTGAACGGGTTATCTCCTAAATTCAGATGGTGAGGATAGGCTGAGAGCATCAGGGCCTAAGTTTTCAGTAATCTTAATTTGTGATCATCTTTTCACCTAAGTCAATTAGACATAATCACTGTGGAGTTTATTATAGTGTCACTCCCTTGTTGTTACCAGTATGTTCTGTGGTCTTCCCATTAGAATGACAAATGAATACTTCAGGGTTGACAGTGTAGCTGGGTCACTAACGAGTCCAGTCGAATCTGATGGAGAACCTTGAGTGATGTTGATTCTGGTAGAAATACAAAGCCTTCCAGGAAATTTCCAGAACGGATGTCAAGTGGCAGGAATTAAACTAAAAACAGACTCTATGACAAGCCGTGTAACTTCTTTCAGATTGATTTTCACCATTGTTAAAGTTACTGTGAAAGAATTTACTTCACATTCTCTTTTGTTTCTTAAAACATGGTTTACCCCAAACCCCTCTTCCTAGAGCTCCCTCAAAATATTTATTTGATACGGAAATATTTTGCCTTGAGAATTTCTTTTTTCTTCAATATGAATGAATGACTCCAGCCCTAATTTGTAATAGGGGTATGCTCAGGGAGAAGAGTCAAGTTTTTTGAAATCCTATATTCTTTTAAATGAATCTTACCTATCTAGCCCGAGATAGCAGTAAGTGTATGAGTTTATGTAGAAATCAATGTCAAAGTCTACTTTATTGTGTCTTAAGAAAAATTGGGCTGGTAGAGTTTGTGAATATTAGGCACCTAAAATAATATAGCTTTCCAGTTTGTTGAAAGTGAATGCGTCATCTTTGTTAAAGAGTAGGCTTCTGAACGTTTCAGAAATGATACGCTACATGTCTCAGGAAGACCAAGCCCTTAACTGATGGAAAATGAAGGAACCCTATATTTGTACCACAAGCATACCTTGGAGCTCTTATGGGTTTGGCTCCAGACTACCTGCAAATATCACAATAAGGGAAGTCAAATGAAATTTTTGGTTTCTAAGTGGATATAAAACTTACGTTTATGCTATACGGTGGTCTGCTAAGTGTACAATAGCATTATGTCTAAAAAAATCAATGTATATACTTCATTTTAAAATACTTGATTGCTAAGCAATGCTAACCATCATCTGAGCGTCCAGCGAGTTTTAATCTTTTTGCTGGTGGGGGATCTTGCCTCTGTGTTGATGGCCACTGACCGATCGGGGTGGTGGTTGCTGAAAGTGGGAGTGACTGTAGCAATTCGTCAAAATAACACAATTGAGTTTGCCACATTAATTAGCCCTTCTTTTCATGAGTGATTTCTCTGGAGCATGTGATGTCATTTGGTAGCATTTTATCCACTGGAGAACTTCTTTGGACAATTGGGATCAGTCCTCTCAAACCTTGCTGCTGCTTTGTCAAGTTTATGTGATGCTCTAAATCTCTTTTCCTCATTTCCGCCGTCTTCACAGCAACATCAGGAGGAGGGGATTCCATCTCAAGAATCCACTTTCTTTGCTCATCCATGAGAAGCAACCCTCATGCATTCAGGTTTAATCATGAGATCGCAGCAGGTCAGTTCCATCCTCAGGCTCCACTTCTAATTCTGGCTCTCTGGCTGTTTGCACCTCCTCTGCAGTGTGCCGCTGCATCGGCCCCTAAAAAGGGAGTCAGCCTGTCCCTTGAATCTTGGAAGCCACGCATTACCTTCTCTCTAGTTATGAGATTGCAGATGGCATCTTCTTCCAACACAAGGCTGGTTCCTCTGCATTGACACTCTTGTTTCTTGTAGCCACTTTCATTAATTATCTAAGACAGATTCTGGATCAGTTCCTGCTTCACCTTGCTCTTTTATGTTACAGAGATGACTTCTTTACTTTATCTTCATGAACCACTTTCTGCTAATTTCCCACTTTTCTTCTGCAGCTTCCTTACGTCTCTGAGCCTTCATAGACTTGACAAGAGTTAGGGCCTTGCTCTGCGTGTGGCTTTGTCTGGCTTGATCTTCCATCCGACTGCTCAGACTTTCTCCGTATCAGCAGTAAGGCTCTCTTGCTTTCTTATCATTCATGTTTAGTAGAAGAACACTTCTAATTTCTTTCTGGAATTTTTCCTTTGCATTCATAACTTGGCTAACTGTCACAAGAGTCCTGACTCACTAAGTTTAATCATGTCTAGTTTTTGATTTAGAGAGAGAGATGTGTGACTCTTCCTTTCACTTAAACACTTAAGTCCCCTTGTAGGGTCATTAACTGGCTCAATTTCAATATTGTTGTGTCTCAGGGAATAGGGAGAGGGAGAGAGCGGGACGAGCCGTCAGTTGGTGGAGTAGTCAGGACCCACGTTGATTGATTGAATTCACCATCTTACGTGGGTGCGGTTTATAGCACCCCAAAACAATTGCAATAGTAACACCGAAAATGGTTGATCACGCATCGCCATAACAAATACAACAATAATGAAGAAGTTGGAAGTATTGCAAGGGTTACCGAGGTGTGACACAGAGACAAGGAATGAGCAAAAGCTGTGGGAAAATGTGCTGATAGACTTGCTTGAAGCAGGATTGCAAGAGAAGCAATATCCAAAATACAATCAAATGAAGTTTAATGAAATGAGGTATACTTCTGCACTAAAACTGGAGACCAAAATAATGTGTAGGTCATAGAGAGTTGGCCATTTGTCTAAAAACAAAGGACAAAACATAATATTGTACAAATATTCTATCTTGTCTTTCCTTCCCGGGATCTCATACTTAAGGGTCACCCAGGGGCTCCCAAAGCATAGAGTATCTTAGCACTGAAGCAGCGATGGCTTTGGAGGCAGCCAAGGTAGGGTAGATCCCTGGTCATTGGCAGGGAAGGTAGGGATGCAGAGGGGCTCAGATCTCTAGACCCACCCTGCATAACGATAAAGTAGAAATGAACATGGTACTCCTGTGTTTGCTGTCTTGTCTTTCTCCCCAGATGTATATTGTGAATATTCTGTATGACAGATGCACAGTAAGAAAACTAAGTCTGCATTAATTAAATGAATTAATTAAATCACAATAAACAGTTCCCTTGTTTTAATTCTAGTTATTCAATTTCTGGGGCAGGTAAAGTAAGTTGTTAAAAATAGATCGTTGGAGGCCGCCACCTTTGAACATAGAAATTGGCTGGCCTGGAGAGTGGAGTGGGCCTTCTGTGCTAAATCGTGGCTCTTTCTCTTTTTAGCAGTAAATCCTTATGTGAGATGTTTAACCTCTGTACCTGGTTTCTTCATCTGTGAAGTAGGGTGATGATTTCCACTTTGCAGAGCTGCTTCAGGCATTTTTTTTTTTTTTCGGATGAATGTCAAGTACACAGTAGGTACTCAATCAGCGTAGCCAATCATGTTATTTCTAACTTGCTATTTCCATTGTAAATATCTATAACGTACACACTTAAACATATCCACTTTAGACTCAAAATAGGGTTAGCACTTCCCAAACGTTTACCAAGATATGTTCTCCAGAGATAACTCTCCGTCTAAGACTTTCTTGTGAAATTTGACACATATTCCACATTAATCACGGATGAGGGGTAGACTGAATTAATGAGGTTTTCTGCTTATCGTAGCGAGTGATAAAATGTGTTTTACTTACCCGAGGGAAGAACGGTCACCTGCCTTGCAGGTATATGCAAAAACACGTAACCCTCTTAACATGGGTCCAGAGATGACTTTTCCTTTTCCCATAATGAGGAGGGTTGACGTGCTGATTCCCAGTCCTGACAACTGCCTACACAGAGTGTAAGTCTGACAAGATCACTGTCACCTCAGTCAGGAAGGACGCACCTGGACCAGCACCGACCTGGGTTTTCCTGAAGAGTAGCCCCAGCGGGCACAGAGCAGAAAACCAGCCTCATCAGAAACTGGGCTCTGCTCGAGTGAGTGTCTGTCATCCTTCATGACAGTCTCAAGCGTCTGGAGGTGTATGTTTGCTTTTCTCATGTAACCACAAAATAGCGGTTGGTTTCTAATAGATAAGGGTGACAGAAGCTGCTGCCAGCTTGAAAATGAAGTATAAACTCTAGAATTTTGAGAAGGAACTAGTGAGTTTAGTCAGACAGACCTAGTTCTCACTTCTTCCTCTGCCTTTTTCCCAGCTCCACGCCTCCCCACTCTGTTTGCTCCTTCCTCCGAGCTGCGGAGAGACCCGAGCGGGCTCAGCAGAAAGTGTCAGGAAGCATGCGCCCTGCGGACAGTGTTTTCAGATGCCTGGGTTCCACCTGTGTGACTTTTTCTTCTTTTCTTTTTAAAAGTAAACACAGCGGGGGGGGGGGGGGGGGTGCACCAATTACTGAGCAGACGGAACTGCAGGACCGGCTTCAAAGGACAGCGGCAGGCTCTGGGTGCCTCCCCGCCAGGCAGTGAAAGAGCGATGCTCTCCCCGGAAGAAGAGTTCACTTCCTACCCCTGGACGTTTTGTAGAGCCCTGCACAAGGGACTCTAACTTAGGGAGAGGACGGCTTGGCAGGGGGGATTCCTTCTAGCTCTGAGACCTTCTGAATCCCTCCTGTCTTAGAACTGTTAGGATGAAAATTATAGACACAAAGTTACTCACATACATGCCCCTGGCTTCTGTCGGGCTGCTGTATCCATGTTTCGTTGCTCCCGTGAAATGTGAGTGTTGCAAGGAGGAAATGCCTATCATCCCTGCTCGATGAATATGTATTGTGTGAATGTTATGGCACAGAGCATTTCTATGTTATTCCTATAACATCGGAACGCAAGGATGTTCCTCCAGGATGGCAGGCTCCCATCGGCAAGTATGTTAGAATAGCAGAATGGCGAGCACAAGTAGCAACCCCCGCCCCTTAGAGGGCTGCGGCACAAATGGACTGCAGAGATTAATCTCTACTCCCGGGTCTTATAGGCCAAGAAGTTGAGACCCGCAGAGATGAAGTGATTTTCCCAGACTTGCCGGTTCCTCGCTGAGCTTTGTACTGGCCTCTTTTTCTTGGTGGGAACACAAGAGCTGGCCACAGTGAGGACTTCGGTCCCTTTGCATAGCCCAGGTTCCTGCCTCTAGCAGAGAATCGAGGAACGTGGTGATTGTGTTTGCTTTCCTAGACCTTGAACTTCATATTACAGAAATGCCCTTGGGCTCAGCATTTTAATAAGTTCATATGGAAATCAGATGTTACCCAGTGAGTAGGGGGAAAAAATCATTTGAAATTTGAATATGAATACTTTTTGGAGAAAAGCATAAAGAATAGATATTACTTTGTATGGGAAAGAGAAGGCTTGGGGGTGACTTTAATATGCCACATCAATATAAGCAAGATAATTGAAAAGAGTCCTAACTAGCAATTTTCTGATCTTCACTTAAAAGGGAGAAATAGGCTTTTAACAAAGCAGAAAGTTTTCTGTTTAGTTGTTTAAAAAAAAAGATAAAAAGGTGATAATCAGCAGAATTCGCAGATTTAATAAATTTCCTACCAAACTCACCTAATTTCCATTTTTTGTAGGTTTATCAGACTGGTGAAATACTAGGCTGGCAAGGGAGCATTTTGATTTCAGTGAGACACGTATGCAGAATGTCTAATAATCCTATTGCTCAATATATGGAAATGACTTTGTTGGTCTCAGGGTAAGTGGGAGAAGTGATCTGGGAGGTAGATTTCAGCACAGGAGAGTATCTCCAGCCAAATTAAAACTCTGTGTATGTGTGTGTGTGTGTGTGTGTGTGTGAGAGAGAGAGATAGGACTGTCCTGGCTAACTGCGCATCTAAGGAGTCACAGTATTTTCTGGAAAGAATTTTTATGCAATCTGTGATTCCAAATGCTGAACTCAGAATGTCCACAAGGTCAGTATATGTAACTTTGGACAAAGTTCTCCAAGTTCTAACATGTCACTGCCTATCACCAATGAGTCTCAGAATTATGGTAAAACAAAGTTTTAGGATCAACAGAGAGGAAAGCAGAGACACTAATTATCAAATGCACTAATATTTCTTCTCTCATGCGATACTGCGTCACTTTCAATTACTAAAGGTAAATTAAAAGTACATCCTTGATGGGTTGTTTGAAAACAGTTCAGTTAAAGGTTGACAGGGAGCCTAGAATCGGACATTGGAGGTTTGTTCTTGTTCCAACTCCAACCTCCCTCTAAGCAGCAGAGAGAGACACACGTCACCTTGGCGACAGCATTACGGCATCACCGCAAAGCAAGGAAATTCTCAGTTTTTGTGCTGCCTGGGTTCTCTGAAAGCAGAAAGAACCAGAGTCTTGAGGACTCTGGGGAGCAGTCTTGGTTTTAAAGAGCCATTCTTCATCCTCAAACCCAGTCATGCCAACTGCATATTTGAAACCAAGCATTGAACGTTTCCCCATGGAACAGCTTCTATAAGACGCTTCTCGTCTGTCTGCTAAGAGTCATTCCCATTAGAACGCCGTCTTCTCCAGTCAGAAGCCAGCCTGGATTTCTTAGCTTACTGCAGACCCAGCAGAGACATAGCTGCAGTTGGTGTAGACGGGTTGCGCCAGACTTGCCTACCCATGTCCTGCTGCTCCCAAAGTCAGCCATCCCTGGTCCTGGTCCTATGACCCCAGAAGTCGGATGGCAGTAGATATGCTCCCTAGACAAGCTCCAGAGTCTAATCAGCCCAGCAAGATAAGAGGGCATTTCAGTCAGGAAACTACAGGCAGACTCTGGGGGATGCTGGCAGAAGCCACGGTCCCAGTCTTGCACCTGCCGGAGGTGATGTGCGCAGTTCTTCTGGGGAGAGAAGGTCCAGGGAGAAAATCTCTCTCCCCCATCTCTGCCTTCCTGTTTGTATGAAGGCCAGATGTTCTGTTTCTGTCACTGTGTTTTAAGCCATACCATCACCAGGGTGGAAGCAAGGAACTACAGAGGCCCCAGAGGAGGAAGCGTGGGTAGGGTGTCACCATGGATGCGGAACCAGAAAAGGCAGAATTGCTCCTGCTTCCCTGACCAACTTTGCAAAGACAGGAAGTGTGGCTTCATTACTGGGATCAACTCAGATGAAGGTATCCCTTGAGGACCTTAGAGAAGCATTAGATGAATAATACCTTTTAATCATCCTGTCTTCACTGTGAAGACCAGCTGCGGAGAACGCGGTGGGAACCCAGAGGTTTCTCAACAAAGATGTCAACATAACTCTCTCAGTCAGATGTAATTAAAAATAATTACTTACAGAACAGAACTGAGCTTACAGGAAATCAAAGAACTATGTGTCTTTCGGAAAAGACCCCGTAAAGGGGAGAGAATGTTTACAGCAGAGGGCACTCAGGTCAGCCTCTGTGGCACTTGACTTCCAGTCCCCCACTCCACCACGATTAGCTATGCGACCTTCAACATAATGTCCTCACCTCCCTGAGCCTATTTTCCTGTCTCTAAAAATGGGTAAGAACACCAACTTGAATATGTTAGAAGACCACAGTATTCAAATGGGGGAAACGTATGTGAAATCGTTTTGAGTAAATGTCAGATTTTGCTATCCCTGATTCTTAATCATTTCCTGGAGAGGTAAACTGAGGTACAGATTAATGAAACGGCATATTGCTTTTGATTCTTTTTAGAACAAGATGAAATGTTGGTTTTAAAAAAAACAGTGAGAGAGAAGAAGAATCCCCCACTTCTCTAGAGCCATTCACAAATCCCCCAGTGAAGAGCCGAGAGTACTCAGCCCTTCTCCACGCCCCTCACCCCACATGCCTCAGGACCCATCTGTCTGTCCCGTAGGCATGACCAGCCTACTGCAGTGGACACCTGACCAGTGCTCACTCCTCTCTGAGCCCTGGGGAAGGGAGACATTGAGAATTAGGGGCAGGGGTATTTTCAAGATACTGTAGGTTTGGTTTTGTTTCAAGGAGGAAAGGGCTGTGTCCCACAGCTCATGCTTTTGCTTCTTGCAGCCCAAGAGCATGACGGAGGTTCTAAGTCTACAAAGTGTTTCCTTCTGCTTTCTCTCCCAAAGGTCTTCCCCCGGCAAATTTGAATTTCAAATGTTTAAACCTCGGGAAAATATCTGTACCCAGAAGATAGTTCGTGGTTGTTTTACACTGTTCGTTGCGGGGATGGGAATATGACACTGATGCCAGATGCCCCACGGGACTACCATTGTCACGTCCTCTTTCTTGGGAGCAGGACAGGGAGAATTGGCTGGTCATTCTGAAGGCAGACAAGAGGAAGGAGCAGAGAGGGGAGGAGGACTTTGTAGAGTAGAAGAATAAAATTCTGTTTTGTTATCAGGATGATTACTGTTCACAAAATGCTTTCTGTTCTATTCTTACTTCTTACTAAAGTCTTGGGAAGTGCAGTATTCATTAGTCTCTATGTTTGGCTGATGTTCCAGAACTCCAAAATGACAGTGGTGTAAGCTTGACAGCTAACTTCCCTCCCATCTGAGAATCCAGACTCAGGTGGCCAAACACGTGGCCAACATGAATGCCAAGGTGACTCAGTGCCACCACCTCCACATTCTAGCCAGTGGCAGGAGGCAGGTGGGCCCAACCCGGAGGATGAGCGTCAGCAAGACTTACCCATCATGGGCCACATCCAGCTCCAAGAGAATCGAAGGGAATGGATCAGGGGGCAGCTCTCTATCTCTGTGCCTGCCCCGACCTTCACATGCCCCTTTTTGGAGACCACCATTTGCACATGTTCTTCTTCTTGTCCTCATCCTCATTTTTCTCAGTTGACCTTCCCCAGCATCGCTGTCCCCTGCCCTGTCTCCATTCCCACTCCCAGCCCCGTCCTCTTTTCCTGCTGTACCTCTCTTCTCCATGCTCAGCATCACCTGCCCGGCTCATCTCCCAACCTCTGCTACCTCCCCAGAGTCCTTCCCCACACCCTTACTCTCACCACCCTTGGCCATGGGACCCCTCAGGTGTCCTGGAGCTAGGGAAGGACCTGATCCCACTGCTGAGTAAACAAAGAACTTCTCACCGGACTTCCCCAAGCTGTCTTAGGTTGTGTTCTCCAACTCCAAATGGGAGGTTGGGATGCATTGCCTGGTAAATCCATTGGAAATCCACTGTAGGTGGTTTCAGGGTATCATCTAGTACTTTAGAAAATGTGCATGTGCGGCTTCAGCATGGGTAACACTTCTATGGGGGAAAAAGTCTATTCTCTGACCTAAACAAGTTACTTATTAATGGACTTAGAGACCACTACTCTTTCCTAAATGAGGAATCCCTATTATAAGAATTGGAATAGCCTTGAAATCAAGAGCTATGACTTCGTGGTCTTAGTGCTTCCCCATGACATGTCATCCATAGGGTGCCCCCTCATCAGGTGGTATTAAACAAAAGAATGACTTCTTGAATTGCCGAATGTTACCAAGGCTGGGGGATCTGAATGCAGGCCCAGTGATATCTGGGGCCAGGTCAGCAGAGGCCTTGCCATGGAAAGGGACAAGATATGGAATCAGAGGACACAGGCCCCATCATACATCTTCTGTAATCTTGAAGAAAGTCCTTACTTCCACCAGCATCCGCTCTCCCTTCTCTGCAATGGGAACATTCATCCCACTCTATGTAACTGTTAGGAATGAAAGAGGAACCAGTATATGAAAAAGCAGTTTTCCCTTTTGGTTATCCAAGATCATTTTACAAAATCTGAATTGTGAACTCCTCAAAAGTAACTACTTAAAATCACCTAAAATCCAGTCCACCCAGTGATAGCATTTTGGTTCAGATTTTTTTCCCACCAAAGATTTCCAGGAAACAAACTGAGGGTTTTAGAAGGGAGAGGGGCAGTGTGGGAGGGGTGAGCCTGGTGATGGGTATTAAGGAGGGCACAGATCGCATGCTAACAATGAATCATGAAACCCTACATCAAAAATTAATGATGGAGGGGCACCTGGGTGGCTCAGTGGCTTAAAGCCTCTGCCTTCAGCTCAGGTCATGATCCTAGGGTCTTGGGATCGAGCCCCGCATTGGGCTCTCTGCTCAGCAGGGAGCCTGCTTCCCCCTCTCTCTCTCTGCCTGCCTCTCTGCCTGCCTGTGATCTCTGTCAAATAAATAAATACAAAAAAAGAGAATTAATGATGGATGACATGGTGACACAATTAAAAAAATAGATTTATGCATGTAAATTTATATCTTTTTAAATGAGTTCCTATTAAACATATATAGTATATATATGCTGTGGTTAGTACATACCATTTCTTAATTAACACATGATATATTATTTGTTTCAGGGGTACATGTTTAGTACATCCCTTTTTTAGCTTAACTCTATCCTATAAATATCTTTATTGTAGTGAATAACAATCTACTGGTTGTAAAATATTCCATTGTAGTTATTTGCTATAATATACTCCAAAATATCATATTTTTGGACATTAAGGATGTTTCTGGGTATATCATTATTAAGCAATGCCTCAGTGGGCATTCTTGTATGTGTGCCTTCATATACTTGCCTCATTTTAAAGTCATTTGATACATATTTTCTTCCATAAAGATTGGACATGTCCCTTCTCCAAGCCATTATGACCAGATCTGTTTCCAAATTTATACTTTATAAAGGTAATAAACTTATACACTGTATATTGCAAAATATTCCCAATAATCTGTATGTTGGGGGAAGAACATTAACAGTTACATTTAGTGTAAAAAATCGATCATAAGTAGCCCATCTCAGGTTTGCTACAAAATTACTTCATACTACAGAATGATTTCTTTTCTATTTTCTCAGCATTTTAGATTTTGGAATTATAGAGAAGGGATTATGAAGCTGGCCAATTTACATTTCTTCTATTTCTAGTGAAGTTGACCTTTTTCATATTTTATTCACCCTTCATAATATTTATTTTGTGAGATGTCTGCTCTCAAACTTTGTCAGTCTTTTTCAGTAGGTAAATAGTATTTCATTATTAGATTTTTCTCTTTTCATTGATGTTTAATAGCTTTTCACATATTTGTCAAATATTTTGCTGCATACATTACAATTGTGTCTCCTGCTTTGTTGTTTTATACTTTGTTAAGTATAACAAAGTATACATTTTTAGGTAACATAGTATAGAAATTTATTCCTTTCTGGAGCTGGTCTGTGGTATCATGTTTGAGAATTAGGGTATATCATACATTAATTCCAAAGGATATAATTGTTAATCTACATATCTAATTCTTTTAGTAATGGAGAGATTTTATCTCTACATTAATATCCTCAACCTATCAATTTTAGCTTGATGTTCACTTTAATATAGGTTTTAGGTAACATACATTTTTAGGTAACATCGTATAGGAATATATTCCTTTCTGGATCTGGTCTGTAGTATAGTTGAGAAGTCTCCCCTAATTCCAAAGGATATAATTATTAATTTACATGTCTAGTTCTTCTAGTGGTAGAGAAGTTTTATCTCTATGTTGATATCATCAACCTATCAATTTTATTTTGAGGTTCGCTTTAGTATAGGTTCTAGCAGACGGGCCACAGCCCCATTCATGAAGCAATCGTTCCTTTCCCCACTGACTTCAAGTGCCTTCTTCATTGTACACGAAACTTTTGTAAATATTTGGTCTTTCAGGACACTCTGTCTTATTCTGACAATCTGCCCAACTCTTATGCTACCAGCACCACATAATTTCTATTATTACATCCTTATTTTTCAAATTTTAATATCTCTTAGGGCCTGGGAAAAGGGGGGGATGTATAGACTGATCACAGGATTTTTAAGACAGTAAAACTCTTCTGGGCGATACTATAGTGACGGATACCTGTCCTGACACGTTTGTCCAAAGGCAATGAATGCATAACACTGAGAATGAGCCCTGAAGTGAGCTATGGGCTTGGGGCGATGGTGGTGAGCCCAGTGCAGGGTCACAGCCTGTCACTACTGTACATCTGCTGGGGGATGATGATAGTGGGGGAAGGTTTTGGGGAGCCAGGGCATGTGAGGGAAATCTCTGTACCTTCTGAATTTGGCTATAGATCTAAAACTATTCTTTTTAAAATTTTTTTTTATTTTTTTATAAACATATAATGTATTATTAGCCCCAGGGGTACAGGTCTGTGAATCGCGAGGTTTACACACTTCACAGCACTCACCATAGCACATACCCTCTTCAATGTCCATAACCCAACCACCCTAAAACTGTTCTAAGAAATGAAATCTAAAAAAAAATAAAATAAAATAAGAAAAAAGAAAGAAAGAAAAACTAGGCATTACTTCTGAAATCAAAGAGCTTATATTCAAGTAGTGGGTGAATATAAAAAGATAAATAGAAAATTAAAGTAGATTGCAATTTAGCAAGTATTGTGATACAAAGGCTGACTAACACAACACAATTTTAAAAGAAAACAATGCTTCTCAACTCTGATGAAGAACCAATTTTGAAAAACAAGAGCAATTTCCAGTACCTATTAGCACTAGCAACCTTCTTATTACCTTCATTTTTGAAGAGCTATTTGTAAACTGTCAAGTACTCTCTGCCTATCACTTGTTCTTTGCCACTAATCTGTAATGGATTCCTTGTTAAAATGAAGATATTCATTCACTCCACCTACCTTCTACTCTGGAGAACAATGAAATTGCAGTCATGAAGTGCTGTGCCGTCCTTTTAGGAGACTGTTGTCTTACAAGAATAGGCTGAAGTACATTTCAAACAATGGCTCTGATCACAAAATTGTCCTAAGGACGCACGAAAAATTCACGAGGTAAAGTCAAGCTTGGCATTTGCAGGAGATAGAGCCCATAATCAAATGCTTCTTTTTCTTTTTACCATTTTTTTTTTCTTCAAAGCTGCGACATTTTTAATCTCTCACATTTTGTGTGTATATGACGAAAACCCCCTTTGGGATGTGCGCAGTGAGCAGTCGCGGGCTGAGGGCCTGGCTTACTGTATCTACGGCTGCTGAAATCCACGAAACCGTCCACATCACAGAAAAATCAGCATGGGCCACGGGTCTCACATGAGGCAGGTTACACAGTCTTTCCCTGCGAGCAGTGCTAATACTCTGTGCTTAGGCTACGTGACTATAGACCCAACCATTTTTCCAGATCATTTTCCTCATTGAACGGCATCCACAACAGTAGAACACAGGCACAGCAGAGGGATAAATGCAGAAGAATCTAGGGGCCCTGAGCCGGAGCAACACTTCTTTCCCTAATTAGACTGGCCACTTTGATCTCTTGCCTTAATTTCTCTGAGCCTTAATCCTCTCATCTCTTATGAGAGAGGACGGACCTCTTGATGACTAAGAGCCCTTTCAGCTTTCAAGAAAAAAAGAACAGATGAACTAATTTGTTCACTGATTTATTCATTCCTAATTGATTTGTCGAAAGACAAATTGTGAGAGTGTTGTTCGTCAGTTACTGCGCTGCTCGTGGTCCCTAGAGGAGAAGGCAGTATGGAAAAGAGAGACCCATTGCCCCAGGCCTGCGCATGCCCTTCTTTCTGTGGGGCTAGAATTCATTACCTGTGGGGAAGTGATGAGAGACGGTGATGGATGGGTTAGGGAAACCCTCAGACTTCACCACATTCATGCGTATAGTTAGAACAGGAATGCTCAAACTTAGCAGGGTTAATGCTTTTGTGTGGTGGCTGCCCGGTGCATTACAGGATGTTCAGCCACATCTCTGGCCCCAGCCCACCTGATGTGAGTTGCATCCCTCCAAGGTATTTGTGACAACCAAAGAGGTCTCTAGACATTGCCAAGCATCCCTGAAGGCAGATCAACCTGGTGGAGAACCAGCTTGGAGAACCACCCAAGTCCCCAGCACTGTGCTGGAGACTGAGCAGGTCAAAGTGAGGAGGACACGAGCCTGGCCTTGTGGAGCTGACGCTAGTGGGCTCTTTCTCCAACCTCAGTGCCCACCTTGGAAGTGGAAGCCTCCGGATTGCTGAGCCCTGCCCACAGAGTTTCTGATTCAAGTGGAAC
The DNA here is from genome assembly GCF_022355385.1 of Mustela nigripes. Classification (NCBI taxonomy): domain Eukaryota; kingdom Metazoa; phylum Chordata; class Mammalia; order Carnivora; family Mustelidae; genus Mustela; species Mustela nigripes. The sequence goes on along the minus strand of NC_081562.1, from coordinate 113,655,789 downwards.
TGGGTGGGGCTGGGGCATTTGCATTTCTAGAGTTCTCCATGGGTGCTGATGCTCAGTCAGAACCTCTGAGCTAGTGGGTTCCCTTCTTGCCGTTGAGGTGTGTGGCCACTGGCGTTGTGGCTGACAATATGTCCGTTCTCTTCTCATGCAGTACAACTCATGTTCCCTGAGAATCAGAGTGATCTGTGGTTTTTAAAATGAGAAAATGGACCCCAAATGGGCCACTAAGCCTACAATAAATTTGACATGTCGCAGGAAGAAATACAGGTAGAGGATGTCATAACCTAGAATAGTGACAAATGCTGGTCAATGTTATAAGTTAATTTTGACTTCATTCTGAATGAACAGATTAATAGGTCAGACAATGGGCTAGTGTAGGAACCTAAATAGTATCTAATTTCAGTTTCCATGGATTCTGAGCTGTAATTACAAACATGCTTTTACAACCCACTCATTTCTAATTTGGGGACATTTCTCTGTGCAACAAGATGTGGGTGACTCCACGTGCACTCCGATCTACCCAAGATCATCCGACCCTGCTCTGCCTCTTTCTGTTCTTCTCCTGGTCCCCATCCCTGGCCCATCTCACCCCCTTCTCGGCAGCCCTCTTCGTGTGATGGGCAGTAACCCAGAGCAGCAGTGCCTGCCGTGGCTCACACACACAGAGGATTCCCTGGGTGTTATTCTGTACAAAACTCTGAGTTCATCTGTGGACTGAACATCGCTATTTCCGTTTGCTGTGGTGATTCTACCCAATACTGTATTTTCTTTGAAAAGCATCACCCAGGAGGAAGTGGGGTGTGGTATCAGAGCAGCACTGGGAGGGCGGGGTGTTTTGACAATGGTGTACCCAGAAGTGAGAGCCTAAGTTGCCATTTCTTGTCTTTTCAGTCTCTAAGGCAAGGTCCGTATTAGCTGGCCACCTCACTTCACTGACAGGGGAGAAGGACGAGAAAATAGAGTCCAGGTTCTCAAAACCCCCTTCTTGTCTCCAGCATGGTGCTGCTTACACAGCAAGTAGGTTCAGCAGATGCTTATTAATGACCCAAAATGGACCTGCACGTTACTTCTTTTCAGCCCATAGTTTAGGTGTACAATATAGTCCATTGAGCAAGTTACCATCATTGGCAACTGATTTTCATCAGGGAGAATTTCTGAGAATCCTCTGCTGGGAGAGTCCTGAGGGAATTCACCAAACTCGACTGGAAGCATTTCCCTTAAGTTAATTCATTTTATCCCCATGACAACTCGACGAGGTAGAGCTATTATTTTCCCTGCGTTACAGATGTGGAAACATAGACACAGAGAAATGAGGTCATTTGTCTCAGACTATGCAGTTGTAAAAGCTGCATTTTCTTCCACGGCAGTGTCATTGACACACCCGTGAGCTCATCCGGGTGTCTCCATCCTCCGAATCTCCGGCCACGCGAAGGCCAGAGGAAGGTGGACTCTGTGTCTGGGACTTCAGCGTCACCTTCTCAGTCATGGTGCTCACTGACCAGAGTGCCCTGGACCCTGGCTCTTATTTCACACTGCTGGAGGAGGTTGTGTGCTTTTCCTCACGGATGACCTAACTCCCAGTAGGAAACTCTTAACTCTTGTGCATTAGGAAGATTACAGAGTATCCCCCCTCTCCTGAGAGTTCCTGGGTTGACAAAAAGGTAGAATCACAGAGAAAACTGTCTGTCTCCCCAATGTGATTGAGATACAACTGACAGTTTCAATGTGGATACACGTAAGGTATACAGCCCGGGGACTGGAGGTGTCTACACATTGCGGAAATATCAGCATGGCCAAGCTAATGAACGTATTCACTTCGTAGTTACTTTGTTCGTGCCTGTGTATGTGTAGGTGTGTGGCGAAGATTCTTTTTTAAGAGTAAATATTGACCCAGGGACAGAGCGTACATTAAATTTGCTTCCTTTACGAGGCAGCATCTTTGGGCTCAGGATGTGATTACTCTAACTGTGGTCAGAAAATGGTACCAAGGAGACCCAGTGCCTCGCAACTTGATGCGTTAGTTCCAGACCCTGGCCGTGTAAATCCTCGCTCGTCCCAACCCACCTCCTCCAACCGCATGAACGGCCGGAGCAGGCAGGTGTGGGAGCTCACACTGGCGACATCCCGGGGATGGTCCCCAGCTCAGCAGCGTTGACCTCACTTCCAGGTGACAGCTTCTGTTATTCCAGGAAACCTCAACGCCCATTATAGCCCCCACTTTTTCACAGCTGTGGGGTAGAAAGATCATTAAACCACAGGTACCGACAAAGAGAAACGTCAGATTAGTACCTGAAGTAATTAAGCAGGTAGACAGCATGGAGGCTGCTGGAAAAGCCCGTGTGGGTTGTTGCGATAGTCCTTTCCAATTAGGGGCTGGTAGATCACTCTGTGGGGAAATCGCCATGCTTTCACTTCCTTCCTGAGCTAACCTTAAAAGGCATTTTCTAACACCAAATAATGAACTAGTATGGGTGGAGATGCTTAGCAACGAGGCCTAGAATCCAGGCTCTGCTCTTGACTCACTCTGTGACCCTCCCCAAGCTCCTTACCCCAGCAAGCCTCAGGCTTCTTATCTATAGACTGGAGCTAATTCTACCCACCTCCTGGACTTGTGGAGGAGACTGAGTGGTAGAAGCTATGTAGAGCTCTTTACATACATGTGAATTTACACATGCATTGTAGAGGGTCCATAAGTAACCCCTTCAGTGGTTTTGTTGGTGTTTGGAACAAATGGAGAGATAGATCAGAAGTCAGAGAGATGGAAAAAAAATTCAACTGGAGGCTGGTTTGGTGGATATGGCTAAAGTGTTCAAGCAAATGGGCTGGTCTTTGTTCATGTGTCACAGGCACTGCTGGAGGGTGGCTGGCCTCCCAGGGCTGAGGGGGTGGGCCCTACCCTGCTCATGGCGGAGAAGAGTGGAGAAGCATGCTGGGAGTCAGCAAATGCCCCCCAAAAGAAAGGAGAGTCTGGGCTTGGCAGATGCAGTTTGTTCTTCTAAAACTTACCCATCAGATAAATCATTCCTCTTTCTGTGGTGAACAGGGAGAGATTTCTAAATGAGGCAGTCTGTGAGTGAGGTCCCCCCCCCCCGACATGAGAAGGATTGGGGGATGGCAGTTGTGCATGGGCGGGGAGGACAGAACATTCCAAACGGAGGGACTGGGATGATGGTCAGCAAGCAGAGAAGCTCAGATGTGTTCAGAAGCGCGCTGAGTGGGGAGGGCCAGTGGGAGCCAAAGTGTGGAGGCTCTGAGATAACAGGTTAAGAAGCCATGATTTAATTCAGCAAGGACTGGGACAGTTTTCTTGAGTATTGGTATAATTTGATCAGAGCTATGCTTCATTGGACGATCTGTTTATGTCACACATTTAAATTAGCGTCAGAATAGTAACAATGTCACCCTGGGTGTTTTGTTTTCTATGTTTCAATATATATATTTTTTGTTTCTACGTTATTTTTGGTGATATTTGTTATATTCTGCTGGGGCTGACGTTACAGAACACCGCAAACGGGGAGGCTCTCATAGTTTGGGAGGCCGGACGTCTGAGGTCAAGGTACCCTCAGAGCTGGTTTTGGTGAGAGCTCTCTTCCCACAGGTTGACAGCACCTTCCCACCGTGTCCTCACATCATGAAGAGAGAGAATGAAGTAAGACAACAGAGACTTCTGGTGTCTCTTCTTCTTGCGAGGACTTATAGGTCTTATAAGGACCCTATCGGATTAGGGTCCCAACCTTACGACCTCATTGAACCCTAGTTACCTCCTTAAACACCCTAACTCCAAATATAGTCACATGGGGGCCCAGAGTCTCAATGTGTGAATTTGTGGGGGACACAGCTCAGTCCCTAACAGTTGGTGGGGGATGTCTTGTTAGTATTTTCAGGTAGAAGCACAGTACAAGTTCTATCAACAAATTCCCTTCCTTATTACTACTTCTAATGGTTGAATGTTGGGCTTACATTCTTTGATCATTATAACACATGCTGTAGGGGTTGTTTTAAAATATTAAATATATAATATTAAAATATTATAATATATAATATTAAAATAATTAAATTAATATTAAAATATGTAATATTAGAATATTATAATATGCTTTTTTCATGCTTTTTAAATTCTCTTTTGAGCCCATATTTGCAGACAAGAAGCTAATACTTAATAGGGTTACTTTTATTATACTACTTTGTAGGATACAAAGTATTCTATGTCTTCGCAGCAGCTAAAACACTTTTTTGATCATTCGCTATTTGCCATCTTCCTTCTCTGCCCATTGCAAGGCACTCACCTTAATTTATATGTTATTTTCTCCAATAGTCACTTTTACCCAAGAAACCTATCTGTAAAGACATGTAAAAGCTACAGATGTTACCTAATTTGCCTACATTTGCCTGATGTTTTTAATTTCCCAAACTTTGGCTGAGCTGACCCACTTGGACGCCATTGAACACGTTTTGTCTCTCATTCCTGGGTTGACTGTTGATTGGTGTTCCCTCTTCTATAAGTCTGAGGTTTTGATATTTCTCTGAGACTCCCCCTCTGTCTCTGAGACATCTCCTGCTAAATTATAGCAATACGAACACTGTCCACTCTTTTGTTTTGAAAGTCTTGGTATTTTTTTAGCTGATGAGAGCATATAGATCTTCTGTTGCTTTCTATTTCTTTGGAACTTCTCTTCCTCAGGTTTTGTTATGTGGTGGCCATGCTTAACATTACTGTGAAAGCATTTGGCAGATTTGAATGGTGATAGGTGAGTCACCCTGGGGAAGTAGGTGAGTCAGCACCCAGGCAGTCAAGACCAGAATTCTCAGCTCAGCACTTAAGGATGTATGACCTTAAGCACGCTTCTGAGCCATTATACTTGACCATCTCCCCGTGTCATAGCCACTTGCTAAAGACAAATGAGATCACACTTAAAGGTGAAAACATTGAGTCATAAGAGTAAAGATTCTCTGCAAATTTAAAGTGTGTATTATGATGATATTTCGCAGCTGAGATAGCAAAAGCACAGAAGATTGGATGGGCAGACAGACAGTCCATCATGATAAGTGCCAGCATCGAGATGACTCTATCAGACGGTAGTAAGTGCTCTTGGAGAGATACATGTGGGGTTTTATGGGAGCTCAGTGGCAGAGCACAGAGAGAGACCACATAATTCAGCTCAGATAGGCTCCTAAAAGACTATTTCTACTCTCTCCCTGCCCTTTTTTGGTACAAACTAATAAAGTCAGTAAAGTCCATTGGAAAATATATCAGAGTTGCAGTAATAATAATAACTAACATTTTTAAGTTTACCCCGTGCCAGTCCCGTTCTAAGCATCTCCCTGTATTTGCCCATTCTGTCTGCATAGCCCTTTGAGACAAGTAATGGCACTATGACCACTTTCCAAACGAAAGGACAGGCTTAGGGAGGCTAAATAATTCCTGCATTTGAGCTCATAATGGCATTGGTTCTTTGTAACAATGCCTGGGATGTTTCCCTTGTAGTGACTTCCTCTACTACTGCCTGCTGCCTCATTGGACCACACTATACCCTTGCAGGTAAAAGAAATGCATAAAGATTAAGAGATTATTTCAAAAGCCTTCCTTTTGAAAATTAAGTTACTTAGCAAAATTGCATCGAGCATCTATTACATGTCAGACAGAGGGATCAGCCCTGGAGATGTGTGGATGATTGAGGCTCGATCCCTGCTCTCAGAGCTCACAGACCTATTTGGGAAGACAAATATGAACCAGTAGATTGAATAAAATATTTTAGGGAAATCTGGCTGTGTGGGACCAGCACTGGATCTCCTCCACAATTCCACGAAGCCGACTGAAATGTCCAAAGCAACGTGTTACTAGAGAAAACCCTTGATCACCGTTTGGGTCTCGTAAGTGAGGCACCCACTTGCACTCACTCTGGAGGGGTTTTGCTAGATACTTTGCAGATGAAACCAGTGCGACTTCTATGGTTTGAGTGATATCCCTCTTTTGAGGGTCCGTGGTACCTTAAGAATTATGCAGGAGAAATCCTGGTGGGGCTGTTCTATGTCTTCCTGATTTGGAGGCTGGAAATAGGAGACAGAGAGAATTTGAGTTATAGGACCTGCCCCACTCAGAAATGGAAAAGAGCAAGCCAGCCGGGGCAAATGAGCATGGCCAGTGCTGTCTCAGCCATGCCCAGGAAACTGTGGGGGACCTGGAGGGCCGAGTGGGTTCCAGCAGGATGTGCTGGAGGGAGGGTGATGGGGGTAGAGGGAAGAGAGGCTCCAAAGAGAAGGTGGGGACTGAGCAGGAACTTGAAAGGTGAGGAAGTGGGGGTGGGGGGGCGAGAGAGGATGGAGTGAAATAGGAAGGCATTCCGGGGGGAGGGAACAGCGTTCCTAAAAGCCCAGAGCTGGGAAACAGCTTGACACATTGGAGAAACTGTAATAGTTCTGCACAGTCCTAAGTAAGATTTTTTGGGCTGCAGCTTGGAGACGTGCCTGGGAGTGAGACTTGCCAAGACTGGGTAGAGGGACAGGTCAGCTGCTGCGAGACGGGAAACCCAGGTAAGGGGAGGGGAGCAGGAAGGAACAAAGCCAATGGGCTCTGGAGCACGAGGGGAGATGCGACCTCTGCGTGCGGAGCGGAGAGCCGTGGCACCCGCCGCTGAGCTGGTAAAATAGAAGGGGCAGGTTTGAAAGGCTGGACAGAGTTCTGCCTGGACCTGGCAGGTTGAGGGTCCTCAGGAGCTGTCCAGAAGGGAACGGAATGTGTGATTGTGTCGTTCAGAAGAGAGGTCTGTAGAGCGACCGGACTGCTGCACTGTCCAGAACAGCCTGGCCGGTCCGTCCTGTACACACACGTCTGTTGCAAAGGAGGAGATGACCACGAACGGCCAGCAGAGAGGTCGCTCATGAAATCTGCATTCCACAGAGAGACTAGGGAAGGCATCTCTGGCGGATGTCATTCCAGTACATGTAGTATTATACACAGCAATTCCCCTTTCTATCTGAGCACGCAGAGAAGTCCCTGTTCTTCCTTAACCTCGAGCTCTGAGCACACAAGACCAGCCCACACAAATCTTCCATGTTAATTTCACCTTTATATGCTTATTACAGATCTTTTAGGCTCTCTCTATATACATATATACACCTACATATACTGTACATACAGGTGTGCCTGTGTTTCACAGGATTGTGGAAACTGGCGCTCACAACAGCATTATATCATAGTGTATGATTCGTGTTGTCCTTGCCAGTGTAGGTAAGAGCATTTCAAAAATATTTGCTAATTTCATGGGTAAAAAATATTATTGTGCTGTGTTTTATAAGTATTTTAACTTATTTTATTATTATAGTTTACATCAAGAGTTGAGTATTAATGGATCCCCAAAGAAAATGCATTATCAAATTCTAATATTATTTTTTCTCTGCTATTTGCTCCAAAATGCAAAAATTTTCCAGAGAGCTTAAATAGCAGAGTAAAAGCTATTTATTTTTCTTAAGGCTCTGACATTTTCCCTTTGGTAAATTGAAGCTACTCTTGATTACTTTAGATTTTAATATTTTATTATATGAATTTCTAGTTTCCTAATGTATATTCATTCATCTGTACCTAATGTGCATTTTATCTATATAACCTCTGAATTTATAGTCCTTGCCTTGAAATGTCAATAGCATATCTTAAAATTTTGGTCTTTAAATGATCATATGGCAAAATTGATGGTTGTTTTTGCTGTATGACTCTGTGAATTTAAATCTAGATTTCTGTGATTACTACCACAATCAGGCTATAGTACAGCTTCATCTTCTCTCCAAAGCTTGTTCATGCTGTCTCTCTATAATACCCTGTTCCCTGTTCCCCTGTCCAAACCACTGCTAACCATTGTTTTCTCCAAGGAGTTCTGTTTTTTCAAGAATGTTATATAAACCCAATTATATAGTATCTTGTTTTTTTTTTTTTAAGATTTATTTATATATGAGAGAGAAAGAGAGGGCAGGAGAGAGTCTCAAGCAGAGTTTCCACTGAGCGCAGAGCCCCGTACGGATCAGCCCCATGACCCTCAGATCACGATCTGAGCCAAAAGCAAGAGTTAGGCGTTTAACCAACGGAGCCACCCAGGTGTCCCATATCTTGTTTTATTTTGAATTTCTTAAATTGCTCACAAGGCCGAACATTTTCCCATAGACCTAGTTATAATTATGGTTTGTTTTGTTTTGTTGGGTTTTTTGGTTTTGTTTTTAGTCTTTCATGCAGTTTGTGTCATTGCCACTTAATTACTTGGGTCATGGGCCGTCTTTGTTTGGTTTGCTTTTACAGATTTACGTACACTTATTATGTCAGAATGATGCTTAGTTACTGTCCGTTGTATTTACCGTGGATATTTTCCCTGCTAAGTCTTTGCCTTTAGGTTTTATTGTTTTCTTTAAATGTGTAAGACTTACAAATAGTAATACCACTTGATCTAGTAATATTGACTAGTGATCTAGTCTGATGCATTATTCCTAAATTTTTTTTTAAATTATAAAAAGGTCCTTCTCATAGCGTTATTTCTATCATGGAAGATCTGGAAGCCATCTAAATATGTAACTGTAAGACATTGGTAAACCAGATCATGGAGCTGCCCCTCACTAGAAAGTCATGCAGGAATTAAAAGGATGCTTGCAAAATGTCACAGCAACTTGGACAGTTTTTATGGTAAAACGTTAAAAATAAAAAGCCAGATGTAATCCCATAAACACAGTGTGAGCTTAGCATGCAGAACAAAATCAAAATAATACTAGTGATTTGCTTTTGCTGGTGGAACTAGAGGAGACTTTTTACCAATTTTGTGTATTTTCTTTATTTTTTTTTTAATTTTATTTTTTTTTCAGACTTTATTTATTAATTTGTGTGATAGAGAGATCACAAGTAAGCAGAGAGGCAGGCAGAGAGAGAGGAAGGGAAGCAGGCTCCCTGCTGAGCAGAAAGCCCGATGTGGGACTCAATCCCAGGACCCTGGGATCATGACCTGAGCTGAAGGCAGAGGCTTTAACCCACTGAGCCACCCAGGTGCCCATGTGTATTTTCTTTATTTTTCATAATGATCACGTTGCTGTTACAGGAGGGGAAAAAGTTCTGAGTAGCTCAGTAGTAAAATGCTTCCTTTTGTCTTAAAAACACACTCCTGAGCGAACAACGTGTTAGGTTCAGCACACAGATGCCAATTCTGTCTTCTCGATGTCAAAATGTCAGATCCCGTCACGGTGACTGGACCTGTTAAAAGAGAATCAGTGGCTTGGCTATTGAATGGGTGCATGCATTGGAGAAGCCGGCAGAATGCTCATCCGTGAGGGGCTAGGGAAGCCAATCTGGACTGCTAGAGGGATAGGAAGTCGGCTAATGTCTAATCAAGACGTGCTGGGGGAGAGAGGCTTCCTCTGCGACTCTGTCACACTGTACCAGAAACCCTGGTCACCCCAGAGGTTTCGCTCTGCTCCCCAGACAGACTTTCCCAGGTGCATGTTGAGCTCTGCTGCTGCTGCTGCTGCTAATTCTGAAGCCAGCCTGGAAATAGCAGAGTGACACAGCTGTCACTAAAGGTCACCATGGTTGTGACTCAGGCTTCAGGAGTCCCTGATCCCTCCAGATTCAAATCCAAATTAATTACTCACCTTTACTCATGTTGAGGAAATCTTTAGAGTATCCACACATGGTAACCACTCTCGTAGATGAGGATAGTTCTTGGCAAACTTTCCTGATCAATGCAGAATTACAGATTTATCCAGAAGACCTACATGACCCAGGAAAGAGGGTTGTCAAGGCAGGTTTCTCCAGAGAGCTCTTAATCGTTAGCTCAGCTCCTGTCCAAGAATCCTAAACTCAGAGCATGAGGGAGGCCCCTAAAGACACATCTAGAAGTCATCTAGCAGCTGTTCAACGTTTGACTTATACAGAATGTGTTTCAGAGACTAAGATCACCTGATGAATACAGTGATTCTACCAGCGCCTCCTTTAATTAAACCTGCCAAGCTGTGGGAAATTGAGACTTCCTTAGAATTCACAAAGTTAAGAGCAGTTATCAGGAGCCCCTAAACTGTCTCTGTAGGTTCAAAACATGCCCAAAGACCACCATCATTTCAGAGAACGAGCAGTCTTTAATGGCTCTGCCAGATCTGGGATGATGGGCCCCAGATTTCCAGTGAAGCCGTTGGTGCTCCCATGCGGGCTCTTATTCTGAGGAGCTGCCTTTCTTCATACGAAGGTCAAGAGGACAGCTCCTGCTTTGTTCTTCTTACGTTCTGCTTACTTGAGACTGACAGAAAATTAGGGAGGAGAAAACAGTTCAAGAAGAGAGGAGAAGCCAAGAAGTAACTTTTTCACCGAGCACCAGAGAATGTTTTCAGATTAATAGGACCTCATGGAAAAGTAGGTTTAAAAAAAAAAAAAAGAAGAAGAAGAAGAAAGAAAGAAAGTGGAGACTTGGGGGAGAGTGGAGGTTGGTTGAGGTAAGTGGTCACAGAAGGGTGAGGAGGGACCAGCAGATGAAACATCAGACTAGAGCCCTAGAACGTGTTAGCCGGCGTTATGATGGTGTTCTCCTGTATCTCCAGATACATGTGATTATTGGTATACTTTATCTTTAGATGATAAAGCATGACTTTATGGTGGGCAATGACTTGGGGTTTTTTAAGTGGTTTATAAAGTTCAAAGACTCATTCTCTATATAGGTAGATGTGTGTGCGTATGTACATGCATATATACACCTACACAGGACTCTGAAGAAGGTAGACCTTTCTGAAATGTCTGAAGTAAACAGAGTCCAGTTGCTAAATGCCCAGAGCCAAGTGCGTCATGTACATAAATAGCCCGTATAAGAATTCTGTGGTGTCATATTTAACTGTTGCGACTAAAATAGACTCACCCTTTCTAAACTCATGTTCTTGTTATTGTGGTTTGTTTCTTGGGTACTTACTTGAAGAGTAGAAGAAATAAAATGTCAGAAAATGTTTGCCTCTCTCTGCAACTATTAGATGTAACTCCATTACATTCGGAGTGGAATTACAGTTCTGATGGGGTCGAATAGGCAGATGTCCGGAAAACCTCTTTCCGTAGCAAGTCAGTCTGTGGTTTGGGGTGAGCCCAGGAATGTCCTTTGTCGAAGGGGAAGTAAAAGCATTTGTTCAGATGGATAGCTGAACCATTTGAGCTTCTGGGCTGCTGGTGATAAAGCACTGGGTACATGGAAATGGGACACCAAAATAACTTTTTGTATGGCGTTTGTCTTTTGCCATTTTGCAGGGAGCAATCATGTCACCATTTCTTCGAATTGGCTTGTCCAACTTCGACTGTGGGTCCTGCCAGGCATGTCAAGGAGAGGCTGTTAACCCTTACTGTGCTGTGCTTGTCAAAGAATATGTAGAATCAGGTAAGCTGCTCGAGCCGGTGTTCTAGGTGGGGGAGGAGGAACGTCCTGCTGTGAACTATGAGGCAAGACCTTCCAGGAACTTAGAGCCATCTGGTTCAGTCTAATTTTACAGTTCAGGAAACTGATGCCCAGCCCAGCCAAGTACTTCCTCAAGGGCGTAGGAGCTAGTGACAGACTTGGAAGGAGACCCAGGTCTCCTACCTCGTGTTCCATTTCCCTGTGCCATTTTTCTACATAAGCAAAAGGAACACAGGAAAGGAGAAATGATTCGAGGAGGTAATGGGGCCGAGAGACTCTACTGGTAAACTCACGTGGAACAGGGGAGCCCATCATGTTAACCCTGGTTGTTTCCCATGATTACAGATAGGGTAAGTCTTCATAATCTGACAATTAAGCCTAAAGATAGCTTATTCCTTCTTTGGGCTAAGCTTAGATAAATGTTAAAAGAATATGTAATTAGCCATTAGAATCCAGATTTCAGAAAACTTATATCTTTACAAAACCCTGGATGGCTGAAAGAATGATCATGTTTTATCAAATGTAAATATTTACAGGCAGTTCACGGTAAGGGGGAATGTGTAACAGATCCCAAGATTCATTGTGTGGGTTTAGATCCTTCAATTAAAGTAATCCTGTTCTGCCTAAAACCTCTCCACGGAAGTTTACATCCTACCTCTTTCCCCGTTTCGCCACTTTTCTCTATTTCCCTACATACCTCTCTTGTTTTAGCAGACACATTGTAGAGACATGTGATTAACGCCAGTGCAGATTCGTAGTAACTCTAGGAGCCATTCCACTTGCCTTACAGAGAAAGTCTTTATGGAGTGGGAGATAAAAGCGCCCTTTCCTTAGAGCTTCTGTTCTAGCGGAGTAAGAGAGGCATTGGGCAAACTGGAATATTTGGAATAATGGTAAATACCGGGCAGCAAACCTAAGCAGGGCAGAGTGGAGAGCGAAGGCTTGGGGACAGAGAGATGTGTGTTATTTCGTATAGGGTAGTCCTTAAAATGCCTCTTAATGGAGTGGCAGTTACGGATGGAGGAGGAACCCAGTTCAGCAGTTGAGAACCTCCAATGAGGTGTTTCCAGCTCAGAATCTTGGGTTTCCAGATCCTACCAAGCTAGCTTTTTTCTCTCTTGCAAGATTTGTGCTTGATGATCGACTCCACTCCTCTAGCCAGTGCGAGAGCATCAAAGCTTAAGAGAAGGTCTGAATCATCCTGATTTCCCTTCTGCCTGGATTTCTCTCCCGTTTCATTAAAAGTGAGAATGGCACTTGCTCCCAATCTAAAACCTTTCAAATGTCACAGAAACCTTTGAAGTGTAAAATGTCTTGAGTTTTTCAAAGCCGCTTTCGACTTAATGGGTCTCCTGGATCCCGTTCTCCATAAGCACAGGGCTTCACTGACATTTGCCTCCCAAGAGCCTTTTTAAATTTCTTCTTCTTCTTCTGGCCTTGCCTTTGAACTTGGTCTGATCAGCCGTGTGGATCAAGGGACCTTGTCAGAAAGGAAGACTCTGTTTTTCCAAAAGGTTAGCCTGCGGAGTTCGGAGGTTTTGGCTTTTGATTCTGTTTTGGTTTGTTCTGAAAAGGAACCACTCTGCACATCAAAGTTCAAGTATTACTTCAGTAGAGTTTATTTATTTATTTATTTTAGATTTCTTTTTTTTTTTTTTTAAGATTTTATTTATTTATTTGAGAGAGAGACAGTGAGAGAGAACATGAGCGAGGAGAAGGTCAGAGGGAGAAGCAGACTCCCCATGGAGCTGGGAGCCCGATGTGGGACTCGATCCCGGGACTCCAGGATCATGACCTGAGCCGAAGGCAGTCGTCCAACCAACTGAGCCACCCAGGCGCCCCTATTTTAGATTTCTTAATTTGATTATAGTTGACACACAGTGTTCTATTCTTTTCAGATGTGATGTACACGTTACACTATGCCCCCCACGAGCAGACCTACCATCTGTCACCAGTCAGCGCTGCTACAGTACTGTTGGCTAAATTCCCTGTGCTGTAACTTTCATCCCTATGACTTATTCCCTCCAGAACTGGAAGCCTGGACCCCTCACTCCCCTTCACCCATTTTTCCCATTCCCCGCTGCGCTCCTCTAGAAACCATCAGTTTGTTCTCCATATTTATAGATTCATTCTGCTTTTTGTGTATTTATTAATTTGGTTTTCTTAGATCCTACATATGAGTAAGAAATCATGGGGTATTTTTCTTTTTTTAATTTGCTTTATTTTACTTATCCTAATACTCTCTAGACATTCTGTTGTTGCAGGTGGCAGGATCTCATCCTTCATAGGGCCACATATGCTCTCCCATTAGGTATATATCTTATACATTTGTGTTTCGTTGGACACTTAGGTTGTTTCCATATCTGAGCTATTGTAGATAATGTTGCAATAAACATAGAGGCCCATGTTTTTGTTCTCTTTGGGTAAATACCCAGCAGTGGAAGTACCGGGTCATATGGTAGTTCTATTTTTAAGTTTTGAGAAGCCTCCATCCTATTTTCCACAGGGGCTGCCCCAATATTTAAAAGTGTATCCATCTTGGAAGTCTTAGATTGCATTTTCCATGATGAGTCAATAGAACAGGGACCAACAGGGCAGAATTGTTGTCAGTCTGGGAGTCTGGGAGGCTCTGGAAATGGTAAAACTCACTGAAAGTCATTAGGATCCCAATTTCTGATCCTCTTTTTAGGTGATTACAAACCTCATGAATGAGATGAGAAGAGCCTCAACACAGATCTCTCTGCCCCTTGCAGGGTGGTGGAGAAAGTTTACAGCTGAGGAGTTATGAGAAGGAGGGGCTTCCCGTCTGTGGAAGTAGAGTGTTACTGTGGTCATTAGAATTGCCATTTGTATTTTTTTTAAAGTCCAGTCTCCAGTTAAATCTTTTCAAGCAAGCCATCAAAACCTTCCCCTTCCTCTTCCACTTTGGACCTTGTCAGAGTTTATCCCTTTCAGAGCCAGGTTTATGGAAAATTAGAAGTTTCTGTTTATTCAAGTGCTCATACACATCCCAAAGGACAATTCAGCAGATGATAGGCATGTGTTCTGCTTTGCCATCGTGTATCAGAGAGAAGGGGCCATCAGGAGTCTGAACTGCTTTGTTTCCTTGCTTAAACGGATTTTTCCTTTTGGCTTTCCCAACATCTCCGAATTGCTAAATCTGCCACTTAGTGTGCTTATCAAAAGAAACCAACTCTCAAATACAGCTGCAGTTTGCTGTTCCTGAAATGATTAAAGAATAAACACTACAGAAAATCTAGTGGGGATGAAAGATATGCCCCTCTCCCTTAATCACACTAACAGACTCTTTCCCAATCTCTTGGTGGTTCCGGAGAGGTTTTCCTACCCTTTTTCACCCCGACCACAGTTCTTGTCATCAGCCACCTCCAGATCTCTCTCCTGCCTGCCCTTTTTCTCATCTGTAGGTCCACAGCCTGCTTCCCTGATCCCACGGACTGAGACCACTGCCTCTCTGAGTTACGTGTTAGTTTTTGCATAGGGTGCATGGTGCATGTAAAATGTATCGTCCCTTGAGAATTAGAGAAAGAAATAATGGCTCATTATGCTTTAAGGGTTTTTACCTCACATTGCATTTATGTCAAATGAAAAATTTTTAAAGGTCTTTTTAAGGAGCACTTACTGTAAGCTTTAAATTATGCCGTAGCATCTGTCAGATGAACACACAGTAGTTTTCTATCAACTCTTTTTAACTAGATGACAGTGACATTAATTAGTTGTGTGTTCACCCTTTGTAGATCATTAGAGGAAAGTCCCAGAAGGCATAAAAGTGTATGATGTAGAGGATGGGACCTGGGTCATTCTAACCTCCTGAATATAGCAAGCTTGGCCCCTGATTGTCTATTTGCTAGAAGTAAAGCAACTGACTGTTGAATAGGAAAAGAACGTCGGCAGTCCAAGACATTATCATATATTTGCTGCTTAAATGACCAGATTGACTTACAAGTTTCAGTGTATCACCTTGTGTATCAAGGTGATCTCTCCTATACTGATACAGTGTATCACTCATATAGACCTTGGGACTTTCTCATTCTGTCCTATATCGTCTCTAATTGTTTAACGTGTTACTTTTGACTTCCCAATGGAATTATATATCCAGAGGACAGAGGGGGCAGATGCCACTGTGAAGTTGAATTATTTCCCAGAGTTGGCTAAAGGGGTAATGAGAACATTTCTTTCTGTTCCTAGAGAATGGGCAAATGTATATCCAGAAAAAGCCAACTATGTACCCGCCCTGGGACAGCACTTTTGACGCCCACATCAACAAGGGAAGAGTAATGCAGATCATTGTGAAGGGCAAGAACATGGACCTGATATCTGAAACTACCGTGGAGCTCTCCTCTCTGGCGGAGCG
Organism: Mustela nigripes; assembly: GCF_022355385.1. Classification (NCBI taxonomy): domain Eukaryota; kingdom Metazoa; phylum Chordata; class Mammalia; order Carnivora; family Mustelidae; genus Mustela; species Mustela nigripes. The sequence continues at coordinate 113,640,027 of NC_081562.1, read as the reverse complement.
ATGCCGGAAGAACAACGGGAAGGCAGAGATATGGGTAAATATCCAGGCTGTGAGCTCCTTTTAAAGTGTTCCCACCACTAAGTGGTAAGCATCATGCTTGCTGAAGACAGAGCAGAGTTTCTGTGTCATCCTGAAATTATGACACACTCGTCTTAGGTAAACAGATTCCCTGCCACTTACTCACTGATGAAACTTGATCATGACGATGACTGTTCTTGTGGACTGTGAAACATACAGACATATTCAAATATCTGGACTCCTGTGTAAGGTGAGGAAGGTCTCTTAGGCTATGAAGAGTTGTTATTGATCTATAAGTGTAAAATAAGCTCAGAAATATCGCAGATTCCCCTTAATTTTGGGAACCTAGCTGTTGACTATTTGTTGAGGTATCTATCTATGCGATCTCTTGATAAGATGTCTTAGATAAGGTGAAAGATAAGGGAAAAGACCAGCAAAGATCTCTGTGAGGTTTGGTCTTCCCTCTCCACACTTTGTCAATCCTTGTCAATTTTTTTTTTAGCCGTAACTGTTCATTTAGTTCACTTTGTACTAAACACATTGTGTGTGTACATCACACACAATCCATGTTGCTGCCCTAAGTTTTTGAAAACTTAGGTTATAACTGTTTGGGTAGTGAATGTTTAGAAATGTTAAAGGAAAGAGTGAAATATGAAAGCGTAAAAATTCTCATGAAGATTTCTGGGGTGCACACAATGAAAAAACAAAGCAACCACAAACACTAGTAAAAACTGTTTTTAAATGATCTGAAACTCAGAAAATGTTTTCAAATGCTCTATCATTTATGCAAAAGGAGAGAATCTTACCTTTTCACTTCTCGTTTCCTATAACTCAAACTTCTAAGAACTCCACTCAGAAGATTTTGAAGTTGCTGGTTTCAAAATGGGAATGACAGAAACCTAACAACTAGAATTCTGTGTCAGTTTTCTATTTTTAACCTTAAAAAAAAAAAAGTACTTTCTGAGAGAGTATATATTTATCCACATCTTTGCTGGTGATACTAAAGTAATCGTACTTTCTGAGAGAGTATATATTTATCCACATCTTTGCTGGTGATACTAAAGTAATCTTTGAAGATAAACATATACCAAGATTTTTTTTCTTTTAAGTCCCCATGCTCGGATATGTTTAGTAAATGTAGGCCAGCGGTATCTGTGGAGCGCTTCTGTGTCTGGTTGGAGAAATGATCCTGGAAATAGATCTCTGTTTGGGGGTGCTGCTTAGGCAGGCAGAAGAGGCTGGGTAACTGAATATCATCACAGGGGCGGGCTTAATGTGGAAGGGTCTGCACACGAGGGAGGGGAGCACGAGACGCCAGTCAGCTCAGGGCCTGAAGGAGGGCCAACACCTCGCTCAGCTAGGAGAAGAGCTTAATTAGACCAAATGTTACCCACTTTTCACTCATCCCCATTTGTCTTCTGCTTTCTGCCTCATTTTTAAAAAAGAGTCACCAAATCCCCAATTTTTTAAAGTAGCACGCTCTTTGGGGTGCCTGGCTGGCTCAGTCCGTGGAGCGTGTAACTCTGGATGCCGGGGTTGGGAGTTCAAGCCCACTCTGGGTGTAGAGATCACCCAAAAATAAAATCTTTAAAATGAACAAACAAACAAAAATGAACAGAAAAGTAGCATGCTGTTGGATTTCCTTCTCCATTAACAAACGGATAACTAATTTTTAAATTATTTGGCTAGGCTCCCCTGATAAGCAGGTTGGTTTTTTATTTATAGCTCTTAAAGTTGTGTTTGATTTCTTGCTTAGGTGTCTCCTGATTTTATTCCTTTTGAAGTTTTGATTGATTGATTGATTGATTGATTGATTGTATTCTATGGTATTTAAAGCCATAAGCACTTGGTGGCCTTCAGATTCTTATTTTACTTAAGCAACCTTTTTACATTTTGTAGCTTTTTTCCCCAAGAATGTTCCCTAGTTTACTTTCATTTATAGTGTCTAAGGGCCAACAGGGTGCTTTGGACTTTGATTTCCCTTTGCTCTATTGAAATCCACTTTCTTAGAAATAATTTCTCTATCTAAAAAAATATCCACAGAGGAAGGAAGGGAAAAGAGAATGGAAAGAAATCAAAGAGGGAGACAAACCTTGAGAGACTCTGGACTCTGGGAAACAAACTGAGGGTTGCAGAACGGAGGGGTGTGGGGAGATGGATTTGTCAGTTTCCCCCTTGTCACATCACATGATAACCTGAAGCCTCCCTTCCGTGCTACTCTGCTCTGCTCCCTTCTATGTAATGATACTGGAATGTGTATTTTTGTCCATTTTTAGACCAATCTAATCAGAATTTCCCATGGTAGATTATCTAGCACTTTCCCAAGGACAGTTTCCTTACCAAAGAAAAACACAGCTCCCACTTCATACCCTGGTTAACCTAGAGGCATGTGGGTAGGCACCCTCAGAGCAGAATCCATCTTGCCTTCTAGAAGACCTGCTGTTGCCCCCAGTTACCTGGTCCCAGTGTCCGGGATCCTTTTGTTGTGATGAAGATCTGAACCTGCCTTACTCATAACCGTGCAGATGAGAGCCAGCACAGGGCAAGAATAGCAGATGGAAACCGTTTTAGAATTTTGTTTCTTCCTCATGGAACTTTTGATCTCCAAGTAAAATTAATGAGCTGCTGAGGTGTTTTAATTTAAAAAAAAAAAAAAAGGTTGATTGCATGGATGGTGCACTATTTTGATGGTAACTGGTATGAGTAAAAAGTTAGGAGGAGGCAGTCTTGGGTTCTACATTGGAAATGTCCTGCCGCCACCACACTCACCAGTTGTGTCATTAAACGTAGAGCTTGTTTCGCATTCTCACTGATATTTCCTTTTTTCCTTTCTTTCAATCAGTTAGAGCTGAAACCTCAAGGTCGAATGCTAATGAATGCAAGATACTTTCTGGAAATGAGTGGTAAGTGACATTTGGTCTTGTTTGGGGGTGAGGAGGGCGTGTCCTTTCTCCTTCTGTACAACCTGTTTGACTTTTGCAATAGCAGAGAAAATCATTAGGAGAAAAGGAAACACAGGAAGTTTTCTCAAAAGTTTTCAGTGGTGTTCAAATATTGTTGAAAATTTACTCTCTGGGCCAGAGAAATGTAGAAATCGAAAACATTTATAGCATTAGTTTCTCAATAGTGTGAACTCATGTGCCCAGTGCTTTTAGAGTCAGTCTTTATTTTAGTTTGGAAATGTCACGTAAATACAAAAGGCTCTGTTGACACGTGATTCTATGAGTATTAAATAAGAGATCACGCTGTCAGTAAAATACAAAATGAATAGGAAACGGGCAAGTATTTCTCATAATGCTAGTAGCAAAATAATAATGCTTCAAGTTAGCCACCTCAAATCCTTTTAGGAACGGAAGGAAAACATGCTTTGCTAAGGAGCGTCATTTCCACGTCACGCACAGACATGGGTCACAGAGGTGACGCTTAGGAGCAGGGCTTTTGGTGCCTGTGACAGTCTGTCCATTCCTTCTGTTGCATTTGTGCTCTGTCATCAAAGTGCCATGCAAACAAATCAAATGCTGCTACTCCTGAAATCCTAAACCTCAGGATGGATATATGTACTTATTGATCATAAACTGATTTTATTTTTTCCTAAATTAGTTTAACTACCAAGAGACAAATTTTAGTTTAGAGATTTATGGTGCTTTCTGGGATTTGGCTTAACATATCCAGTGTCTTTGGGCCCAGGTTCAAACAAATGCATTGCGGGGGGGTGGGAAAAAGATATTATGAGATTATCAGGGAATCTTGAACTCTCACCAGGTGTTTGGTGATATGGAGGCATTGTTATTAGTTTTCTAGGTGGGGTGATGGTATTGTGGTTCTGTTTCCTAAAATGGGTCCTCATCTTTAAAAGACATACTAAGGGGCACCTGGGTGGCCCCGTGGGTTAAAGCTTCTGCTTTCAGCTCAGGTCATGATCTCAGGGTCCTAGGATCGAGCCCCGAATTGGGCTCTCTACTCAGCGGGGAGCCTGCTTCCGCCTCTCTCTCTGCCTGCCTCTCTGCCTACTTGTGATCACTGTCAAATAAATAAATTAATCTTTAAAAAAAAAGAGAGGGAGACATACTAAAATGTTTATAGATAACAAAACACCAGGCATTTGCTTCAAAATAACCCATTGGTATGTGGGTATGGATCACAGATAGCATGTTTTGGAAAATAGTGGCCTTAGACCGATCATTATTGAAACTGGATGATCTATACTGGGAAATTGATTACAGTGTTTGCTCAGCTTTTGTATGGATTAAAAAATTCCCATAATAAAGCTTTTTTTTTTTTCTTTAAGAAGAAAAGGATCCCTAAAGAGGTAGCAGTACAATATGAAATTTTCTTTTATCTCGTGGAGGCTCTAGGTACATAGAATGTGGCATTGTGCCATTTTTTAAAAGATTTTTTATTTATTGGAGAGAGAGAAAGAGACTGTTCACAAGCAGGCGGAGTGGCAGAGGGAGAAGGAGGAGGAGGCTCCCCTCTGACCAGAGAGCCCGACACAGGACTTGATCCCCACACCCTGGTATCCTGACTTGAGCCAAAGGCAAACATTCAACTGACAGCCACCCAGGTGCCCCAGCATTGTACTACTTCAGGGTTGGCCACATGGTAGAGTGGTTGTAGGAGCTGAATAACTGGGTTAAGTGTTTCGGGTAAATGGTTCAAAGAACACTGCTTTGAAAAACAAATTCATGGATATTTATCCTATTGCTTCGAAACTTAATTTTCTCTTAGAATGAGAGATAACATTCAGGTGACCCCAAAACAATGATATTTCACAGATAGTAATTACCCAAACCCAGGACTTTTTTTTTTTAAAGATAAAATTTTGTCATGTTTAAAATTTTTGTATCTAGACCCAGATTGAGACTCTGTTTCTAAAGTTTTATATATCTAAAGGCTTTAATTTTTAACAAACAATATTTTGGACTAGCCTAACTAGAAAACTCTTTATTGATGATAAGAACTATAAGATATCATTCTATTTTAAGAATATTTTATATATATATATCTATATATATATATAATATTCTTTTTAATAGAATATTAATAGAATATTTTAATAGAATAGAATAAATAAAATAGAATATATATATATATATATATATATATATATATATAGTTTTTGGAAGGATTCAGAAAACCAAGACATGAGTTCTAGATTGGAGAAGTGGTACAGACTAAACTATTGGAGAAGAATTTAGTCCTAAACCACACAAATACTAATTAACCAAGAGATCAATAGGGGTTGCCTTCATTTCAGAAAATTCCATAGAGTAGACGTTGAAAGACTGGCATAATTGAATTTGCAGACAAAAGGGATAGCTTTCTAGGAGTAAAACATGAATATTTGAGCAAAAATATAAATGGATGCAGAAATGTGAGAAGACCAGTCTAGGAAGATCAGAGGACATCTGCTAAAACCAGAATGAAGAACCTAAGACAGATCTCAGAGGGCTTGGAATCCAGACAAGAGGAGTGTGTAGACCTAGGAAAGTTACCAACAAGGAGTCACAGTCCCATTCTTGAGCAGGCCATTATATGATGAAAGCAATGTTTGGGGCGGAATTGCTTCTGAATGAATATGGGACCGATCTGGAAAGGGAAATAGACTGGGTATAGAGAGAGCCTATAAAATTTCATTTTTGCAATGGAGAGGTGATGAGAACCTGGTCTTGGGGCATGGTTATAGGAATGAAATAAAAGGAAGAGTCCAAACAAAAACAAGATTTCATGGCAGTGTAGATGAAAGGTTATGCCCATTATGAGTAAATAGTTGAAGTACTTTATAATTCTTTAAAAGTGGAAGTTGAATGAAGGGAAAATTGTTAATGATACTCCTTAAAATAGTTGAACTAGGAAAATGATAATGGGAGTGCTAAGCATGGGAGGTATGGGAAGAGAAAGCACTTGGGGGAAGATACAGGATTCAGTTGTGGATAACATTTCTGATAATGTCATGTCTCCAGTACCCCTCTTTTATGGAAGCATCGATATTTTTCTACTCTACAGGGTAGCAGATGGCTATTGCTCTCCACACACAAATCACTCCATTCTCTCTGTTTCAAAATCCTCATTCTGTGATTTCTGTGTTAGATTACTTTGTCTTCCTCCCTTGCTTCCCTACCAATCAGTCTTGGCAACTTTAGTCTTCATTCCCACCTCGTATTTTGACACCTTCCTACACTTTTCTTTATCCATTCAAAAACCTGCAGTGACACCAGACACCAGGTTTTCACTTGGAATTCTCCACTGTTGAGAACTCAGAGTCAGACCTTTCTCTCTCAGAGCTCATCCTCCTCTCCTGTCAATTCTGTCCTTTCTTTCACCCACTAGCTACAGGAATCTTCCCCAACCCTGGTTTCTCTCTTCACACCTTTTGTTAGCCCACGTCTGTCCTTGACTCCCTACCTTCCCTGAAGTCCACAGCTCTTTTCAGCACTCTGCTGTCATGAGTGCCCTCCTCTGCCAAAAATGTTGTGATCTCCAAAAATTGCTTTCTTCCCTCTCCTCCAAGGCTTTGCCTGAAAAAGCCATCCAGCTGAATCCATTACAAACTGTTGCTGGTAGATAATGTTCTCATGTTTCAGACTCATGTCCTTAACCCCTTAGTGGATCTTTCCAAGTAAATTTCCTGTATTACTGTAAATTCAATATATCCAAAGTTAACACTCACCATTTTCACCAGTAACCTATTCCTTTTCTACTCACTATTCCAGTTAATTATTACTCCAGCCACTCAGAAACCTGGAAGTAACTTTTATAGCCTCTCTTTTCTTGACCTCCCACCTTAATCCAACAGTCTTTGCCCATGTTGTCTCTTCAGCATTTTTCATTTTTTTTCCTGCTTTTCATCATTCTTGCCTCTTGCCAAATCCAAACATTATCCTACATGGCTGTCAGAATAAACTATGTAAACCTGTTTCTGAATATGCCAGGCTTCTGTTCCCCCCTTTGCCCCTGCCTACAGCCTTTCAGCGTTTGCAAATTATCTACAGGAAAATGTTCAAACTGACCTGATACCTACAAATCTTCTGTGTGTGACCACTGATGTTTTCTGTTTCATATTCCATGCTTGGAAGTACACACATCCTCAGGGACCTTGTCTGAATGTACCCTTGTGCATTCCCTTCCATATAGAGAGGACATCTTTTGCTTCCCCCACCCCCATACCTTCTCCTACTCATTGGTAGAAGTTATCTATTCTTCAGAACCCAGACCAGAAGTCATCTTTTAGACCTTTCCTGTCCAACTTTCCTCTTTTTCTCACCTCCACCTCTCTAAACCTGCCTTAACTGGTGTAGTTTCCTTATCTCTGGTTACATAGCATCCTGTGAATATTTATGTTCTGACTTTTACTGTAATAATTGTCCTTTGTAGACTCTAAATTTCTTGTAAGAAGGCAATGGCTGAACCATGTCTTATTTGTCTCTTTAACTCCAGCACTAGGTTGCATGCCACATACATAGGAGGGACTTAATAAATGTTCATTGAACTACTCCGACTCACCCTGGTATTTAGAAATTCCTTTTATTCCCATACAATGGCTATTCCAAAATTACCCTACTCCTCAGTTTCTAAGGGTATCTCATTCCTCTCTCACTTTTGGAGTTTGGCTGTGCCCCCAGTTTAACCAGGAATGACTCTTGTCTCCTGTCTGTCTCTGTACATTAGAGATAGCTCCTGCTCCCTATACTTGCTTCCTGCTCTGTGGACTCAGAAACAGTCCCTCCCTTTCTGGGTCTCCTGCCTCAAATTCATAGCAGCTACCTACCATAAGCTCTGTAGCATCTTCAATGTTTTCTTCTCTCTTTGGTTTCCGGCTCATTGCCAAGACATACTGACTTAAGCCATCTTGTCCAGTCTGAAAAAAGATATTTTTTTTACCTTAAAAGTCTGGCTTATATTTTGACAGACCCACTAAGTTGCTTTCTTCAAGAGTATGATTCCTCAAAACAAATTTCGCTTTCTTAGCCTCTGGTTCCCTTGATATCTCTATACGAATGCGGCAAAGCCCATTCTTTCTTGGCTTACCCAATGTGATACTATTAAAGTTTTTCTCTTAATTTTTTAACTATTCCTTCCTGGTTTCTTTTGTAATCCCTTTTACTACCTCCTAAAAAATATGGGTGTACATATCAACATGTCCATTCCAAACCATCACATACTGTTCTTGTGTGAATGCCTTGTCTTCCTGACTTGACTGTTAGCCACTCAGAAGTTAGGGATAATATCTCATATTTCTTCAGAACATTAGGCATAGCAGTTTGCTCTGAGCTGCCCAGGAAATACCTGTGGTTGACTGATTACAAACAAGTGATAAGTTAGGCTAAATAATAGATTAGGAACTATTGCTAGAAAGAAATAATCAAACATATAAAAACCAATAAACTTATTTAAGCCAATAGAGAGCAAATTCCTTCAGAAAAAAACATAGTAAATACCAGAAGAATTCAAGAAATTCTGAGTGTTTATGTAGTTGCTCTCCTGTAATGATCAAAATGGTTAGAGGATAAAGAAAAAAAATCAAAGGAAGTCCCAAGGGAATAAAAGATCAAAATGGTTAGAGGATAAAGAAAAATCAAAGGAAGTTCCAAGAGAATAAATGTATTTCTAGCACTTTCTGACATTTTTTTAAAAAGATTTTATTTATTTATTTGACAGACAGAGATCACAAGTAGGCAGAGAGGCAGGCAGAGAGAGAGAGAGGGAAGCAGGCTCCCTGCTGAGCAGAGAGCCCAATGCGAGACTCGATCCCAGGACCCTGAGATCATGACCTGAGCCGAAGGCAGTGGCTTAACCCACTGAGCCACCCAGGCGCCCTTTTTTTTTTTTTTTTTAAAGATTTTATTTATCTATTTGACAGAGAGAGATCACAGTAGACATAGAGCACTTTCTGACATTTTTTAAAATTTACAGTTCTATATAGTTTAATGTTCAGAATATGCATATATATATACATATATGTAAATATATACATATGTATGTATATATTTACAGTAATAAAATTAGGATTCCCAGAATAATTCACTTCTATTGCCTGAATTTAAAAGTACATTTATACTTTATTTCATTTCATGTGGACCAAAATAGAAATGAGTCAAATCTTACTGACAAACTACCTACTATACCAGTCACAAGTTGTAAATAGATCTGCTTATACCAGAACTTGCAGAAAACAGCAGTTGCCTCAGTGACCCTGAAATTAACCCCCCCATTCACCAGACCTAACTTATTTCCGGCTCAGTTCTATATAAAAAGAGCTACATTACCTAACCTTAAAGTATTGGGCAAAATATTATATCTCATCTGTGGAACTTTTTAGAGTTATTCGGAATGCTCTTTATCTGAGAATTGGAGTTGCCATAAAACAGACCTGCGGACTACTGTAGAGAAGATGTTAGTCATAAAATGGGGCATGGGATTTGGATGGGTTGCTGGGGTAGAGCTCTCTATCCACATGCCCCCCGCCCTTTATCTACCCAATGTATTTCTAGCCTGGCCCCATTAAAGATATGGAAAATAAAGTACATTGGCAGGAACATTTGTCTCAAGTGTATCATCATACCTCTGCCACTGCTTATCCCGAATGGAAGTAATTTAGTTTAAATATTGCTAAATCATTATATTTGTGAGATATAAGTCTCTTATTCTTGCTAAGCCTCCATTTTTAATACTTGTAAAAATATAAGAAATGTAAATAATCTAAGATACTTTCCAGCTATTTAAAATTATAGTATTAGAAGTTACATCACTAAATTCCTTATCCTTATTTTAGTAATAATTATTTTTTCTATTTATTTTTATTTAAAAAAAAATTTATTACGTTATGTTAGTCACCATACACTACATCATTAGTTTTTGATGTACTGTTCCTTGATTCATTGTATGTATATAACACCCAGTGCTCTATGCAATACATGCCCCCCTTAATACCCATCACCAAGCTAACCCATTCCCCCGCCTCCCCAGCACAAAACCCTCAGTTTGATTCCTGAAGTCCATAGTCTCTCGTGGTTTGTCTCCCCATCTAATTTCCTCCCTCCCTTCATTTTTCCCTTCCTTCTCCTAATGTCCTCCATGCTCTTCCTTATGTTCCACAAATAAGTGAAACCGTATGATAATTGTCTTTCTCTGTTTGACTTATTTCACTTAGCATAATCTCCTCCAGTTCCATTCATGTTGACATAAATGTTGGATATTCATCCTTTCTAATCACTGAGTAATATTCCATTGTATATATGGACCACATCTTTTTTTTTTTTTAAAGATTTTATTTATTTATTTGACAGAGATCACAAGTAGGCAGAGAGGCAGGCAGAGAGAGAGAGAGAGAGGGAAGCAGGCTTCCTGCAGAGCAGGGAGCCCGATGCGGGGCTCGATCCCAGGACCCTGAGATCATGACCCAGGCCAAAGGCAGCGGCCCAAACCACTGAGCCACCCAGGCACCCCAGGACCACATCTTCTTTATCCTTTTGTCTGTTGAAAGACATCTTGGCTCCTTCCACAGTTTGGCTATCATGGACATTGCTTCTATGAACATTAGGGTGCATATGGCTCTTATTTTCAATACATCTGTATCTTTGGGGTAAATACCCAGTAATGCAATTGCTGGGTCATAGGATAACTCTATTTTTTAACTTTTTGAGGAACCTCCACACTGTTTTCCAGAGTGGCTGTACCAACTTGCATTCCCCACCAACACTGTAAGAGGGTTCCCCTTTCTCCACAACCTCTCCAAAATTTGTTGTTTCTTACCTTGTTAATTTTTGCCATTCTAACTGGTGTAAAGTGGTATCTCAATGTGGTTTTGATATGTATTTCCCTGATGGCTAATGATGATGAATATTTTTTCTTGTGTCTGTTAGCCATTTGTATGTTTTCTTTGGAGAAGTGTCTGTTCATGTCTTCTGCCCATTTTTTGACTTGATTGTCTGTTTTTTGGGTGTTGAGTTTCAGAAGTTCATTATAGATCTTGGATACCAGCTCTTTATCTGTAGTGTCTTTTGCAAATATCTTCTCCCATTTATATTTATCTCTTATTTACCATTTTCTTCCCTCTTGAATGTTGGAGTTGTCATTACACTTTCAAACCATGATTGCCTTGCTTTTGTGTGTTTTCTTCAAGTCTGTGCTTCAGCCAGGAATCATTAGTATTCTCAGAATTTTACCAGCCTTTTAGAAATATGTTAAATTGGCATGGGGCACTATGAACAGTGACTATCATAGTACCTTCACCACTATTCTGAGCCCAGAATGAAATGAAGAAATGTGAATGTGATGATTTGATTTAGATGACTAGGTAACATCCAGGATTACCTAGACATTTAAAAACAATTACAGTCAACTATTAATTTCTGGCTTTTTCCACACTGACTGTTGTAGTCTATAAATTTATAGCTGGTGCACCTGATCTCTGTGGACATGATGAACCAGAGCATAAATTTTCCAGAGTTCTTTTGCCCTCACATACAAGTCTGGCCAGCTCCCCTCTATCTACTGGACCCTGCCCATAAACCACCAGACATAAAGCATCCTGGGTAATTTAAAAAAAAAAAAAAAGCTGTTTCTAAGTTGCTGTCAGTAACCACATTATTCTCTAGAATTACAGGCAAAAAGTATTTACCACTTCCTGCTTTTTCTGGCTGACTCATCATTGACAGTGAATAGGAGAGTTTGATAAATACTTTGAAAGGTCTGACCTCTGGTTTTAAAAACTTAAAGAGGATAGCTTAGCACAGTCAAAGAGGAGTGAGGGATTGAGCCAGTAATCCAACCTCACTGTTTTGACTGTATAGTAATACAACCCACAATAATTCTGTATTCTAGAATTAAAGAAAGAAGCTTAGTGCTATACCAGCCTTAATAGGAACCTGGGATTTTACTGGTTTCAGTGCTTGCCTAATTACGTGTCTGTCTCCATCTTTTCCCCATCTCCCCATCCCCTCCACCCACTTTGTCCCTTGTCCTGTTCCCACAGACACAAAGGACATGAGTGAATTTGAGACTGAAGGCTTCTTTGCTTTGCATCACCGCCGAGGAGCCATCAAACAGGCCAAAGTCCACCATGTCAAGTGCCATGAGTTCACCGCCACCTTTTTCCCACAACCCACATTTTGCTCTGTCTGCCATGAGTTTGTCTGGTATGGTAACTTGGCATTTCACTCCGAACTTCAGCTTGTGCCTTGTGTCCGGTCCTCTCAACCTGTCATGCCCAGCATGCGCCACCTCAGGGCATAAGCACTGCATGGACGGATGAGGCTTAAAGAGTGTGAATCTATACAGTATTTTCATAATATGACTCCTCTAGAGAAAGGAAGCCAGCTCTAGCAGAAAAAGTTTTCAAGAACTTTAGCTTCTGATTAAATGGGGGCCACTCGGGGAAAGAGGGAAGGGCAGAAGAGGGAAGCATCTTTACTGCTGGCACAGTTTTACAGTTGAAACTTCTCCCACCTTGATAGCCCAACTGTGCTGTTACTAATGTGTGTGAAATGCAAGACTTTTGCTTTGGAGCTAATGGGTTTAGATGTTTACGGGGCTTTTGGGCATCTTAGCAGCCCTCAGACAGAGATCGGTTCAAGCCTCAGTAAGCACACAGCAAAGGCAATGGGACTGTGGAGACTTGAAATGACTCCTGTCTCTGGTCTCTGCCTCCTTGCCTCTTCGTAGGGTGTTTTTTACTTTGGGCTGCTTCAGAATCCATCAACTCACCACTCCAGTCTAACTAGGGAATCCAAAGGTCAAATAGAATTTTGATGGATTTCCTCCAACTGTTTCCACTGAATGATTAGAATTGTCTTCCTTTCTAATAATGAGCAGTTCTCAGGAATGAGTCTAAAGCTCAAGAATTTAGTAGTTGCAAATATTCTCAGATACTCAGTAAGAGGAAACAACATATTGTATAGATATCTTTGCTTATCTCTACTGAGCTTAGAGAGACAATGAATTTTTAAGTGTAGGACATGGAAATTTGCTACTAGGAGCCTGTGATGCATTTTCAGTCATGTATTTTCATCTCTACATGTTTGTTTGGAAAAAAACACGAATGAGAGGAGAAACACAGTTTCTCATTTAGTTTTCAGACTTTTACCAAAGCAGTTTAAGTTAAAAAACAAAAAACAATACATGTTAACTCTTTCATCCAGTGACAGACCAGGGCTGTTGATCAGTGAGTGCTCTGTGATACTAGGAAGCTATGGGATCTTGTTTGAACGTTTATGGTGCTGCTGTTGATGCAAACCTCCAAGTAAGCCAGACATGTGCTTTATTGCAGGGGTCTGAACAAACAAGGCTACCAGTGTCGACGTAAGTAAGAGGGATTTCCGTGGTATTATTGTCATTCTTTTTATTTTGTTGTTCCTTAACTTCTGAAAATCTCAAGTTGCAATAATTTCTTTTCAGAGTGTAATGCAGCAATTCACAAGAAGTGTATCGATAAAGTTATAGCTAAATGCACGGGATCAGCCATCAATAGCCGAGAAACCATGGTAGGTGTTCGAGTTCCTCTTTCTGTCTGGAATATGGTCATTTTATCCTAACATTAAATTTTACAGCCCACTAATTCTTTTTAGTATTGCCTGAGCTTGAATGCTTAAGCTTATCAAAGAACAGCAATCTCCATAAAACCCTTTCCTCTTCAGGAATGATTATTCCTAAGATCCAAAACCAGGGGAGAAGTATGAAAAACACAATGAGACTATTGATGACTCTACCTTTTCCAGGAAATCATGATAGAGTGTGCCCAGGAAACAGTTTTGGTCAATTATATGAGAACAAATCTTGTGGCATCTATAGCTAGAATGGCCAGTTAAGGATGAGAGGCAACTGATGAGAAAATACAGACGCAGGCATTTACAAGGTTGGTGTGAGATGCAGCAGAAGTACAATTCTCATGTTGAGAGGCAAGTGTTACTTTCATAATGAACTTTAAGACCTATGGCATAAGGACAGGTTAGATGTTACCCTGTAGGGAAGGGAAGCAGAGCTGGAGAGTCAGGCATACTTTCTTTCTTCATTCAACAGATATTTAGTGTGTATGTAATACATGGAAGATACTATACTACTATGTACAATGCAAAACAGAGCACAAAACAGACCTGGTCTTGCCTTTATAGAACTTCCTGTAAAATTAGGGAAACACATAATTAATAAACAGCAATGTACTTTTTATATTAATATTAAAATATTTATATTAAATAACATTTATATTAAATAACCCGCAAGGTGGGGTGATGGAGAAAAATTGAGTGACCTACATAAACCTAAGGTAAGGGAATCTCCCAGGCGAGCATTTAAGCTGGGAGCTGAGGGTAAAGGAGCCAGCTATATGAACAGCAGGAGGAAGCCGCCTCCAGACAGAAAAGGCCCCAAGGAGGAAGGAGTCAGCATGTTCTAGGAACTAAAATGAGACCATGCCGCTGGAACAGCAAGGGTAAGAAAGTGAATAGAATATGAAGTTGGGGAACTTGGACGGACTTAGATTAGATTTTTATTTTTTAAGACCCTGGAGAAGTGGTTGGATTTTATTTGACCTATAGTGGGAAGCCCACGTGGTGACTGATATAGGGGAAATTGTGGGGTTGAGGTATGAACGTAAAAACCAGAGTTGACTGCAGAAGTCCTCTCAAGGAGAAAGGTTGTTGGCTTGTACCAGTATGGTAACAATGGCGAGGGAACAAAGTGATCAGGTTTTGGGGTGATTTTCTTGTTAGAAATGACTGGATTTGTCAATGGAGTGGAAGTGGGAAATAAAAAAGAGGAAAATAAAGATGATGCCTTAGTGTCTGTCTTGAACAGTGGGGAAGTGGCAGAACCATTAACAAAGTAAGACTGAAGGAGAAATTGATATTTCAGTTCTTAGTAAGTCCAGCTGAGATGCCCGTGGACATCCAAGTGGGGGTATCAAGTGGACAATATTATATGCATTTGGAATTCAGAGGAACCAGGAGACCAAATATATAAATTCCCCCAAAGGAATCTAAAGTTGCGTGTTAGGTAGAAGAGAAGGAGCTTGTGATAAAGTCTAAGAGTTCATATAGGGCTCTTCGTATGTTTAGAGTACATGAGGTTAGAGAAACCAGAAAGCAAAGGGCTCAGTTGCGTTCAGTGCAGTTAAGAAGTTGAGAAAAATGAGGACCCCGTGGAGATCTCCAGAGCCCTTGATTGAAGAAATTTCAGAAAATCGTAGAGGTGTTTGCTTCCCTGACCAACACTGATGGTCACTGAGAGTTGGGGACATGGAAACCATTTATGTGCTAATATCATCAGGAATATTAACCTGAAGCTCATTGAAGTAGGACAGTCTCTGAAAGGAGTTGAAACAAAGGGCTGGGAATATCCCAACTGCTAGAGAGAGAGGAGCGATGGATGAAGCTAGAGAGAAAGCAACAACCAAAGCAGTCAAGGAGGAAGAAGTCCACCCTTGGCAAGCGGGGATGGTGTCTAAAGCCCATGTGGAGATGGGTCTCCGACAGACACATGGTTGGTTCAGCAATTGTAACAGAAAGGGAGGAGGTGATTGCCGATGAGGGCGGATTGTAGATTTGGGGGCAGGCAGATGAGAGAGCTTCCCTGAGACAGCTTACCCTCAGTGTCATCTGAAGGTCAGGGGGAGGAAGAAGAGAAGGCCGCAAGTGGCTTTGAGGAGAAAGGACCTGTGAGAGGATTATCCTGGGATGGAAAAGCAAGGTGGTTAGAGAAGAAGAGTGGGATTGCTGAGGACCCTGCAAAGTCGGCCTGAGTTTCAGGGCCCAGCCTGCTCACGTGTGTGATTTTCTCCAGCCAAGGGGTAAGCACAGAGAAGGCTAATTGGTTGGGTTCTATAGAGCAGAGTTTCTTTTAAAATTTAGAGTTAGAAGGGGACAGTCTCCTATTAAAAGTGACTCTGCTAAGGCTCAAAGAGGTTAAAGTAGTTTGCAGTCAGTCACGTTTGCTCTAAGTAGCTGGCCTGGGACAAACTTTCAGATCTCAGTCTCCCAGAGCAGTGTGATAGACTCTCCCCACCCAGTTTTATTTAGCAGTCATTGGCATACATCACTGTATCCATTGAAGGCATACATGATGATGGTTTGACTTGTGTATACTAGGAAATGATCACAATAGGTTCAGCTAACATCCGTCATCTTACATAGATCCAATAAAAAGAGAAAACGAGATTTCTTCTTGTGATGAGAACTCTTAAGATCTACTCTCTGAACACCCTCCCTGTATATCGCACAGCAGTGTTAGCTGTGGTCACCATGCCGTACCTTCTCTCCCTAGGACTTATCTTATAAGCAGAAGTTCCTTTTGATCATGTTCCTCCACTTCACCTTCCTCCTACCCCCTACCTCTGCGAACCACAAGTCTGATCCCTTTCTATGAGTTTTGTGGGATTTTATTTTGTTTTCTTGGATTCCATATATAAGTGAGATCATGTAATATTTGTCTTTCTCTGACAAGTGTTTTGTTTCTTTAAATGAAATTAGCACCTCCCAACCTACGTCCTGCTCTCTCTACGTGATGCCTTCAGTTTTCCTGGGAAAATCACAGATTATAAGAACGACTATTAGCATCAATAGCTTTCCCTGGAAACAGAATGAGAGCCGCAAGTGCAATTTAAAATTTTCGGGTATCCTCGTATAAAAATTGAGGAGATAGTTTACATTATTTTTCTCATAAAAAATCTTCAGAATCCAGAATGTGCTTTACACAGATAGCGTATTGTCTTGTCCTCTAGCACAGACTCACTTGGCCCATGTGGCTAATTGGAAAATACAAATCTATAATCTTTTCCAGACATATTTGGAACTATTTTGAGCTCGGGGTCAAAATTTGAGGAAATTTGAAGCCTTCCAGCCCGGACCTTGACATAAATTGTTCATATTTGTATGGAAATGTTTATACAAAATGAGACCTGAAAATTATTTTTTCTTGGTTGAAAATGGCTAAGATAAGTTCAGAGTAACGTTTGAACAATTCTAAACAGCTGTTCTAATGACCCGATGCTAGCCAACATCCTCGGTGGAAATATTAGATATATCACTGTTAATGAAAAAGCTTAAGGCTCCGTGGCTGTGCACATTCCCCAGGAAATTGTTTAATTAAAAACTTCTGAGGAGATTATAAGTCTTAAGTAAAACTTTCTATATGACACAAGAATATTGGTATTCTCACCAGGAATCAGACCTTATGGTTCTGTTATTGCTGTTGTTCACGTGATATGTTTGGCTAAAGGAGAGAATTTCAACTCTGGAAAACAAAACAAAACAAAACAAAAAGCCCTGTAATATATCAGCTACCAGCACCCGTCTCTCATCTCCTCTCTTCCCATCTCCTAACTCATCACCTTGACTTTGAGAGAAGAAAGGGTCATGACGGAAAGAGGATAGGCTGATTCTGACTTCAGGCTTATAGATGTCCCAGCTCATAGCTGTGGGACCTAAACAAGTGTCTTGCCCTCTCTGTGCCTATGTTCCTCATTTATCAACTGAGGACTCTAATAAAGGCTCCTGCAAGGGGGTATTTGCAATATCACCTGTGTAAAAGATAATACATGTGACATATTTATCCACAGCACCTGGCAGGACCTGCCACCTGCTGCTCACCCCCTCCAGTCCATGCGTAATGGCTATGAAATTCTCCATACTTGGGCTTTTATAGTAGTAAACCTGAAACAGGGTTTCCCCTAGAGGAGGCATTATATAACATCTTCCAAAGGTTAGAGTCCTAGTTCTGAGTTGAAAAAGAAAAGGCAATATGTATACTAAAATAGGAAGGGCAGTGCAGTGTTCACCCAGATCCCATTTAGAAAAATAATCCCAGTCCCACCTTCCTGAGGATATTAGCCTACCCGTGAGAATGCCTCAAACCTCAGCGTATTCCTGGTTACTTGATGTGTGTCTATGCCACACAGTCCCCTTGCCCGGAGGAGCTAATGGCTGCTCGCCTTCTTTGGCCATGTCTGTAAGGCTTGACGAGTAAAGCATATGGCTTAAAGCGCACCATTCCAGCGTTTTTAGTGCTCTGTTAGGCTAGAGCAGCTGCTAAGACACCAGAGGCTGAGAACCAGGGACATGCACGAGGTCACATGTTCTCTCTTCTTTCAGTTCCACAAGGAGAGGTTCAAAATTGACATGCCGCATAGATTTAAAGTCTACAATTACAAGAGCCCGACCTTCTGCGAGCACTGTGGGACACTGCTGTGGGGCCTGGCCAGGCAGGGACTCAAGTGCGACGGTGAGTCCAGCGGGAAATGAGTGTGGGCCCCGTACGGAACCCCAGCGGGGTGGCTTTGCAGCTTTAATGGAGAGCACGAGGAGAAGAGGGAGCACAGAGGGTTGACTTCTCCGGCGAGCCCAGATGACCCTGGGATCAGAAATCTGAAGTTCCCAGGACAGCAGGCCACTGCTCTTTCCTGTCCATCTCCAACACCATCATCCCGGGATCCCAGAGAAGTGCAAACCTGCTCACGCTCCATGTCAAGTCTCCTGGCCTGTCACCCTCGTGCTGGGAAGAGAGGAAGATGGCACTTTCCCTGGGACCCGCCCTGCTGTCCCCTGGTGTTCCCGGCCTGCCCCTTCTGACCCTGCCCACTCAAGCTATGCCCCCACCAATCTTCCTCACACCTTAAGATTCTCTCTGTAGCCCACCGAGAAGCAAGCCCGGGACATCTGCTTGGCTGGCGGATGGTCCTGCACGTAGGCGTTCCGCTTAGACTGGAGGGTCGATGCCCAAAGCATGCCCAGTAGTGGCCCAGCCCAGCACTGAGCATTATGTCCCCTCCTTTGATCTCTCCTTAAAGGCTGGCATTGCAGCAGGGCCTGACTGAGCTTCTCAGACCTGCCCTGAAGAAAGCAAAAAGCATATTCTTGCTCTCAAAGTTCAAATTTCTAAGGCAATCACCTTTGGAAACTGAGATCTGTTACACCAGGATTCTGCAATAGGGAGGGAAAGTCCAGTAGGGCACTTGTGCCTTCCGCGCTGGGAGGACAGGTGGGCCAGGGCTAGCCATTCAGGAAGGAGGGCATCCGGTTGCCGCCGAGGTCTTTCTATTTCGAATTAGTAAATATGGAAGCCACTTTGCTTTTTCTTGGCCGTCCCATTTTGGTTTACGCCGCTGGCTTCATCTTTTACAGTTCTTATCTTTTTTTTTTTTTTTTAAGATTTTATTTATTTATTTGACAGAGAGAGATCACAAGTAGTCGGAGAGGCAGGCAGAGAGAGAGGGAGGGAAGCAGGCTCCCTGCTGAGCAGAGAGCCCGACGCGGGACTCGATCCCAGGACCCTGAGATCATGACCTGAGCCGAAGGCAGCGGCTTAACCCACTGAGCCACCCAGGCGCCCAACAGTTCTTATCTTTTAAGTGATGAAGGCGAGGGTCGCCTTGAACAGCCTTCTCTTCCTCATGCCCACCGTGCTCATGTGTCTGGTGAAGTCTGCAGTGGTGTCTTGGCAGAGGTGGGGAGGGTTAGGTTTTCACATGCGGTGAAAATTCTCCTTAATCATCCCTTAGGAACCCTACTGTGCACCCCCGAGAGCACACGGGGCCCTGGTCCTCTGTGGACTATCCTTATCTTTAGGCGTTCACAGGCAAGAGTAACTTCAGAATCGAACGAGCAGGCTTGAGCAGTCGGATCCCCTCTGCGGGTTCCCCGGGTCCTCTGATGGTCTCCCTCACAGGGCAAGTTCCTTTGCCCTGGAGCCTGAGCACCCCACCTGCCCAGTGGTGCCAGCAGCCTGACTGATGTCTCTGAGCTCAGAACGTCCATGAGGGTTCCTTGCCATTGTTTCGCGACGCACACTCCTGCTCTGTTCCATCCCCCAACATTCTTTCTCCCCATCCCTTCTCTTTCTCTCTCCCCGTCTCCTCCTACAGGCCAGGCAGCCCCCCTCCCCCCCCCCCCCTCCTCCCCCCTTTCCTCCCCTCCCTGTCCTCCCCAACACCCTCTGCTCCCGAGGCTGACGCCGGCAGACGTCACTGTGTCCCTTCCCCCCATGCCCTTGGTGTTACCTCCCCTTCCCGTCTCCTCTCTGGGCTCCGTTCCTCTGCCTTGGCCCTGTCTCTCGGTCTTGTTCTCTCCTAAGCCACCTTCCTAAACAAGGCCGGCCGTCATCGTCTCTCTATCTTTCGCTCTCCCCACCTCCATTCCCATGAAAATCACCATCCAAAGGGACTGTTTGCCCTCAAAGAGATCAAGTTACCACCTAATAGGTCAGTAACAGAGACCTACGACATTATCAGAGTGGGAAGGGGACCTGCCTTTACGGGAGTGTGTCTGAGAAAAGCTTAGGTCCAGCTACCATGGTTCAAAGACAAAGTGAAACTCTCCAACCCCCCCACACTCACTCCTCGTCCGCTGCCTCCCCTCGGCGTGCGGTAACGAGTAAGGAAATGCAGCAAGGGCTGCCCGGTGTGCAGCCTGCCTCAAGTCCGGGAGGGGTCGTGCGAAATTCAGAAGGGCAGAGTGCCCTCGGCAGCAGCACTGTTACTGTATTACAGAGTTTAGATATACATAGAAGATTTCACTTAGGACAGATTTTGGTTATCTCAATGCATATGGACTGGGACAAGTACTAGTCTATACTTACACAGAAAATGCTAGTTTATTTTTATTAGGAACTCTCTGAGAAGAGTAAGCTAGTTAAAACCAAAGGCTGAAGCCTGTTAAAATTTCACTTAAATATTTTAAAACCTATCTCATTGGAATAAATAATGAAGATGAAAAAGAAGTATTTGTTGAGTACTTATTTAGTGCCAATCACTGTGCTGTTCTTTGCACACAAATGGGCTAATAAACAGGTGAGGGTAAAAGTGCATTATTTTATAGCCTGTCCTGCCTACTGCCTTATAAAAAGCCCTACTGAGAGATCCTGATAGAATGAAATAGGACTTGAGAATAGAATTCTATCAGCCAGAGTTTGGAAACCTTAAATTATTATTTTTTATTGTAATGGCAATATTTCATAAGTGGAATTTTGGTATTCTAAACTAGCAACATGAAGTTGTGGTTGTCTTTATACAGATGGACAGGTGCACCCACATCCCAATCCAAGATAGCTCATGGCATCACAGTGAGTGGAGGGTGAACCTTTCTTGTGCTGTTTTCGGGCCTAATGAATCAGAATATTCCCCCAGGATCATAGGTCTGTATAAATCATTTGGTTGAACTGGCCCAACTCTGTGACAGGATGAAGATGAGGTCTCCGGGCTACTTTCTGTCCTCCCCCACTTGCCCCTAAGCTCAGACCACCCCCATCCTTTCCATTTCAGTTCTGCTGGCTGAGGTTGCACCCTGGGCTTCAACCTAGAGGGAGAGAAGCTCCTTGGGGTCCATGTGGGAAAGGGGTTGTTTGAGCTCCAGTCCAGAGTGGGAGTAAATCACCTTGCATCCCAGCATTGCACATTTCCCCCCCAGAGAGCCAGCATCACGTTTTTTCTCTCCGCAGGGGCACAGTGTAAATGCATACTCCCCTATCAGCAAGCCTCTGGTTCTGACTCAAGTGGGAGTCATTCCCCAGCATCAAATAGAGGAACATCTGGTCTGTGTGGTAGTCTTGGCAAAGGGAGGTAGAAGCATAAAGGCATCATAAAAATACTGCCCTAACTAATTTATTTGTATGCAGTGTCTCCTTCTGCTGGGAGGATGGCTCTACATATTTACCAGTTGTCCCTCCACATATGTGTACCTACAACAGTCCTGTGAAAAGTCCACTCAGTGAGTTCTGGTGCTCTCGCTCAGTGTGTCTTTCTCCTTTTCAGCATGTGGCATGAACGTCCACCACAGATGCCAGACAAAGGTGGCCAACCTTTGTGGCATAAACCAGAAGCTAATGGCTGAAGCACTGGCGATGATTGAGAGCACTCAACAGGTAGGAAAGGGATTTAGGTTGAGTTCCTGCGATTTCAACTCAGCAAGGACCAGTCCAGTCCTTTGGCCCTTGGAGCTGTGGGACAACATGGAGTCTGTCCCTGAGCCTCTGCCTTCCCCCTGACTTTCATCCTCATATGCCTTTTTATTTAATACATTTGAATTGCATAGTTCTTTAGAAGATCTTAAATTCTTTGTGGGATAAGCAGGAGCAGAAACAAATTCATTAAGATTATTGGGGATTCATTACCAGCTTTATACCTATATCCTTGCTAGAATCATCCCTAAAATGAGCACAGAACATGGAGTTCAGGGAAACTTCTGCCTTGCCATTTACCCATGTGCACTAGCATGTTGAATTTACCTATCCAAGAAGAAAACCTCTTTAAGACTTGGTGTTGCCTATGAAAGCTATTTTTTCATCCATTGACCTTCCATTCTTATTTGTGACTGAATGATGTAGATAGCATAGGAAAAACCAGTTAGCCGCCCTGCCCCCAACCCTGGCTATAGACTCCTCCAGGGTATGGAATCCTAAAGGAGTGCTAAAGGAAAGAAGAATGTTGGTTTTCTAATGCATTTAGGAATGCTAAATGGATCTCATTCCCATGAGCAACAGGCTGAGCTGTCCCGGCTGTAGTGGATGGGTAGGTCAGTGGTCTGACTCTTTGTTCCGACTCCAGGCTCGCTGCTTAAGAGATACTGAACACATCTTCAGAGAAGGTCCAGTTGAAATCGGTCTCCCGTGCTCCATAAAAGGTGAAGCTAGGCTGCCGTGTGTACCAGCACCTGGGAAAAAAGGTAGCTATCCTGACCCTCAGTGGAATCATTGTCCGTGATTAAGCTTGGTCAACCCTAACCTGAGTCCTCTGCATTTAAGTTCTCCATTTACCTGTTCTGATAGATAAGAGGCTCCTACTTCTTGGAAGTGAAACCAAAATGTGCCCCATGAGGAAAGAGGGTGGGAAGTGGGGGCAGGGAAAAAAATGGGATAGGTCTCTTTCCGTAGAATTTTAGGATGGTACTTCCTGTCATTGTAAAAGGTTTTGCAAGAATAAATCTACCATAAATCTCCGTGGAGGGAATGTCCCAGGAAACCATCTTATTCTGCACCTTTGAGACTTTTTTGGGAAATTTAAGAATAGAAATGGGGAAGAATAGTGGGACCTCAACATTTATCACTATGGAAGTTTCCCCAGCCTACTTTCTGAAAGTAATTCATGAGAGGATATGGCTACATGAACCTGGGAACTGAATAATTTCAGCATACTTTAGAAAGTACAGGTCCCCCCCTCAACTATCCGAAAGTATAATAATTCCATGAAACCTTTTTTTTAACTGAAGTATAATTAATATACAGCATTGCTTAGTTTCGGGTGTACAACATATTGATTCAACAATTCTGTGTATTACTCAATGCTAATCTGTCACCATACAGTGTTACAATGTTACTGACTATATTCCCTATGCTGTACTTTTCATCTCTGTGACTTATTTTGTGACTGGAATTCTATACCTCTTAATCCCCGTATTTCACCTGCTTCCCCACCCACCTCTCCTTTGGCAACTACCAGTTCTCTATATTTAAGTATGTTTTGTTTTGTTTCTTAGATTCCACATATAAGTGAAATCATATGATATTTGTCTTTCTCTGACTTATTTCATTCCATAATACCCTCCATATCCATTGTTGTCATAATGGCAAGTGCTCATTCCTTTTATGGCTGAGAAATATTCCATTTTATTTATTTATATTTATACCATATCTTCTTTATGCATTCATCTATTGATGGGCACTTAGTTTGCTCCCATACTTGGGCTATTGTAAATCAGGCTGCAATAAACATTGGAATGCATATATCTTTTTGAGTTAGTGTTTTCATTTTCTTTAAATACCCAGTAGCAGAATTTCCAAATCATATGGTGGTTCTATTTTTAATCTTTTGAAGAACCTCCATATTGTTTTCCACAGTGGCTACACCTGTTTGCATTCCCACCACCAATGTATGCGGGTTCCTTTTTCTCTACATCCTTGCCATTGTGGTTTTGATTTGCATGTCCCTGGTTGATGATATTCAGCATCTTTTCATGTGTCTCTTGGTCGTCAGTGTGTCTTCTTTGGAAAAGTGTCTGTTCATGTCCTCTGCCCATTTTTAATAGTTGGGGTTTTTTTTTTTTTTGGTCGTGAGTTATAGAAGTTCTTTATATATTTGTGATATTAACCCCTTATCAGATATATCTTTTGCAAACATCTTCTTCCATTCTACCATAGGTAGCCTTTTTATTTTGTTTATGGTTTCCTTTGCTGTGCAGAAGCTTTTTTATTTTGGTGTAGTCCCAATACTTTATTTTTTGCTTTTGTTTCCCTTGCCCAGGAGATAGATCCATAAACATGTGGCTAAGACTGATGTCCAAGAGATTACTGCCTGTGTCTTCTTTTAGGAGTTTTATGGTTTTAGGTCTGACACTTAGGTTTCAATCCATTGTGAGTTTATTTTTGTGCATGGTATAAGAAAGGAGTTTTGTTCTTTTGTGTGTAGCTGTTCAGTTTTCCCAGCACCCTTTGTCGAAAGGACTATTTTTTTAAAAAGAAAGAAAAAACTATTTTTCCCCCATGGTATATTCTGGCCTCCTATGTCATAAATTAATTGACCATATAGGTATGTTTTTATTTCTGGACCCTCTATTCTGTTTCATTGATCTATATGTCTGTTTTTGTGTGAGTACCAAACTGTTTTGATTATTATAGTTTTGTAATGTATCTTGAAATCTGGGATTGTGATACCTCCAGCTTTGTTCTTCGTCCTCAAGATTGACTTGGCTATTCAAGATCTTTTGTGATTCCATACAAATTTTAATATTATCTGTCCTAGTTCTGTGAAAAATGCTGTTCTTATATTGATAGGGATTACACTGCATCTGTAGATTGCTTTGGGTAGTGTGGACAATTTAACAGTGTTAATTCTTCCAAAGCCATGAGCGCAGAATATCTTTCCATTTGTTCTGTCATCTTCAGTTTCTTCCATCAGTGTTTTATAGTTTTTAGAGTACAGGTTTCACCTCCTTGGTTAAATTTATTCCTAAGTATTTTATTCTTTTTGATGCAATTATAAATGGGATTGTTTTCTTCATTTCTTTTTCTATTACTCTGTTATTAGTCTATAGAAATGCAACAGATTTCTGTATATTAATTTTGCCTTTTCTTGACTTTCTTTTCATTAGGTACAATAGTGTTTTGATGCAGTCTTTACAGTTTTCTAAAGATAATATGTCACTTGCAAATAGTGACAGTTTTACCTCTTCCTTATCAATTTGGATGGTATTCATTCCTTTTTCTTTTCTGATGGCGACAGCTGGGACTTCCAGTACTGTGTGGAATTAAAGTGGCTTGAGTGTACATCCTTATTTGTCCTGACCTCAGAGAAGAAGATTTTAGTTCTTCACCATCGAGTATGATGTTAGCTGTGGGTATGTCATGTGTGGTCTTTATTACATTGAGGTGTTCCCTTTAAACTCACTTTGTTGAGCGTTTTTATCATGAATGAATGTTCTTTTTTATTTTGTCAAATGCTGCTTCTGGCTTTTTCTGCATCTGTTGAGATGACCATGAGGTTTTTATCCTTCCTCTTGTTAATGTGGTATGTCCCATTGATTGATTTGTAAATACTGAGCTTTTCTTGCATCCTTGGAATAAAAGCTATTTGATTGTGGTGACTGTTTTTTCTAATGTGTTGCTGAATTCAGTTTGCTGATATTTTTTGAAGATTTTTGCATCTAAGTTCATCGGAGCTATTGGCCCATGGTTTTCTTTCTTTGGTATCATATTCGCCTGGTTTTGGTATCAGGTTAATCTTGGCTCATTGAATGAATTTGGAAGTTTTCTTCCTTGTATATTTTTTAATAGTTTGAGAAGAATAGGTATTAACCCCTCTTTAAATGCTTGGTGGAATTTCCCCTGGAAAGCCATCTGGTCCTGGAGTTTTTTTGGGAATTTTTGACTACTGATTCAATTTGATTACTAGTAATCAGTCTGTTTGGATTTTGTATATCCTCAAGATTCAGTATTGGAATAAGTTTCTAGGAATTTATCCATTTCTTCTAGGCTGTCCAATTTGATGGCACTCCATTTTTCATAATTTTTTAAAATAATCTTTTGTTTATCTGTGGTGAAAGTTGTTGTTCTTCATTCGATTTTGAGTTTTCTTTTTCCTTGATGATTGTGACTAAAGGTTTATCAATTTTGTTTATCTTTTCAAAGAACCCTCTCTTGGTTTCATTGATTTTTTTATTATTTTTTAAGTCTCTACTTAATTTATTTCTTCTCTAATCTTTATATTTCCTTCCTTCTACTATCTTTGGGCTTTGTTTTTATTTTTCTAGCTCCATTAGGTGTAAGGTTATGTTATTTATTTGGGATTTTTCTTATTTCTTGAGATAGGCATTGTATTGCTATAAAGTTCCCTCTTAGAACTGCTTTTGCTATGGCCCCAAAATTTTAGATCACTGTCTTTTTGTTTTTATTTGTCTCCATGAATTTCTGAGTTCCTCTTTGAGTTGCTGACCCATTTGTTGTTTAGGAGTATGTAATTCCGCTCTATGTGTTCATGTTTTTTCCAGATTATTTTCTTTTAATTGATTTCCAGTTTCATACCACTGTGTTCAAATGGAGGCTTAATCTGACTTCAGTATCCTTAAATTTATTGACTTGTGTGTGTGTGTGTGTGTGTGTGTGTGTACTAACATGTGATGTATTCTGAAGCCATTGTGGTTGGAATGGAGGCTTGATCTGACTTCAGTATCCTTAAATTTATTGACTTTTTTTGTGTGAGTGAACTAATGTGATATATTCTGGAGAATGTCCCATGTGTATTTGAGAAGAATGGGTATTCTGCTGTTCTGGGTGGAAGTGTTCTGTATATATCTTGTTACATCCATCTGCTCTAATATATTGTTCAAAGCCACTGTTTCCTTATTGACCTTTTATCCATTGATAGAAGCGGTATATTAAATTTCCCTAGTATTATTGTATTACTATCAATTTCTCCCTTTACATGTTAATATTTGCTTTATTCAATTTGGTACTGCAATGTTGGGTGCATAAATATTCATAATTTCATGTCCTCTTGTTGGATTGATTCCTTTATCATTATGTAGTGCTCTTCTTTGTCTTGATGCGGCCTTTGTCTTAGAATCTGTTTTCTCTTGTTTTGTCTGATGTAAGTATTGCTACCCCAGCCTTTTTTTTTTTTTTTCCTTCTGTTTGCATGGCATATGTTTTCCCAGACTTCATTTTCAGTCTGTATGTGTCTCTAGGTCTGAAGTGAGTCTCTTGTAGGCAGCATATAGATGGATCTTTTTTTTTTTTTTTTTTAACCATTTAGGCATGCTATGACCTTTTGTTTGGAGCATTTGGTACATTTACCTTTAAGGTAATTATTGACAGGTGTACTTATAGCCATTTTGTTAATTGTTTTCTAGCTGTTTTTATACTTTTTCTCTATTTTCTTTTTTCTTGCCTCCTTTACTCTTTCTTTGTGATTTGATGCCTTCCTTTAGTATTACACTTGGATTCTTTTCTCTTTACTTTTTGTATATCTATTATAGGCTTTTGATTTGCTTTTACCATTGAGTTCATATATAACATCTTACGTGTACAGCAGTCCATATTATGTTGATGGTCACTTAAATTCAAACACATTCTAAAAGCACTGAATTCTTACTCCTCCCCTTTATGTATAGGATGTATAAGATGTCATATCTTATACCTTTTTATTTTGTGAATACCTTGACTCATTTTTGTAGATATAATTGATTTTACTACTTTTATGTTCTAACCACCATACTGGCTTTATAAATAATAAATCTACTACCTTTACTATATATTTGCTTTTACTAGTGAAATTTTTTCCTTTCATAATTTTCTTCTAATTATGGCCTTTTCTTTTCACTGAAGAACTCCCCCTTAACATTTCTTATAAAGCTGGTTTAGCAGTAATGAACTCCTTTAACTTTAGTTTGTCTGGGAAGCTCTCTATCTCTCCTTCTATTCTGAATGATAGCCTTACTGGATAGACTATTCTTGGTTGCAGGCTTTCTTCTTTCAACACTTTGAATATATCATGCCACGCTCTCTGGCCTGCAAAATTTCTGCTGAAAAATCAGTTGATAGCCTTATAGGATTTCCCTTGTTTGTAACTGTTCTCTTTTCTCTTGCTGTTTTTAAGATCTCTCTCTTTATCATGACTTTTTGCCATTTTAATCATTATGGGTCTTATTGTGGACCTCCTTGGGTTCATCTTGTTTGGGGCTCTCTTTGCTTCCTGGGCTAAAAAAAGCTTATTTTCTCCCCAGAATAGGAAAGTTTTCAGCTATTATTTCTTCAAATATATTTTTTGTCCCCCTTTTTCTTTCTCCTCCTTCTGGAATCCCTACAATGCAGTGTTATAATTCTTAATGGTATTGCCGAGTTCCCTAAATTATTTTTAATTTTTTATTTTTGCTATTCAGCTTGCTTGCTTTCCATTACTCTCTCTTTCAGATTGCTCATCCCTTTCAGATAGCTTTCTCTGGCTTACTCTTGATTCCCTCTAGTGTATTTTCATTTCAGTTATTATATTCTAAAGCACTGACTGGTTCTTATTTTATATTTTCTGTCTCCTTGATGAAGATCTCACTGAGACATCCACTGTTTCCTCAAGTCTGGTTGTATCTTTATGGCTACTACTTTGAATTCTTTATCAAGAAAACTGCTTGGGGCGCCTGGGTGGCTCGGTGGGTTAAAGCCTCTGCCTTCAACTGAGATCATGATTCCGGGGTCCTGGGATTGAGCCCCACATCAGATTCTCTGCTCAGCAGGGAGCCTGCTTCCCTCCCTCTCTCTGCCTGCCTCTATAAATAAATAAAATCTTTAAAGAAAAAAAAAAAAGAAAGAAAACTGCTTATCTCCTTTTCATTTTAGCTATTTCACTGTGATTTTGTCCTTTTCCTTCATTTGAGATCTCTCTCTGTCTCATTTTGTCTGTGTTTGTTTCTGCATATTAGGCGTTCAACTACATCTCCTAGTCTTGAAAGTAATGGCCTTGATGAGAAGAGGTCCTATAGTGTCATGAAGTGCAGTTCCCCGGGGCCATAAGAATTAGGAGCTCCAGAGGTGTCCCCGGCTGGACTGTGTGTACCCTACTGGGGAGGCTGAGCCATAATTGCCTTCAGCTGAGCAGGCTGCACTGACCTACTTTGCCTGCTACAGGTGCACGGGGCAGGCTTTCTTCCCCAAACGACTGAGAGGCCTGTCTAATGCCACTCTGGGGTTGTTGGTGGGTGGAGCCAACAATCAGCCTATCTAGGGTTAACCTTTCTGCCACAGCTGCAGGTTCACTGAGGGGCATTGATTCTTCTCCGCACAACTAGGTGAGACTGAATGTTGGAACAAGGAGCGCACTAGTATGTGAAGTTATCTCCTCTATGCAGATGGGGATGTTACTTAGGATGGGGAGTTACTTAGGAGTGGTACTGGTCCCTACTGGGTTTTCCTGTGGGGTTGGTGGGGCAAGAGCTGCTTTAGAGGGATGCCTGCTGAAGTGGGCAGGTTGAATGGGGCAGGTCCACAGGTGATTGCTGGGGCAGGGCATGTGGTATTGTCAAGGTAGATGGATCTCACAGTCATCTGGCTATCTAGGTTTGGGAAGGAAAAGAGATTTCTCTTGGTGCCTGCCAATAGTTTTGTTACCAGAGAAATCCTCTGAAGATCTCTGACTCTCCTGCACACATTCTAAGATTAATCCATAGATCCTGATGTATCCCCCAGGCATTTTTTTAACTGCTGCTTCTGTGCTGTCTTGAGCCAAGTTATTATTATGGTTCTTTAAGTTCTGTATGATAGGAACTCAGTTTTGTGTCACCCTCCTGC
Source organism: Mustela nigripes (assembly GCF_022355385.1). Taxonomy (NCBI): domain Eukaryota; kingdom Metazoa; phylum Chordata; class Mammalia; order Carnivora; family Mustelidae; genus Mustela; species Mustela nigripes. The sequence continues at coordinate 113,610,261 of NC_081562.1, read as the reverse complement.
TCTCCCCAGAGTTAAGGCTGCTGATTTTTAAAGCTCCTAGTTTCAAGGCCTATGGGTTTTCCAAGCTAAATGTTATTGACATCTGTCTTCTCACCTCCATGCCGGGGTGCCTTCTGTGGCATCTGATCCTCTGGCTTCTCTGTGCTTGTGGTGTCCTTCCCATTTGTGGTTAGTCTCACATGGGTCTGGTTCCCAACTGTATCTGTGCTCCTTCCGTCTTTCTAAATGTGGCCTCCTGACTCTAATCAACTATGGAGGGTCTGCCCTGCCAGTCTTCAGGTCGTTTTCAGTGTTAGTTGCATAGATGTAGCTGTTACCTTGTTGTGCTCATGGGACGAGGTAAGCTCAAGATCCTCCTCCTCTGCCATCTTCCCCATGATACCCCCATGAAATGTTTTGTAAGCCAGAATGGCATAAAGCTAAGGAACAATTACTATTACTTTATATAGAACAATTTTTGAGTATTCTTAGACCCCAAAAAATCACCTTAGGCTTTTCTAATAGCTTAGAACACATATTGCTAACTGAGGCACAGCATATGTAACATCAAGCACAGATGCTCACACAGTTCAAAACTCTGGATGCTGGGGCTGCTGGGCTGCTGAGTGTGGTTCCTGGGGAAGGGGCTGGGTGGGACCACTGTCGATGTTCAGGTGTGCTGACTCTTGCCAACTTGCTGCAAGACCAATGCAGGGTATTATTTGTCCTTTTCTTTTTTCTGGAAAAGAGAAAATCCTCTCCAGATTTTTTTTTTCAGCTAGCAAAAACAGGAAATAATGTAGATCACTCATGAAAGCAAAGTGGCAAACGTGAACTTTCAAAAACCTGGGGGATGCCTGTATCGATTTCCCTTGGGTTTAGGGAGAAGATGAAAGGTAAATCTGGAGATTGAAAATAAAAGAAATGTCATTATTCCATCCAGAAAAAAGAAAATTTTTGTGATGTGATAGAGAGGCTGTTGCAAAATGGCCATCATGTATCACAATATAAAAATGTATCATGCAAACAATACCAAAAACTAATGATGTACTGTGTGGTGACTAATATAACATTATATATATATATATAATGTTATATTAGTTATATTAGTTAAAAATGTTAAATTAGTTATATGTTATATTATATATATAATATATATAATATAATATATATAAATATATATATAAATGTATCAAGTCAACATGTTGTACACCTTAAATTAACATAATATGGTGCGTCAAATATATTTCAATAAAAAAGAAGAAATGTTGTAAAGGCTTGGGAGAAAGTTTCCAACAAAGTTTTCTGTACTTCCTCTGGCATTGGGTGAGGAATAAATCGGCTGACTTGAATACAGTGAGGGATAATGCATCAGTCTGCTTTCCATTTCCTCATCCCTCACTTGCAACATCACATGTTGCCACTGTGCCTGTGAGCCATGCAAGTAGCTGAGAACCCTTTTTTCCTCAAATTTGGTTAAAATCTCTATTTGCCCATGATTTGACATGATTTAAAGTGCTCCTTTGTTTTGCATATTTGATCTTTTGCTAATTAGAATATGTTTCTTAACATGAAATTTCTCCCAGTTGATTGAGTAGATAAGAGATAAGAGTCCATGCCCCAAATGTCAGGCTCACAGGGACTGCCTCCCCCCCCCATTTTTGTGGATGGAGCCTGCGAGTGGGAAGTGGAAGAGAGAGTGTTCTCAAAATAACTAGAATGATCCTCCATTGTTTCTTGTTTATTTTTAACTGCTAGCTTGCTATTTTCAGAGCCTCAGGGAATCTCTTGGGAATCTCCGTTGGATGAGATGGAGAAAATGTGCCATCGTCCGGAACCTGAACCGAACATAGAAAGACCATCTGTACATATGAAACTAAAAATCGAGGATTTTATCTTGCACAAAATGTTGGGGAAAGGAAGTTTTGGCAAGGTATGATACTATAGAATTCTACAGACCAACTTAGAGAAATTGGAAAGCAAAGCTCCTAAACTCGTGGGACCAGAAATGGTCATGGGGGTGGAGAGGACATTCCTGTGCATTTTTTTGCCAGAGTAGAGAGGGGTCTGAATAAAAAGGAAACCCAGGAATTCTAGGAAGTAGTGGCCTCTGCTTGCTGGGGATCATTGTTGCCAAGCCATTTTGTTTCAAAGATGTACATCCCACACAATTATGAGTTTGATATATTTGGACATCAAGGAAATGAAAAGCTGCCTCAGCCAGTTTCTATTTCTTACAGGGTTTTTTTTTTTGGTTTTTGTTTCTTTTTGGCTCTTTTCTCAAACTTGGAGTGTTGTTTTACTTTGAATGCAATTTTTTTTTTTCTCTATCAAATGTCCTGTCTTGTATTAGTTTGCTAGGACAAATGTAACAAAGTATGACAGACTGAGGGATTCAAACAACAGAAATTTATTTTCTTATCATTCAGGAGGTTGGAAGTCTAAGACCTACGTGTTGATAGACTCGTTTCTTCTCTCTTTGGCTTGTATATGGCCATCTTCTCCCTGTGTCTTCACATCATTCCTCTGGGTATCTGTGTCCTCATCTCCTCTTCTTATAAGGACACTAATCATGCTGGATGAAAGCCCACCCTAATGAACTTATTTTAACTTGATTACCTCTGTGAAGACCCTGCCTCCAAATACAGTCACATTGTGAGGAACTGGGGTTTAGGACTTCAGCATGTAAATATTTCAGAGGGGACACAATTCAGTTCATAACAAAGCCATAGCTTGAGAGTCATGAGAAAAGTTTCATGGCGAAAGTCCCCCCTCTAAATCCTTCCTGCCACACACTCGAGTCATGGGCTGTCTCTGTCAGTCACAAAGGACAAAAGGAAGAGGAGGAAGATGACACAATTTACGCTCAACTATCAGTGATGGAAAAAAAACCTTCAAGCTCGTGAATGTAAAGAGAGATGATGTGAAACATGAGCCTTGAGATTATTCTAGATATTAAGGCAATCTATTATATTAATGACACTCTCAGTTTTATTCTTGGATGAAACTCCTAGGAAAATTTTAGCCAGAGACTACTTCTATGAATTTGTACATCCAAAGCCAGCATTATACGCCACACCTGCTCACCAGACTTTGGCTGGGAAACTCACCCCGTTTATTTAATAATAAACTAGAACGCAACTAAGCATCACCACAGCTGAATCACATTATCCTCCAACTGGGTTTGGATTTCAACCCCACTGCATTGCTTTTGGCAAAATCTGTTCTGCCCTGCAAACTAGCTGATCTCCATTAATTCTTTTAGTTCATTTCCACACTAATATGAAACACAGCAGGCTCATTTGGTGTTAATCTGTGTAATAGGCAATTTTATAGCTAGTCTTCATTATAATTTAGCATCAATTAATGTGCAATTATAACCTGTTACCAAAAATTGAAAGCCCATTATAGAGATAGAAATTGCCTTTTCAGCTTCTTAGTTTATGGCTGGTTTGGGGATGTTTTATTGAAAGAAACAATTACCAAAAGAGCACTTTTAATTGTTAACGAAATGTTTATGATTCTTTGTTCCCATGTGGGTTTCTATATTTGAACAAGGTTAATAAGAAAGACATTAGGTTAAACCTACAAGCCTTCATAAAATATCCCAAGGGACAACTGAGAGACTCAGGTATCCCCTGTTCTATGTCCAAAGCAATATACCCTTTGCCATCAAGACCCTGAATCCCTACAGACTGAGAAGACTGAAGCGTGGGACCCAAAGAAAGGAGAACAAAGCACCAAAGCAAAATGGGACAGTCCTATTTCCCTTTCTTACAACCCTGAGAATACTTTAAAACCTGCTTTCCTTCTTTCTTTTGGCTCTAGATAGGAAGTATGGCTTCTTAGCAAAATGGTAGCCTCTGTATATTCTTATTCTCAATTTACTTTGAGGACCAGAAAAAAAAATTGCATTATTTTCTAGGAATATGCACATTATCCATTTGCCTACAATATTATCTAAATTCTGTGTCCTTTATCAAGCCAGCTACCCCAAAGCTATGTATCTGCACCATATTATTTTAAATATAGACACATACATTTTCAGTACTGGTTTGGTCTCATTGACTTTGACATTCCCTAAAAGTCAAGAAACAAATGACAAGTATTCTTAATAACTGTCATGTCAAGAGCATTTTATAGTTTCCAAATCACTTTCCCATGTGGCAGTCATTTGATTTTCACCATGGTCCTGCAAGTTGGAGAATGTTATGACAATTATCTCTTTTACACATGTAGGAAACCAAAGCCCAGAGAGGTTCATTGGTTTGCCCTCGTTCCCACAGCTAGTAAATGTCCATGAGAAGAGACCCAGGCTGGAGTTTTCTGTTTCCAAATGCCATGTCCTCACAACTGTCAGTCATCTGTTGCTGCATCAGTTGCAAAAACAGAAGTTGTAGAAACTCTCCATTATATGCCATCTGGTGTCCTTTCATATAAGATTCATGAAATCAAGTAAAAAAAAAAGTAAATTTGGAATTGTGTTTTTTCCACTGAGTAGTTCCATGAATTTGACCAAGAGAAGTTACTCTTTAAACCCAGTGATCTTTTTTTTATTATTATTACTATCTGTCTTGTGGAAAGTCCCAAGCTAAGAATTAGGTAAGAAGCAGAGTATGTGACACACAGTAGGACCTACAAATGGCATCAGTGCCTATGCCATCAGATGAAATGGTGTGCACTCTTTAAGCCTATAAGGAAAATTCTATTCCCCTGTATTCTTTTTTTCACCTTGAAAAAACTGGGTAAATCGTAGAGCTCAGTTTTAGGCTCATTTGCACGGATGTTTCAAATGTAATCAAATCCTGCTCTTTGCTCTTGCTTCCTTCAGTATGCACTCAGTTTCTGAGAATTTATATTATGACTTTACTCAGGTCCCCGGGCAGACAGATCATACTTTTTTTATTTTTAATTTTTTTTTAAAGATTTTATTTATTTATCAGGGAGGAGGGGAGAGAGAGCGAGCACAGGCAGACAGAGTGGCAGGCAGAGGCAGAGGGAGAAGCAGGCTCCCTGCTGAGCAAGGAGCCCGATGTGGGACTCGATGCCAGGACGCTGGGATCATGACCTGAGCCGAAGGCAGCTGCTTAACCCACTGAGCCACCCCGGCGTCCCAGATCATACTTTTTTAAACAGAATTTTTCTGGGACTGACAATAACTCATCCAATTGTACATGAGTTTTGTGGAACCCTTTGAAAGGTACAAAGCAAGTGTGAAACTACTAGGTAATATTCTAAAATCAGTGAAATGCTCTATTTTGTTTTTTGTTGTTGTTATTGTTGTTGTTGTTGTTTTTGAAATGCTCTATTTTGTATCTGTAAAGGGGTATAGAGGCGGATTGGGGAAGAAATTCTGTTCTCAGCCAACACAGATCTCTCTCATGACTTTGTCCTTTTTTAAGGAGTATGAGATCAAATTCCAAAATAAAGTTACTTCCTACCTTTCCTTTTAGGTCTTCCTAGCAGAGTTCAAGAAAACCAATCAGTTTTTTGCAATAAAAGCCTTAAAGAAAGACGTGGTTTTGATGGACGATGATGTTGAGTGTACAATGGTGGAGAAGAGAGTTCTCTCCCTGGCCTGGGAGCATCCGTTCTTAACGCACATGTTCTGTACATTCCAGACCAAGGTAAGGCTTGGACAACCCTTCATCCACGTCTCACCCAGCAAACGTGGAGATCTAAGCAGGCTGCCCCTGTGGCTTCCTCACCGGGAGACACGGGGAAGTGTCTCCATATCTTCCTTTACCTTTCAGTTCACCTTCCATTCGTCCAAATGAGTGTCTTCTCCAAACACTGCTAATCCATTATTTCTAATTTTTAACATAGTTGGTTGGGAAAGGGCTTTCCTTCTGGGTTTGTCTGTTTGATTGTGTTTTAGAATTTTATTTTATTTATATAACAAGGATTCTAAGCAGCCTGTGACTTGCTTAATGAAGCAGAGCTTTGTGAGGGCCAAAGACGGGATACTTGTTTGTTCATCTACTGTATATGTATTTGAAGAGACAGAAGTTGGACAGTAGATCAAAATGCGTGCGCACTATTCTATTCCCTCATGCGGCCAGCAGAGACGCAGGCTTACAGTGGGCCTGCGCCGTGAGGTAAAAGGGTGAATTCTGTCAAAAGGTTCTCTTACTCTGGGGTAATGCTCTTCCTGATCTACTTACTCCTTAAAAAAAAAAAAAAAAAAAAAAAAATGTTCTAATTGCCTGTTTTTCGAGATGTCCTGACTTAGTCAGATCTTGCATGTCAAACAGAATAACCGACTAAATACCACAGGTGAGTGTAAAAAGCAACAATTGAAATGAATGATGATTTGCTGTGGGAAATTTTTGGAAGTTGCTTTTCTGAGGGAATGACAGCTACCTTTGCACTCTAGTGAAAGATATTAGATAACATAAATGAACTATTCACTTTTCTGGGGTATTGTTGTTTATAGGAAAAGTTATTCATTGGCTTTCTACCTCCAAAGAACCCAGCTGTTGGAATGCCAGGTTACTCAGGAGGTTCTGAAGAACAGTTATTTGCCTGTTACTTATTATTTTTGTTGAAGTATAGTTGACATACAATATTCTGTTAGTTCCAAGTGTACATCAGAGTGGTGCAGTATTTTTATACAATACAAAATGGTCCTCCTGATACGTGTAGTTACCACCCACCACCATGAAGAGTTACTACAATATTAACTGTATTTTCTATGCTAAATATTATATCCTGTGACTGACTTATCTTATAACAGAAACTTTATATCTCTTAATACCCATCACCTCTTTCAATCACCCCTCGGACCCCTCCTCACTCAGGGGAACTCACAGTTTATTTCCTGTATCCGAACATCAGTTTCTGGTTTGTTTGTTTTATTAGATTCTACATATAAGTGAGATCACACAGTGTCTTTCTGCATCTGACTTATTATTTCACTTAGCATAATACCCTCTAGTTTCATCCATGTTGTCGCAGATGGTTTCATACAAATTCAGAATTCTTTGTCCTAGTTCTGTGAAAAATACCATTGGAATTTTGATTGGGATTGTATTGATTCTGTAGATACCTTTAGGTAGTACAGACATTTTAATAATATTAATTCTTCTAATCCATGAACATGATATATCTTCAATTTCTGTTGTCTTCAGTTTCTTTCACCAGTGTCTTACGGTCTCCAAAGTACAGGTATTTCAACTTCTGGATAAAATTTATTTGTAGGTACTTTATTCTTTTTGATGCATTGTAAGTGGGATTGCTTTCTTAATTTCTCTTTCTGATAGTTCCTTTTTAGTGTATGGTAACCAATGCAACCGCTTTCTGTATGTTAATTTTGTATCTTGTAAGGATGCCTTTTACTTTTTTTTTCTTTCCTTATTGCTCTGGCCAAGGGTTCCAATACTATGACGACTAAAAGAAGTGAAAATGGGCATCCTTGTCTTCTTCCTGATTTTAGAGGAAAAGCTTAGAGCCTTTTACTATTGAGTATGATAGTAACTGTGGGTTGGTCAGATACGGTCTCTATTATGTTGAGGTACATTACTTTTATAGCCAGGCTGTTGATCATTTTTATCCTAAATGGATGTTGAGTTTTGTCAAATACTTTTTCTGTATCTATTAACATATCATGATTCTTATCCTTTGTTCTGTTAATGTGGTATATCACATTGATTTATGGATGCTGAACTATTGTTACCTCCCTGTAATAAATCTCAGTTGAAAGTGGTGAATGATCTTTTTAACATTTTATTGAATTCAGTTTGCTAAAATCTTGTTGATGATTTTCATCTATATTCATCAGGGATATTGGCCTGTCATTTTCTTTTTTGTGTGTGGTGACTTTGGTTTGGTTGCTGGGTAATGCTGACCTTGTAAAATGAAGTATTCCTTCCTTTTCATTTCTTCTTTGGATGATTTGAGAAGGATAGGTACTAGCTCTTCTTTAATGTTTGGTAGAATTCACCAGTGAAGCCATCTGATCCTACACTAGTTATTTTGGAAGAGTTTTTAAATTACTGGTTCATCATTAAAATTGGTCTATTTAGATTTTCTGTATCTTCATGAATCGGCCTCAGAATGCTGTATGTTTCTAGGAATTTATCCAACTCCTCTAGGTTTTTCAATTTGTTGGTGTGTAATTCCTCATAGTACGTTCCTATGATCCTTTGTGGTTTTGTGGTCAGTTCGTAACTTCTCTCATTTCTGACTTTATTTTGGCTCCTCTCTTTTTTTCCTAATGAATCTGGCCAGAAATTTATCAATTTTATCTTTTCAAAGACCATTTTTGATTTTTTTAAATCTTTTTTTTAAAGGATTGATGGATTAACTGGTTGATTGAGAGACAGAGCATGAGAGAGGAGAGTAGGAGAGGGAGGGGGAAAAGCAGGCCCCCTGGGAGCCTGATACAAGGCTTGGTCCCAGGATCCTGGGATCATGACCTGAGCGAAGGCAGATACTTAACCAACTGAGCCACCTAGGTGCCCCAGTATCTTTAATCTTTCCTATAGTTTTGTTTTTTTTTTTTTAAGCCAGTCTTCCACTTATTTCCATTATGATCTTTGTCATCTACTTCCTTCTACTAACTTTCAATTTTGCTTTTTTCTAGTTCCTTTATTTGTGAAGTTAAATTGTTTATATCAGAATTTTCCTTGTTTCTTATGGTCGACCTGTATTGCTATAAACTTTTAGAACTTCTTCGGGGAAAATTACATAAATTTTGGAAAGTTAAGTCTCCGTTTTCATTTGTTTCTAGGTATTTCTAAATTTCCTCTTTTATCTCTTTGTTGCTCCATTGGTTGTTTAGTAGCATGTTGTTTGGTCTCCATGTTTTGTGTGTCTCCCACTTTTCTTCTGTAATTGTCTTCTAGTTCCATACTGCTGTGGTGGAAAAGATACTTGATATAATTTCATTGCTCTTGAATTTGTTGAGACTTCTTTTGTGGCCTATCATATGATTTATCCTGTAGAATTTTCCAAGTGCGCTTGAAGGGAATGTGTATTCTGTTGTTTGGGATTAAATTTTCTGAACTATCAATTAAGTCAGTGTGGTCTAATGTGTCATTTAATGTCAGTGTTTTCTTACTGCTTTTCTGTCTGAATGATGTCTCCATTGAAATAGGTGGTGTATTAAAGTCCCCTACTCTTACTGTATTGTCTCAATTGTATTGCTATCAATTTCTCCCTTCTGTTTGTTAATATTTGCTTATTACATGTAGGTGCTTCTATGTTGGATGCATAAATATTTATGAATGTTATATCTTCTTCTTGGACTGATCCCTTGGTTATTATTTAATGCTTTCTGTGTGTATGCGTGTGCTTTCTAACAATCTTTGTTTAATGTCTGTTTTGTCTGATAGAAGTATTGCTCCCTCCCTTCACCCTCAGTCTGCATGTCTTTAGATCAGAAGGGAGTTTCTTGTAGGCACCACATCAGTGGGTCTTATTTTTCTATCCATTCAGCTATCCTATGTCTATTGATTGGAGCATTTAGTCCATTTACATTTAAATTAATTATTGATAGGTATGTACTTCTATCTTGTTGACTGGTTTTCTGGTTGCTTTTGCAGTTCTTTTTTCTCTCTTCTTTTGGTATCTTCCCTCGTGGTTTGATGGTTTTCTTTAGCGTTATATATGGGTTCCTTTGTCTTTACTTTGTGCATATCTATTGTAGGTTTTTGGTTTCTCAGTACCATGATATGTGTGTGTGTATACACTATCAGCATATATATATATATATTTTTATATTTATATTTATATATTTGTGTGGGTCCATGTACTTAAAGTTGATAGTTGCTTAAATTTATACACATTCTGAAAATACAACGCCATCTTGTGTTTTCGATGTCATATTTTATATCTTTATTTTGTGTATCCCTTAACAACTTATCGTAGTTATAATTGATTTTACTATTTTGCCTGATCAACTTTCATACTAGCCTTTTAAATGGCTGATCCACTGCCTTTACTATATAATTACCTTTGCCAGGGAGATTTATTCTTAAGTATATTTTCTTTTTATGATTTTTAAAAATTTTCAATTGAAGTGTATTTGACATACAGTATTATATTAGATTCAAGCGTACAACACACTGATTTGGCAACTATACACATTATGAAATGTTTACAATGATAAGTGTAGTTAGCATCTGTCACTACACAAAGTATTATAATATTAACTGTATTCCCTACACTGAACTTTTCATCCCTGTGACTTCTTTTATAACTGAAAATTTGTACTTCTTAATCTCTTTCACTTATTTTGCCCATCCGTACAGCTCCTCACCTGAGTCGAGTACCAATTTGTTCTCTGTGTTTATGAGTCCTTTTCTGTTGCTTTTAGTTTATACATTTGTTTTCTTTTTAGTATTCCACATATAAGGGAAATCATATAGTATTTGTCTTTCTCTGTCTTCTTTCACTTAACCTAACACCTTCTAGGTCCATCTGTGTTGTTGTAAATGGCAAGATCTAATTCTTTATTTGGCTGGGATATTTAATTTTACACACACACACACACACACACACACACACAGCCTGCTTCTTTGGTATTTCTCTATTGACAGACAGGTAGGTGGCTTCCACATCTTTGCTATTATAAATAATACTGCATTGAATATGGGGCCCTTACATCACTTTGAATTGGTGTTTTCTTTGTCTTTAGGTAAATACCCAGAAGTAGAATTCCTAGATCATAATGGCACTTCTAATTTTAATTTTTTTTTTAAAGATTATTTATTTATTTATTTGTCAGAGAGAGCGAGCACAGGCAGACAGAGTGGAAGGCAGAGTCAGAGGGAGAAGCAGGCTCCTTGCTGAGCAAGGAGTCCGATGTGGGACTCGATCCCAGGACGCTGGGATCATGACCTGAGCTGAAGGCAGCCGCTTAACCAACTGAGCCACCCAGGCGTCCCTCTAATTTTAATTTTTATATCCTTTATTTTTCATGACTATACCAATTTATGTTCCCACCAACAGTGCATGAGGATTCCCTTTTCTCTACACCCTTGACATGCTTGTTCTTTCTTTAAATTTGAGCATTGCTGACACACGAGGTTACATTAGTTTCAGTTGTTATTTCACGTCTTTTTAACACTAGCAATTCTAACAGGTGTGCGGTGGTATCTCATTGTGGTTTTGATTTGCATTTCCCTGAGAGTTAGCAGTGCTGGGCATACTCTCATGTGTCTGTTGGCCATCTGTATGTCTTCCTTGGAAAAATGTTTGTTCAAGTGCTCTGCCCATTTTTTAACCAGATTGTTCTGTTGCTGTTGTTGTTGTTTTGGTGTTGAGTTCTTTCTGTATTTTGGATAATAAGCTCTTAGTGGATAATCATTTGAAATAACTTCTTCCATTCACTGGTTGCCTTTTTGTCTTATTGATAGTTTCTTTCACTGTGAAAAATTTTAAAATATGATGTGGTCCAAATATTTACTTTTGCTTATGTTTTCTTTGCCTAAGGAAACAGATCCAGAAAAATGTAGCTAAGGCTGCTCTCTAAGATTTTACTGCTTATGTTTCTTCTGTAGGACTTCTTTGGCTTTGGGTTTTATAGTAAGATTTTAATGTAGTGTAAACCTGGTGATTCACAGACCTGTACCCCTGGGGATAAAAATATATGTTTATAAAAAATATAAAATTAAAAAAAAACTGCACAAGAAAAAAAAAACTGCACAAGTTCCATTTCATCTTTAGTTTATGAACCACTAAGACATACATACACATGGTATCTTTGTAAAAAAAAAAATTTTTATGTGTGTATGGTATAATAAAGTGGTCTAGTTTATTTTTTTTCTTCTTTCTTTTTCTGGCACATAATCATTCAGTTTTATTGAAGACAGTGTATTTTATCCTTTGCACATTCATGCCACCTTTGTCACAGATAATTGACAATTTAAGCATGAGTTTATTTCTAGTCTCTCTATTCTGTTCCACTGATATATGTGTCCAGTTTTGCACTGTACCATAATGTTTTGATTACTTTAGCTTTGTAGTATAGTTTGAAATCTAGGGTTGTGTTACTCCTAGCTTTATTCCTCTTTCTCAAGATTGCATTGGCTATTTGAGGTCTGTTGTGGTGCCATATAAATTTAGAATTATTTGTTGTAGTTCTGTGAAAACTATTTATATTGTCATAGGGATTACATAAGGATTACATAGTAGATTGATTTGGGTAGTACAGACATCCAGTCAATATTAATTCTTCCAATCCATGAACATGGAATATCTGTCCCTTCATTTATGTCATCTTCAGTTTCTTTCATCAGTGTATTATAAGTTTATAATACAGAATACAGATTTTTCTCCTCTTTGGTTAAATTTATTCCTAAATATGTTAAGCTTTTTGATGCAATTATAAATGATATTGGTTTCTTAATTTTTTATGTTAATTTATTGTTAGTGTATAAAAATACAACTGATTTTTGTATATTAATTTTGTATTTGGTAACTCCACTGAATTCATTTATCTTATAGTTTTTTAGTGGAGTAATCACAGCTTTATATATATAGTACCATATATCTTCAAATTCAGTTTTATTTCTTCCTTACAAATTTGGACAGCTTTTATTTTTTTTAATCTGTTTGCTAGTGCTAGGATTTCCACTCTGTTGAATAAAAATGGAAAAAATGGATATCCTTATCTTGTGCCTGGTCTTGCTTTAATCCTGATCACCACTGAATGGTGATGTTAGCTGTATATCTGTCACAAATGGTTTTTATTATGTTGAGGTATATTCCCTTTAAGTCCATTTTGTTGTGTTTTTATCATAAACAGATGTTAAATTTTGTCAAATTCTTTTTCTGCATCTATTGAGATGATCACATGACTTTTATCCTTGATTTTGTTATCATGATGTATCATATTGATTGATTTGCTAGTGTCAAACTGTCTTGAGCCTCTGGAATAGATTCCAGTTGATCTTGATGAATACCCCTTTTATATATTGTTAAATTTGGTCTGTTAATATTTTATTGAAGATTTATGCATCTCTGTTCATCAGAGATATTGACCTATATTTGTCTACAATTTCCTTTTGCAGTTTCTTTGTCTGGTTTTTGTGTAAGAGTAATGCTGGCCTTGAAGAATAAATTTGGAATCATTCCTCCCTCTTCTGTTTTTTGGAATATTTTTAGAAAGATCGCTATTAATTCTTTAAATATTTGGCAGAACTCACCAGTGAAGCCATCTGTCTGGTCCTGGACTTTTGTTTGTTGCAAATTTCTTTTTTTTTTTTAATTACTGATTCAGTTACATTATCAGTAATTTGTTCAGATGTTGTATATCTTCATGATTCAGCTTTATAGAATTGTGTATTTCTAGGAATTTTATCCATTTCTTTTAGGTCATCCAATTTTTTGGCATATAATTTTGTGTAGTAACTCCTAATACTATCAATTTCTGTGGTGTTAGTTATATTTCTCTTTCATTTCTGATTTTATTTGAGTTCTTTCTCTTTTTTTCTTGGTGATTGGCTAAAGGTTTATCAATTTTTTTTCAAAAAAACATCACTTAGTTTCATTAATCTTTTCTATCATGTTTTAGTCTCTATTTCATTATTTCATTTATTGCCTATCTGATCTTTATTATTTCCACCCTTCTACTAACTTTTGGCTTTGTTGGTTTTTTATTTTCTTACTTCTTTATGTGTAAAATTGTTTGATTGTTTTTGCTGTTTCTTTTTTTTTTCTTTTTTTTTTTTTTTAAAGATTTTATTTATTTATTTGGCAGACAGAGATCACAAGTAGGCAGAGAGGCAGGCAGAGAGA
>NC_081562.1:113534929-113591539 GCF_022355385.1 Mustela nigripes | reverse complement strand
CTCCGCCGGTCCTACCTTTCAGAAAGTGGTTGATTTTCTGTCTCCAGAATTGCTGTTCTTCTTCTCTTCGATCTGCCGATGGATTTTCAGGTGTTTGCAATCTTTAGATAAGCTATCTAGCTGATCTCCGGCTAGCTGAAGCAGTCTCAGCTTGCTACTTCTCCGCCATCTTGACTCCTCCAGTTTTTTGCTTTTAATTGATTTTTAGTTTCATACTATTGTTGTGGTCAGAAGAGATGTTTGATATCGTTTCAGTATTCAAAATTTATTGCGACTTGTTTAATGGCCTTACATGTCATTTATCCTAGACAATGTTCCATGTGCACTTGAAAAGACTGTGCATTCTGCCCTTTTGGGTAGACTATTCTATTTATATCTGTTAGGTCAGTCTCATCAAGTGTGTTCTTCAAACCCATTGTTTTTTTATTGATATTGTCTGGATGATTTATCAACTTATGTAAGTGGGTATTAAAGTCCCTTATTGTTATTGAGTTTCTTTCAACTTGTCCCTTTATGTCTGTTAATATTTGTGTATTTAAGTACTCCTGTGTTGGGTGTATAAATACTTAAAGTTGTTATATCCTCTTGCGGATTGAAAGCTTTTATCATTATGTAATGTCCTTCTTTGTCTCTAGTTAGTATTTGATTTAAAGTCTATTTTATCTGATATAAATTACACTACTCCAGCTTTCTCTTCATTTACATTTGCACAGAATATTTTTTTTCCATAACTTCACTTTCAGTCTGTATATGTCTTTCGTTAGGTGGAAATAATGTTCTTATAGGCAGCTAACAGATGAGTCATGGGGGTTTTTTTTGTTTTGTATTGTTTTAATTCATTCAGTCACTATGTCTTTTGATTGCTGCCTTTAGTCCATGTAAAGTGTTTGTTGATATGTATACTTACCACCATTTTCCTTATTGTTTTCTCTTTTTTTGTGTGGTTCTCTTTCTTCTCTTACTCTAAGCTTTTCATTTGTTGACTTTTCTTTAGTACTACACTAGGATTCCTTTCTGTTTACTTTTTGTGTATCTATTATAGGTTTACCATTTGGGTATATCATGAGGCTTCTATATAACATTCTATGTTATAACATAGTGTAGCAGTCTATATCAAGTTGATCGCTTAACTTCAAACATATTTAAAAGCACTACATTTTTGTTCCCCCCACCATATTTTATGTATATGATGTCACGCTTTACATTTTTCATTTTGTGAATTTCCTATCTAATTTCATAGATATAATTAATTTTAATTTTTAACATTCGTACTACATTTGCTTTTACCATTGAAATTTTCCTTTCATAAATTTCTTGCTTCTAGTTTTAGCCTTTAACTTTCTGCTTAATCCACAGCCTTAAAATTTCCTGTAAGACTGGTTTAGTGGTGGTGAACTCCTTTAAATTTTGTTTGTCTGAAAAACTCTCTCTTCTTCAATTCTGAATTTGCAAAGTAGAGTATTCCTTTTTTTAATAATAAAAAAATCATTTATTTGTTAAATGAGGAAGGAATTTGTTAAATAAAAAGTAAATAGATAAAACCAGATAAAATATTTAAGTAGAGTATTCTTGATTGTAGGTTTTTTACCTTGAGAACTTTCAATACATCATGCCACTTTCTTCTGGTCTGCAAAGTTTCTATTAAAAATCAGCTGACAGCCTTATGGGGTTTCTCTTGTATGTTACTGTTTGCTTTTCTCTAGCTTCTTTTAAGATCCTTTATCTTTAATCTTTGAAATTTTTAATTATCAGGTGTCTTGGTGTGATGCTTCTTAAGTTAATCTTTGGGGGGCTTTCTGTGTTTCCTGGACATCTTTTTAGCTATAGCACTTTTTAGCTATTATTTCTTCAAATACATTTTCTACCTCTTTCTCTCATCTCCCTCTGGAACCCTTATAATAGGATTGTTAGTACACTTTATGTTTTCCCATATGTCCCCACCTAAACTCATTTTTTAAAGTTTTTTTTTTTCTCTTTGTTCTTCAGCTGGGGTGTTTTCCACTACCCTGTATTCCACATTGTAGATTTGTTCCTCTATATTATCTAATTAGTGTTGATTCCATCCAATATATTTTTCATTCCAGTTATTCTTAAACTCTGATTGTTTCTTTTTTTGTATTTTCTAATTCTGCTGAAGTTCTGAGTTTACCCCCTCTTCTCTAGTCCAGTGAACATCTTTGTGATGTTTTTTGACCTTTATCTGAAACATTTATCTCTGTTTCATTCAGTTCTTTTTCTGAGCTTTTGCTTTGTTCTTTCACTTGCAACATATTCTTCTGTCTTCTCATTTTGTCTGACTCTGTAGGTTTGTTTCTATGTATTAGGAAAGTCAAGCATGTCTTCTGATCTTAAAAGTGGTAGTCTTATGATATAGGTATCCTGTGAATCCTGGTAGCAGAATTCTTCATTGTTTTCTAGAATCAGGGAAAACAGGGTGTCCCCTCTGTTCAGTCCCTCTGGAGGGACTGAATGCACCCTCCTTTTGTGACTGGTCCAGAACTGCTGCTGGCATCCTGGTTGATGGGGTTGATAATCATCCCAGGTATCAGCAATGACAGACTATGACTAATGCAGGAACACTGGTAGGTAGAGCTGACTCCTGGCATGGCAAGCTGAGAAGCCCAGCTAGAGCTACTGCAGGTGTGCTTACGGATGTGGCTAGCCCTATCATACCTGGTCTACTACAACTGCTAAAGGTGTACTGGTGGGCAGGGCTCCCCCTCTGCTAGATCAGTTACCAGTCTCTTCCAGGGCTGCCTGCTGGTGTGGTAGATATAGTCACTTTGAGGGCTATGTCAGTGCTGATCAAGCCTGCCTACCAAGTGTGGTTGGGTGGAGAAGTTTCTTTGGAGGGTTGTCTGCCAGAGTGAACAGAACTAGCGAGGTAGATGATAAGCGTCAGAACTGGCTCCTACAACTGTCTGGTTAGCTAGGCTGAGGAAGGCCAAGAAAAATGGTGCCTGCCAGGACTTCTCCTTCTGGAGAAAGCTCCCACAGATCCCTCACCCTCCAGCACGTGTCCTAAAATTAGTCAATAAATCTCCTTCACCTATAAGGAGGTTTTTAAATTCTACCTCTGTACTATATTTCAAACCAAGTGCTGTAGTACACTGGCCCTTTGAGGATGGGCTCTCAGTTTCCTATAGCCCTCCATCTCTCCCAGAGTTAAGCCCCACTGATTTTCAAAGCTCCTGGAGTTAAGCCCTGCAGATTTTCAAAGCCAGACATTAGGCAGGTTTGTCTTCTAGGTACAGGTACCCAGGGCTGGTGTGGGCCCAATGTGGGGCTTAATCCCTTCATTCCTCAGAGAGAACCTCAGCACTTGTGATATCCCTCCCACTTGTGGTTTGCCACACTGAGAGTTTAGTTCCTGACCTCATCTCTGCCTCTTCTACCCTTCTCAGTGTGGCTTCCTCTTTGTGTCTTTCGCTGTAGAAGATCTGTACTGTTAGACTTCAGGTCTTTCTGAGTGAGTTGCATCACTTGAGTTGTGGGGCTCTGCATGTTCATGTTGGGTGGAGGGTGGAGGTGAGCTCAGCATTTCTAGTTCTCACCTCTTCTCTTCCACTAAAGACAATCCTTTAACATTTCTTGAAAGGCCAGAATACTGATAAATTCCTTTAGTTTTTCTTGTCTGAGAACTTCTCTCTCTTTTAGTCCGAATGATAATCTTGTTGTGTAGAGTATTCTTAGTTGAAAGTTTTTTCCTTTTTAGCCCTTTAAATATATCCTGACACTCACTCCTAGCCTGCAAAGTTTCTGCTGAAAAAATCAGCATCACCTTGTATACTGAATGTGTCTGGCAACTTTGGCAGGCCAGCTAAAGCTGGAGAAGGTACAATCTTGGCGGTCCCAGGGCATGCTATATTTGGGTCATTTGAGGGAGGGCTGGATCTAGATCTGGTATGGCCAAGACTGTCCCAAGGCATGCTTCCCTTGGGCTGCCTTGGCAGGACAGTTGGAGCTGAAGTAGTGGGCTGGATGCACTGGAATGAGCTTTACCATAGCCATCTTGATTAAACATGTGGATTGGGGGCAGGCTGAGGAGTGGTCTTGAGATATACCACACCCAGGCTACCTTGCACAACAGCAGTTGTTGTAGCAGGTGCAAGCTGGGGGATCCCAGTGCGAACTGCAGTCACCCTGGAGTGATGGCAAGGGCTTCAGGAAGCAAAGGCTGAGGGCCCTGGGGCATACTGTGCTGGAGTACCTTGGTGAGATGGCTTGATCTGGGGCAGGTGTTGGCAGGGGTACCTGGGGACACATGATCTTGGGACCATCTTGGGGGACTGTTGGAGCCAGTGTGGGCAAGGGGCTTAGGGCTGATTGGGGTAAGCCTAATAGGTTGGCTGGAGCATGTGAACCCTTCTTCTGTCTATGCTATCAAGGTAGAGAGTGAACATGAACAATGGCACTTGCTGGCATCTCCAGCCCTAGATAAAGTTCCAGCAGCTTCCCTCCCCTTGGCAGACACTCTAGGGTTTGTAAATGGATTTCTTTCACTTACAATCTAGTTGCCTTTAAATCAGATACTTTTGCTGTGCCACAGACAAGTGAGTATGCACCAGCCTCTTGGTGATATCCAGGAGATATCACCAAGATATATATATATAGGATATCCAGATATCCTATATACTGTAGGTCACTGTATCCGGAGTAGAGTTCCCATCATTACCGCATCTCTATCCCTCCTGCCCTTCTCTGTGTGGTCTCACTTTTGTTTGTTTAGCAAACCTGTTCAACTAGCCCTCAGTTTTTTTTCTGGAGGGATTGCTTTATATGTAGATATAGATTCATTATGTCAAGGGAAGGTGAGTCCAGGACTTCCTGTGACACCATCTTGAATGGACCCTATCCATTTATCATCTATCAGGGCCACTAGTTTAAGTCTTGAAAGGCTTTTAAAGCTTGGTAGAAGGGGACTGTGACATGTGAAGTGTACAAATAAGACAAGGCCATTTAGGAAGTCATGGAGAATGAAAATAGCTGTGGGCTTGGCTCCTCAAGCAGTTTAGTCCCAACTCAACCATTTATCATCTGGGCTCTGAGGCTCCCTTCCTCCCCTGCATGGGGTAGAGGAAGAATGACTGTGTAAAAGGGTTGTGGAGGTATAAACCAGGTACCACATGTGAAATCACAGTGCTTGGGATCTAAATGTGCAAAACAATACTGGTTGAATCTAAACCTGAATCTGAGGGAGGCTCAAAAAAATTCTTTTTAATTTTTCTCTGTGATACATCAAGATAACTTTGTACATCATTCAGGTTATGACATAAATTATTGGTATCAGTCTAGTAGAAATCAGGATTATGGGAAGTTGTCTTAGCAGGAGGGAATGGCTTTTTATTCTTTACTTTTACTAACATTTTTCCATTTTAAAAATATTTATATTTTCCATGTCTCACATGAGAGTCCAGAGGGCTTAAAATTGCATGGTCCTCCTGGTATCAAATGCAGTCTGAATGCCACCCACCTTCACACTACTAGATTTTAAGCCCATATATTATGTCCATATGTTCCACTGCTTACATTCCCAAAAAATGTAAAAATAGGAAAATCCACAATCAAGTTTTATCTATAAGAAGAATTGTCATAAGTCTTTTTACTGTACTAACAAGTCAATTAAAAATTATTAGAATTAAACTAATTATTCATGGAACCTTGAAAAACATTCATTTCACAGCCTACTTTCAAAGATTACTGTGTAATTCAAATTTTTTATTGTGGACCTACTATTTGTAAGTTCTCTAGGTTTCCCCAAAATAGGCAAGACTCTAAAACTGTATGAGGATTAAATCACAAAGCTATTTCCCTTTCCTACCTAATTCTAGTGAGTAAATAGAAAACAAAGTCCTACCTAATATGGAAAAATATTCCACTTTCTTTATCTTATTATATCATTAACAATTCTATGCACTATTAATTTTCTTGATAAAATAATTATTTTAAAGTTGTATACATTAGAAACTATCTCCAAATATTTAGATTGTCTAAATGTGAAATAGCGTGTCAGAATCTGCCATGGTGTGAGGAAGCAGGTGAGTGGTACAGTCAGCTAAGCATCTGATTCTTGTTTTCAGCTTAGTTCTTGATCTCAGGGCCATGAGATCTAGCCCTGTATTGGGCTCCAAGCTCAGCAGAGAGTCAACTTGAGACTCTCTTCCCATCTGCCCTCCTCCCACTCCCAATAAATCAACCTTCAAAAAGAAAAAAAGAAAAGAAAAAAGAAATTTCCACTGGCTACTGGTAACAGGGACCTGGCTTCAATGAGCTGTAAGTGTTTCTGTCTTCATCTAAAAGGAGTGAGGCATGTGCAGTTCAGAGCATCTGGGACAGTTCCATCGTGTCATCAGAGATCCAGGCACCATCTACTTCCTGTTCTATCATCCACAGCACTTTGCTTCCATCTGCAAGGGTACTCCTTAGTCCCATATGGTTGCTGGAGCCCAGCCCTCACAACCATGGTCCAGTTAAGAGGCTGGAGGAAGACGGAGAGGATAGAACAACCCCATGCTCGCTCCTTCTTTATTAATTCACTTTTCCATAAGACCATAAAAAAACTATTTACATTTTTCTGACTCTTCTATAGCCGCAAGGAAAGCTATAAACTTAGTCTTCCAGTTAGGCATACTGCTACCAAGAATATTTTTTCCCTAAGGTAGGCAACAAACCCTCTCTGCCCCAACAAATATTTTTTTTAAATAGAAAATATTTTAAAAATAGAAAAAAAATTTTTAAATAGAAAAATAGGGTAAAAGCTACCTTTACTGAAGGTTGGTCTGTTCTAGGTAGCTTCCTAAGGACTTTAAATATATTATTTCACTGAATTCCACTAACTCAGGTGAAGTGGATATTGTTATAAACCTCATTTTACTTATCATAAAACTGAGGCTAAAAAAGATGAAGTTTGCCTAAGACCATTCAGCTGGGAACTGGGAACAGTGTGCAATCTTACTTTCGTCTCTGTGTCCAGATATCGGCCTCCTGTGTATTCATACACCGTAAATGTCTTGGCAACATGTCATCTCTGTAATAACTAAACATATACTTACAGGGAAGAAAAAACACTGAGAAAAATAATATTCCTGTCTATAGTAGCACAAAAAAAAGATCAGTAATTCAATTATCCAAAATTTCTCTGATCTCTAATAACACTATGGAAGAATCAGGAGGGTCAGTTACAAAATTAGTTTGGTAAGGAAAGAAGCATCTAACAATGTGAGAATGGTTTTATTTTCCTTTTAAATACAGTTAACACACAATGTTACATTAGTTTCCAATGTACAACATACCGATTCAACAAGTCTATGCATTCTTCTGGGTTTTATCTGTCACGCCATATAACATTAACAAAACCACGGACTATATTCCCCAATGCTGACCTCTCATCCTTGTGACCTTTTCTTTCTATAACTGAAAGCCTGTACCTCCCACTCCTCTTCACCCATTTTGCCCATCCTTACCCTCTCTTCTGGTAGCCAACAGTTCATTCTTTGGATTTATGAGTCTGGTTCTGCTTTTGTTTGTTTTCTTAGATTCCACACAAAGTGAAATTGTATGGTATTTTTCTGACTTATTTCACTTAGCATTACGTTTTCTGGATCCATCTATGTTGTCATGAATGTCAAGATCTCACTCTTTTTTACATCTGAATAATATTCCATTCTGTGTATGTACATGCCACTTCTTTTTTCAAGTTTCTGGGTTTTTTTTTTTATTAATTTCTTTTCAGCATAACAGAATTCATTGTTTATGCACCACACCCAGTGCTCCACGCTATACGTGCCCTCCATGATACCCACCACCTGGTTCCCCCATCTCCCCGCCCCTTCAAGTTTCTATTTTGATTCCAGTTAATATCACAATATTGTAGCAGTTACAGATGTACAATACAGTGATTCAACAACTCCATACATCACTTAGGGCTCATCATGACAAGTATATTTCTTAATCCCCCTCATCCATTTAACCAACCCCCCGCCACCACCTCTCCTCTGACAACCATCAGATTGTTCTCTATAGTTAAGAGTCTGTTTCTTGGTTTGTCTCTGTCTCTCTTGTTTTTTCCCTTTGCTCATTGGTTTTGTTTCTTAAATTCCATATATGAGTGAACTATGATGTTTGTCTTTTTCTAACTGACCAACTTCACTTAGCATCATACCCCCTAGCTCTATCCATGTCATCGCAAATAGCAAGATCTCTTTCGTAATCTATTCATCAGTCAGTGGACACTGGGTCTACTTCCATGTCTTAACTTTTGTGGATAATGCTATGATAAACATAGGGGTGCATGTGTCTCTTTGGATGAGTGTTTTTGTAGTCTTTGGGTAAATACCCAGGAGTGGGATTGCTGGGTCATAAGGTCGTTCTATTTAAAACTTTTTGAGGAACCTCCATACTTGTTTTCCACGGTGACCAACTCCAATTTACATTTCCACCAACAGTGCGTGAGGGTTCTTTTTACTCCACATCATTGCCAGAACCTGATATTCCCCATCTTTTTGACAGTAGCCATTCTGATAAGCATAAGGTGATATCTCGCTATGGTTTTGATTTTCATTTTCCTGATGATTAGTGATGTTGAGCATTTATTTGTGTGTAAGTTGGCCACCTTTATGTCTTTTTGGAAAAATGTCTATTCAGGTTCTCTGCCCATTTTTTAATCAGATATCGGGTTTGGGTGTTGAGTTGTATAAGTTCTTTATATATCTTGGATGTTAACCCCTTATATATCATATCATTTGCCCTATAAACCCACATTGTTGAGAGTTTTTATCAAGAATAGACATTGAACTTTGTCAAATAGTTTTTTTTTTTCCTGTATCCATTGAGATGATCATATGATTTCTATCCTCTTTAGAGGACATCATGTGCAAAAGGGTTGCCTTTTCATTTTGTTGATGGTTTCCTTCACGGTGAAAAAGCTTTTTTATTTTGGAGTAGGCCCAGTTGTTTAATTTTGCATTTGTTTCCCCTGCCTGTGGAGACCCATCCATAAACATGTTTCTAAGACCAATGTCAAAGAGAATATCACCTATGTTTTAGAGATTGTGATTACAGAACTCACACTGAAGTCTGTAGTCCATTGTGAGTTTACTTTTGTGTGTGGTGTAAGAAAGTGGTCTAGTTTCATTCTTTTGCATGTAGCTGTCCAGTTTTCCAAGAACCATTTATTGAAGAAACTAACTTTTCCCCGCGGTACATTCTTGCGTCCTTGGTCATAGTTTGCTGGGTGTTTTTTTTTTTTTTTTTTAAATTACCAATTCAATTTCCTTGCTAGTAATTGGTCTATTCAAGTTCCCTATCTCTTCCTAATTCAATTTTTTTTAAGATTTAATGAACTTATTTGACAGAGAAAGAAAGAGAGCACAAGCTGGGGGATTGGCAAACCACAGGCAGAGAGAGACAAGCCGGCTCCCCGCCGAGCAGAGAGCCCGATGCAGGACTCAATCCCAGGACCCTGGGATCATAACCTGAGCTGAAGTCAGATGCCTAACTGACAGCTACCCCAGTGCCCCCTGATTCAATTTTTGAAGATTATATGTTTCTAGGAATTCATCCATTTCTTCTGGGTAGTCCAATTTTTGGCATATAATTTTTCATAATATTCACTTACTGTCTTTTATACTTCTGTGGTGTTGGTTGTTATTTCTTCACTCATTTCTTTAGCTAAATACTCTCCTTTTTTTTTTTTTTTTTTAATGAGTCTGGCTAAATGTTGATCTGTTTTGTTGAACTTTTCAAAGAACCAGCTCCTGATATCATTGATCTGTTATCTGCTCTATTGACTTTTAAATTTCTATTTTGTTTTGTTTTTTCTGGTCTAACCTTTATTATTCCCTTCCTTCTACTAGTTTCGGGTTTCATTTGTTCTTATAGTTCCTTTTAAATTTATTTGACATTTTTCTTGCTTTGTTAAATAAGCCAGTATTACTGTAAACTTCCCTTAGAACAGCTTTTCCTATGTCTCAAAAAATTTAGACCGCTGTGTTTTCGTTTTCATTTGTCTCCATGTAGTTTTTTCTTTCGTCTTTGATTTCTTAGTTGACCGTTCATTGTTTCGGGACATGTACTACTTTGCCTTTCAGGTTTTTTCTTGGGGTTGATTTCTGCTTTCGTAGTGGGGTGGTCAGAAAAGATGCATGGCGTGACTGCTCTCTTTTTTAATTTGTTGAGACTTGCCTTTGTGGCCTAATATCTGATCTATTCTGGAGGAGGTTCCATGTGCAACTGAATAGGATGTGTATTCTGCTGTTTTAGGAAGGAATGTTCTGAATATACGTTAGATCCATGTGGTCCAATGTGTCGTTCAAAGTGACTGTTTCCTTGTTGATTTTCTGTTTGGATGATGCAGCCATTGGTGTAAGTGGGGCTGAAGTCCCCTGCTAATACTATATTACTATCAATTACTTCCTTTGTTTTTATTATAGCTGCTTTATGTATTTGGGTGCTCCTATGTTGGGTGCATAAACATTTACTATTTCATCTTCTTGTTGGATTGTTCTGTTTGGTTATGTAGTATCCTTTGTTCCATGTTACAGCCTTTGTTTTAAAGTCTGTTTTCTCCAATATAAGTATTGCTATTATTAATAGCATGATATAAGTATCATGCTGTTTGCATGATTGTTTCTCCTTCCCTTCCCTTTCAGTCTGCAGGTCTTTAGGTCCGAAATAAGTCTCTTCTAGGCAACATACAGATGGGTCTTGTTTTTTTATCCACCTTATGTCTTTTGATTGGAGCATTTAATCCATTTACATCAAAGTAATTATTGATATGGGTGTATTTATTGCCATTTTGTTACTTGTTTTGTGGCTGTTTTTGTAGTTCCTCTCTTGTTTGTCTCTTGATAGCTTCTCTCATGATTAGTTGGCTTTCTTTAGTGAAATATTCAGGTTCCTTTTTATTTTTTTGCATGTCTGTTACTGTTTTTTGAGTCGCGGTTACCGTCTACTTTATATATAACATCTTCAGCATATAGCAATCTATATTAAGCTGATGGTCTCTTACCTTTGAGCTTATCCTTTTCTCCTTTCCTCTCCACGTTTCAGATATTTGTTATCCTATTATGCATCCTTTTATTCTGTGCTTCTCTGAACTGATTTTTACAGATCACTCTCTGGTTTACTCGGATGTGAGTGATATTTAGTTGTTAACATGGGACTTAGGGTCCTCCTACTCTGCCATCTTCCCAAGTTCCTCCCTCGTCCTGTACTTTTTGTTTGTTGGGAGATTTTCGATTACAGATTCAATCTCATACTAGTAATTGTCCGGTTCAGATTTTTTATTTCCTTTTGATTCAGTTTTGGAAGATTACTTGTTTCTAAATTTATCCATTTCTCCTAGGTAGTCTAATTTCTTGGCATATAATTTTTCATTAGTCTTCTAAAGATTTTATTTATTTATTTGACACAGAGAGAGACTACAGGCAGGCAGAGAGGCAGGCAGAGAGAGAGGAGGAAGCAGGCTCCCCGCTGAGCAGAGAGCCTGACACAGGGCTGGATCCCAGGACCCTGAGATCATGACCGAGCTGAAGGCAGAGGCTTAACCCACTAGTCACCCAGGCGTCCCTTATAGCAGTCCTATAATCTTTTTTAAAAATTTATTATTTATTTTCAGCATAACAGTATTCATTATTTTTGCACCACACCCAGTGCTCCATGGAATCCGTGCCCTCTGTAATACCCACCATCTGGTACTCCAACCTCCCACCCCCCGCCCCTCAAAACCCTCAGATTGTTTTTTGTTTTTTTTTTAAGTCCTATAATCTTTTATTTCTGTGCTGTCTTTTTTTTTTCATTTCTGATTTAATTTATTTGAGTTCTCATTTTTCTTGTAGAATCTAGCTAAAGCTTTATCGATTTTGTTTATCTTTTCAAAGAGCCAGGTTGGTTTCACTGACTTTTTTTCTATTTCTTTGAGTCTCTATTTCTCATCTGATCTTCTTTATTTCCTTCTTCTTACTAACTTTGGGCTTTGTTCTTCTTTCTCTAGTTCCTGGTATAAGGTTAGATTGAGATTTTTATTTCTTGAGGTAGGCTTGAATTCTATAAATTTGCCTCTTAGAACTGCTTTTGCTGCATTCCAAAGATTTTGGCTTATTGTATTGTCATTTGTGTAAATGTACTTTTTAATTTCCTCTTTGATTTCTTCATTGACTCGTTGTAGCATGTTGTTTAGTCTTTGCATATTTGTGGTTTTTCCATCTTTTAATTGATTTCTAGTTTCATTCTGCTGTTGTCATAAAAGATGTTTGATATGATTTTACTATTCTTTAATTTGCTGAAACTAGTTTTGTGTCCTAACATGTGATCTATCTTGGAGACTGTTCTTCTGCATTTGAAAAGAACATGTATTCAGTTTCCAGATAGAGTGTCCTGTATATATCTCTTAAGTCATCTGGCCTGATGTATCATTCAAAGACATTGTTTCCATATTCATTTTCTGCCTGGGTGGCCTATCCACTGATGTAAGTGGGTTGTTAAATTCCCCTACTATTATTTTCATTATTGTCAATTTCTCCCTTTATGCCTGTTAATATGTGCTTTGTGTATTCAGGTGTGCCAGTGTTGTGTGCATGTATATTTACAATTGTTATATCCTCATGTTGAGTTGATCCCTTTATATTATCTAATACCCTTCTTTGTCTGTTATTATGGTCTTTGCTTTAAAATGAATCTTGTCTGATGTAAGTATTGCTTCCCTGCCTTTGAGTTTGCTTTATGTGCATAGAGTATCTTTTTCTATCCTTTCACTTTCATCTGTGTGTGTCTTTATGTCTAAAGGGAGTCTGATGTAGGCAGCATATATATGGGTTTGGGTTTTTTTTTTTATCCAATTTGCCACGCAGAGTTTTTTGGTTAGAGCATTTAGACCACTTAAAGTAATTATTCATAGGTATGTATTTCCCATTTGTTTTCTGGTTTTTCTTCTCCTTATCACTCCCTCAATTCTCAAGGATAACCTTGCCTGGTAGAATATTCTTGGAAGTATGTTTTTATTTTTAGCAGTTTGAATGTATTATGCCACTCCATTCTGGTCTGCAGTGTTTCCATTTTTGGTTTTTTAATTTTTATTGTGTTATGTTAGTCACCATAAAATACATCATTTGTTTTTGACACAGTGTTTCTGCTGAAAAATCAGCTGGTAGCTTTATGGCATTTCCCGTGTATGCAACTATTTGCTTCTCTCTTGCCATTTTTATAATTATCTCTTTATGTTTAACATTTGGCCTTTTAATGATTATGTGTTATGGGGTGGACCTCTTTGGCTTCATCTTGATTGGAACTCTCTGTGCTTCCTGAGCCTGGAAGTCTGTTTCCTGTCCATTTATTTCTCTCTCTCTCTATCTTCTCCTTCTAGCACCCTCATAATATGAATGTTCATCTGAAGTTCAAGAGATTCCTTAACCTAGCCTTTTTGTTTTGTTTTTGCTGGCCAACCGGGGTATTTTCCGTTCTCCTGCCTTCCAGATTGTTGGTCCATTCTTTGGCATCTGCTAATCTGTTCTTCATTCCTTCCGGTGCATTTTTCATTTCAGCTATTGTATTCTTTAGTCTGCTTGGTTCTTTTTTATATTTTCTAACGCTTTGTAGAAGATCTGTGTTGATCCACCCTTCTCTCTAGTTCAGTGAGGATCTTTATGATTATGTAAACCCTTGATAATACATATTATTTTCATTCCAGTATCTTGTTTCGTTTGGAGCTTATTCCTTGGTCTTATCATTTTTGACTTTGTGTTTCCATGAATTATGCAGAAGTTTCCTACATTTCCTAAACTTAAAGGAATGGTCATATGTATGGTTCTTCCCTGTGTAGACTGTGCACCTAGTGACTTTGGATGGCCGGAGCTGTAACTGGTGTGGGATGGGGTCCTGGGGAACTCTGTACTGGGATGGTGCTGGTAGGATGGTGAGAGATAAAGTGGGCATACACTGGAGTGTTTACTGGCCCCCCTGTACAGACAGCACCTTACCAGGACAGCTGCAGTTGAAATCGGGTCATCCGAGTGCTCAGGGATGGGGTGGTAGCCTAGCTAGGATACTCAGACACTCCCTTTGCCTATCTGTGCAATGAAGGTGGAAGGGGAATGTATCTCTCTGGGGTGAGTTCGAGGGCTAGATCTTTTATATTCTAGTTGCTCTTCAAAGCCTTTCTGTGCCCTAGGGCATCCAGAGCTGGTATGGGCTAGGGACCCGGGGCTTACTGAGACGGTAGGCTTTTCAGGGCACCCAAACCCTGCTCTCATCTGTGCTATGATGAGGGGGGCAGCGCATAAGCTATCTATCTTGCTTGCCTCCTTCTCCAACCCAGAGAGAGTTCCAGCAGTTCTTCCACTGTTTATCAAGGTTCTAGGGCTTTTTCCTTTATATTCTAGTTGCCCTTTTTAGATCTCAGCTTTTTTTCTGTGCCCCAAGGCTCTCAGGACTCTCTCTCCCCACTGTAGTTTCCAGCCTCAAGGGCAAGGGTTCCTTTCATTACTGTGTTTCTATCTCTTTTGTTGTTCTCTATATTGTCTAGGTTTTGTTGTATAGAAGCTGTTTAGCCATCCCTCAGTCCTCCTTCAGGAGGAATTGCTGTATAAATAGGTGTAGATTTGGTGTGTCCCTGGAGAAAATGAGTTCAGGTTTTCCTAGGTGACTGTCTTGAACTGGAAGCTCAGTTTTAAGGAAATAATTTTTCCTTAGAAATTAAAACTATAGGCTCCATTTTTGTCTCCTTTGAACTTGGGAAGTGTTAGATTGTATATTATAGATCTCTGGCCCCTCAGGTTGAATGTGAGTGAAAGCACTGTGGTTTTACAAGTCTCTGTAAAGAAACTCTCCAACGTGATGTCAGGAGAGAAGATACTAGTGTTACTTCATAGATTTTCACCACCGCCCTTGACTTCCACACTCCCAGTCTGACCCAATTGAGCCTTTTATGTCAGTATTACTTTGCACATTAGCTTTTATGAAAAAGAAAATGGAGTTTCACTTTCCATTTAGAGAATAAACAAAGCTTAACTTCCGGACCTTAACTTCCCCGTGCTTGTGATTTCAGGGTATGAGTTTATGCCTGATGCTTTGTGTGACTCTCAACAAGGGAGTCATGTTTTACAAAATAGCATGTATGGAGAAGTTTGAATCCTTTGTGGATAGAGTACCGTACCCACTAGAAGATATTCTTACTACTTGAAATAGAAGGCAAACCCCTTCAACGTGCTAGGTTTTTGAAGCATGTCATTCTGGTATTGCCATGGTTTAAAAGCCAATTACAAGATTGCCAGACGGTTTTTAATTTCAAGTATTTTGTTCAGGAACTGCCTCATCTGAAGCTCTAACACTTTAATCCATAAACCCTGCACTTGAGTTAAGGGTGCTGGTAATTAGCACAATTTTAGCAAGAAAAAAAAAAAAAGCCACATAAACCACATCCTCAAAAACACTTATCCATGAAGTAAGAATTAACTTTGTGTTGTCCCATTTATAGTGACTGATATGTCTCTCTTCTTTAAAGTACTTTTGCAGTTTTCTGGTACTAAGACTACTTGAAAATTGTTATTTCAGAAACTTCACTTCACTTTGATGTCCTTGAGATGACCTTTTTGCTCAACTCAACTGTGATTTGGCAGATGATAGAGTTAGGGTAGATCGGGGTTGCACGCACCAAGTTTTAGATTCTGCCTTCCCCAAAACACTGGAGATAATCAGCAATTAGTGAATAAATATTCAGGAAGTCTTTGACAATGAGCATTGCCTGGTGAGTCTGAAATGTCATGGCCTTTCTGCACACCTGCTTTTTAAGCTCACAGAGATTTTCTCACCTTTGTGTTTGACTTTTTAATGTTTCTTCAGGGCTTAGGTGCACACACTGTCAGTCCATTGCTCTGTCAGCTGTTGTCTCAAAGCCCCAAAAGTATCATCACCGGCTTCCCTCAAGACAGGAGCATTTTAAGAGCAGGAAAATGCCCCTCCTCTGTGACTCTACATACCCTCTTTGGAAAGCTTGCTCAAAGCTCCATAATGGCTCTCAGAGTCACTAAATTCTACTTAATCACGACTATCTTTCACTTTCTCAGGTTGCTCAGCTTACAAGACCCAGAAAGGTGTTTTTTTTTTTTCCCCCTGTATCATGTGGCCTTTTCTGTGGCAGTTTTCATATGTACTTTGTTTTGATATGTACTTTGTTTGATAGGACATTCCTTATATCAAGAAAAATGGTTTGCTCTTTTTTTTTTTTTCTTAAAAGATTTCATTTATTTGCTCTTTTCTTTTTTATATTTTCCCCACAGACTGCTAATGTTCAGAATGGGGGTAGAAAAAGAAAAGGAAATGTCCTATAGTCAATTATATTCCCTGACTAGAATGTCTGCTGGGATCTTCAGGTGCAGAGAAGAGGTCTTCCTGGCATACTTTCTCCCACTTTTCTGTGACCTTGACCCAGGTCCCCATGACCTTGTGCCCACTACAGCTCTCTGGACTGTCTGCCTTCATCTCCAAAGCATCCCCGGTCTCTGCACATCAAGCTTTGATGTGCAGCTTGTGTTGCTTCACTATCCTTTCTCAGCTAACAGTCTTAAAGGAAATACATGATAAATAGTATACGGCTACTTAGATTCAAACGTTTTGTTCTCAGCAGTAGTTTCTTAAAACAGAGTACTTGGAGATGCAGTCCACTATTAATCTGTTTTTAAGAATTCAGCTGAGGATAGGTAAAGATCAAATGGACTTTATTCAGGGATTCATGGGTTGGATAGCATCCCCTCTAGCAAACAGAAAGGCGTTCCAAAGAGCTGTGTGAAATGGAAGGCTTTTTACAAGCGGAAAGTGGGCAAGACATAGAGGGTATCGCTTTAGCGATGGTCACTTTGGAAGAAGGTCAGGAGCCTGTCCCGAGGCTTACCACACTAGTGCTGATCAGGTAATTCCAGGTTTACTGCTTAAAGGTCACATTCCTGGGAGAGGCTGAAACTGCAGTTAGGTTAGACATTAAGTCTTGGTTTGCTAATGGGACACATTAGTCACACAAGTGACTCTTACTTGGAGGATTTGGTCTCTTTTTAAACAACACCCCCATTTGGATCTCACTTTGACAGGGAAGTGGACCCAGGGGCCTCTGACATACAGATCAGAGTTTTTGAGGCAAAATCCTATGGGCTGAAGCGTTACTTCCCTTAGCAAGGGCCTGGGACACATGGATATTGGGTTTTTTCAGAGCAGCATGAAGGCCAGTGCAGCATGAAGAACAGAAAATGAAGGAAGGATTTTGCTTCAAGTATGAAGTCTTAGCCAGGCATGGGGGGGGGGGGGGGGGGGCGGGGGGAGGGGGGGCGCGGGGAAGTAGTCTACATCGAGGCAAGCTCATTGGTTTGGCTTACATAGCGCCAGATGTCAGGCAGAGGGAGAAGGACAGCGTAAAGTCCCTTCCGTGGAGATTCAAGACCAGTCTTTGTTCTTAGAGCTTGGAAATTCCTAAGAAGGGTGGGAGAAATGGAGAGCTGTAGCCAGATACCTAAGGAAGCTACAGTAATTTAGATCTAGTCCAGTTTGCAGGTACATAACACAAGCTCAAATGCAATGAACAAGACTAGAATCTAATATTTGCAAAGGTGCAGACATAATTTCTCTAATTACCCCCATTTTTAAATCAAACATAATCACAGTGAAACAAATTTATTTGCATTAAATTTGGCCTGATTATGTAAGTGCAGCAAGCATGGCGACTGACCCTATAAGCTCTTTCTTAAAGACTTTCTGCTGGAGCTTTTCACATGGAGTGTGGGATTGAACACTCAGAAGCCTGAGGCCAGGAAGCTACCAAGGATTCACCATCAGATTTCACCTGCAGGGCCATGCCAGCAGAGTCATGATATAACCAATGTTTCTAGTTGTATCCTATTATATAAATAACTATACTGCCATGAAATGGATATTCGAGAGTTTCTGAACACTGGAAGGATCAGGTAGGAAGAAAAAAATGTTACATCTTTATTTACAAAGAGATACTTTACCAAATTGTAAGTCACGAACAGCTTAACAGGGAAAGTTTCCTCAAATCCAATGAACAAGCAATTGTTCAAAGAAGAACTCATAAAAACTATAATAATCCTCCTCCTCATTCATTCAGTCCCGTTATTAATCCTTCTCTGCTTGAATCCAGCTGTTTTCATTAATTCTGGAAATCTTTACCCAATTCAGTCTTATGATCTTATAAAGCCCTTTCCATGAAGCGCCACAAAGATGAAGAATTTTTGCAGGAACACTTTTGCAGAAGCACCACAGTAAAACTAATTTTGTGAATGACAAAAGACTTAATGTCCTCGGTTAAAGATCTGAGGAGAGTTCATTATAACAGAATTGACACGAATAGATGGTTATTTTATGCTATATGAAATTATGACTAATCACATTATACCAGAACAGACCTGATTTTTAGGAATTTCATATAATTTGTAGAACACTTATAACACATACTTGTACAAATATAACAAAGCTAACCTATCAAAAAGCCTAATCCTTTTACTATCTCACTTTCTATAAAGAGAGTGAACAAAACTTTTGCGATCTATGGACCCCCTTCAAAAGTCCCCTTCAAAAGTTAGTTCAAGGTCAGAACTCATAACAGGTTTTTTTTCTTAAGATTTTATTTATTTATTTGACAGAGAGAAATCACAAGTAGGCAGAGAGGCAGGCAGGGAGAGAGAGAGAGGGAAGCAGGCTCCCTGCTGAGCAGAGAGCCCGATGCGGGACTCGATCCCAGGACCCTGAGATCATGACCTGAGCCGAAGACAGCGGCTTAACCCACTGAGCCACCCAGGCGCCCCCTCATAACAGTTTTAAAATTTAAATTCCAGTAAAGGCACTCATAAGTTTGTTAGTTGAAAGAATACTGAAGGGTACCTGGATGGTTCAATCAGTTAAGCATCTGCCTTTGGCCCAAGTCATGATCTTGGGATCCTGGGATGGAGCCCCAGGCTCCCTGCTCTTGGGCAGTCTGCTTCTCTCTCCCCTTCTGTCCCTGAGCTCATTATCTCTCTCTCTCTCGCTCGCTCGCTCGCTCAAGTAAATAAGATCTTTAAAAATCTTAAAATTTAAAAAAAAAATACTTATATAAAAAGTTCACAATTGCTAATCTTAAGTTTCTAGTGAAAACTAAGAGTCAAGAATTCTAATGTAATTAAGACTACTAGAAATAAGGGATATATCTCAGCATGGCACAAAATGTATTGACTAATAAATCGAAATATCTTTAGTTCCCCTGTAAAAGGAAGACAAAATTGGACAAACCTATGTTCAATAATTAATGTTTTCGTATTTTATTTGGAAATGATCTAGATATTTAATGACTATTCATCATTTAATTTAACTTACTTAACTTCAAGGTTTCAGGTTACCAAAAAGATTAGGAAAACTATTTTTTAAATTCATCTAAAAACATTTATTTTTCTTACATTATTTAATTCACTTGTACTCAACAATTAACTTAGTTTTTTTGTTTTTGTTTTGCTGACGAGTTTTATAAAAGAATATGAACTTGTTTGACTCGTAAACCCAGGCAGAAGAAAAGTTGTATGTTTGCACAATATTCAATGTTGATAATGCTGAAGACATGTCTGTTTTCATTAAACCCACAAACTTAGTTTTAGTAGTGAATATTTTCCCAGATTGTGTGAACCTGAAAAACATTTAGGTTCATTTCTATTACATTTCTGAGAATTTTAGGATTCATGTAAGTGCTTACTTTTCTTGAAGCCAATTAAATAAATAGAGCTCTTTTACAAATTATAGCACTCCTATCCTGAGAAGAAAAATACCACCCATCCCAACACACATTAACATATAAATAGAGACACTTTATAGGTTCCATCTTAAAATTACTGCCACGAATCAGGTATAGTCCAAAGTGCACTAGGTTAGAAAGAAGCTGGATCTAGGTGGTTTTTCCTAGCAGACATAACAAGGGGAGGTTACCTGCTCATATGGCTAAAACTTTTTACTAATATTTGTGCAGGATACATCTGTTTCATTTGAGCTGATGTGGAAGAATTTGCATAGAACTTTGAGAACATTTTTTTTTTCTGGTGTCCCAGATGCTTGACCCTAGGGCCACTGTTTTGATGGTGTGGACCCCTAGGGGAGGGTGATGTGGGGAGGGTCCCAGTGTTAGGATAGATGCGTGTCCTTGGAGCTGTCGTAGCAGGAAGCACAGTGTCTCGGTGGACTTTTGTTTACAATCCCGTTTCAAAGTCCTTTCAAAGTGTTCAGTGATGGTCCCAAGTTCATCCAACCTGATCGCCTCCCCTCCCATTCTCTACCTTTTATTTAATCTGCTAATCTCAGGAGATCATCCATTTACAAACAGGGCAGCGAGAACAGTTTGGGTGGCCTCATTTATCGTATGGAACCTAGAATGCCTTGGGAAGAGAGCTTCCTTAAAAGTCTTAAAAGTCTGTCATACATTCATCCAACAAATGATGTTCATGTCTGAATAACAGACCCATCAATGTGGGCTTGGAAGTCCCCAAGAATGGATTTTTTTTTTTTGTAAGATTTTTATTTGTCAGAACGAGCACGTGCACAAGCAGGGAGAGAAGCAGGCTCCCCACTGTGCATGGAGCCCGATGTGGGGGTCGAACCCAGGGTCCTGGGATCATGACTGAGCTGAAGGCAGACTCTTAGCCAACGGAGCCACCCAGGCATCCCCAAGAACGATTTTTTAAAAAATCAGTCAGTACTCTGCCAGCTTTTTCTGGTCCATTGGGGGACCATGTTGGAAGGTCATAATCTTTGCTCTCACCCACAAGGTTACACAACCCTGCTTCTTGCATCTGAGTTTTCCACCAGCAGGTGCACAAGCTGATCAAGATCTGGAAACCTGGGGTAATGACTCAAAATTGTTCAGAAAACTTGTGTGTATCCTCCCTGGGTTTAAGAAGTCCTTAATCTGTGGCCCTTAGTTCAGTCTTGGACCAAGGAACAAAAGGCACCTGAGGAAAGTCTCCCATAACCTTAAGTAGTTTTACTTTAAAAAGTAATTGGCTCACATGGTTAAGGGACTTTGGCTCAGGTCATGATCCCGGAGTCCCAGCATCCTGTCCCATGTCAGGTTCCCAGCTCCTCGGGGAATCTGCTTCTCCCTCTGACTTTCTCCCCTCTCACACACTCTCTCACTCTGTCTCAAATAAATAAAATCTTTAAAAAAAAAAAAAAACACTGTTTCACAGTCGCTCCAGAGTGGAAACAGTTCCGACAGAGGACCAGTAGAACACTCAGGCAAAGGAGAGTAGGGGGAGCAGGAAGAGTCCCATCAGTTCTACCTTGTGTCTTTAATTTTTCATTAGCCATTCGCAATAATTTTTTTTTTAAAAAGCAATTTTGGAAACTTGAAGCCTTTTTAAATGCATTAAAAATGCATATAAATTAAAATAGCTATTCCAACCTGTTTACGTATTCCACTCTTGCTTTCAAGTACACTTCTTAAATGAATGATCTTGTCTGTTGTAATGTTCCCCATAATAGTCATTAGAATCCTAGCTTGTCTGTAGTAAGATTTTGCCATTTTTATAGATATTTATAGCTTCCAGGGGCAAAGTTTTGAGACATAAAATAAGCAGGTGTGCTTTCAGGCAGCATGCTTAATTTATTAGAATTTAAGGATCCTTTTTTTTCTTTTTTTTTTTAAGTAAGACTCTTGGCCCCAAGCTAATACCCAAGGGGGATGAGCAGCTGCTGGGTTGGGGTTTGTGTGGGGTTTTCATCACACAATGGTGTGCCCCATTGCATAGACGTTTTAACCTAACGTTAGAGTTTTTGAGTTAGGTGGCAAGCATTCCATTGGGGAATAGACAGAGACACCCATTAGCAACAGCATTTATCTACATAAAGCTAGACAAAAAGCTTAACATATTAAGATGTGCCTTAACATATTCGTAGGAATCAAGAGATTTTACTACATCCTGGCCCAAAGAGGGCCCTATGCCGAAACAAACAAACATGGGCACTCTATCAGGAGTAAGCAAGAGATGTGACTACATCCTGGCCAAGAGAAAGCCTCCTGTGCTGTGGTACCAGGTCCCCCCTGGAACCTTGAACTGGGTGAGGGGCTGACTCAGCAGATCTCAGCAAAGGCAGACTGTGGATTGGCAGCTCCACAGAAGTGGGGAACTGCCAACTACCCTGAACAGTTCCCCTGTGGATTTTGGGACAGAATCAAGGACTGGGTGTTTCCATCAATGAAATGAGCATTGTGACCTGAAGTACCAGCGGCTGCCTCTGTAAAACCGACCAAGAGCCAGTTAGATCAGGAGCTTAATGTAAGAGAACAGAACTGAGAGGAACTTACCCAGGGCTCTCAGAAATGGGGGAGGGGGTGGTGCGGGTACTCAGAATTCAGGGTTATCACACTGTGGTTTTCCTATTGTGTCCAATGCTGTCAGGAGTTCACTACCACCAAATCTCTTAAACATTCAACTGAATAAATTTAAAGATCACATTGGTTTTATCCAATGATTTACAAGTTAGGTAACACCCCAGCTAGCAAATAGAAAGGAGACAAAGACAACGTGTATTGTTTCAGGCAAAGTCACTTTCTTTTGGAGGAAGGGTGGGGGGGGTCCTATCATGCAGATTACCTCCCAAGTGGTGGCCGCATAATTCCAGGTTGGCTGGTTAAAAGTTACATTCCCAAGAGAGGCTGAAACTGCCGTTCAGTTAGATATTAAGTCTTGGTTTGTTGATGTGGGTTTAGTACAAGTGAGTGTTTTGCATCTTTTGTCTCTTTAGCAAAACCAAAGACCACATTGCATTTAAGGGGATTATGAGTACACACTGGGAAAGGGTACATGTGAGACTCTGCAAACAGGCAGGAGTTGGAACTATGGGAACCTATGTGAGTTGTAATAAACCTACAGAAGAGGTTCAAGTAACAAACCAGAGCATCCCCCCTCCAAGCCGGAAGTAGTCCGAGAAAGAAGAGGAAATGTACATGACAAAGACCCCTCCGGGAGGGCAGTGTGGGGGTGAGGGGGAATCAGAGGAGAAAGATAAATGGACAGGGAAGGATTTCAAGAAAGAGAGGACTATACCCAGAGTGGTGAGGGGGTTGACTGGGCTGTTTAGGAGGAACAGAAGGAAGCATCTAGTGGGAGGAGGAGAGACTAGGTCGGTCTTGAGTGACAGGTGGGTAGACTCAGTGGTTATACAGAAGTCTTTCAGACAGCGCGTGATCACATGGCTCAAGGGTTAATGGAGGACTCTGGTGACAGAGGAAGAAGCCAGACAAGAGGGGAATTCATGGAGGAAGATTTTGGAAAATGAAGAGGTTGGGGATAAAGCATATAGCAAACTCGTGGTAAGGAGAGGGGCACATCTAGGATATGAACGGAAAGCTGGAGGCAGGAGAGAAAATTGGATTGTGTGCGTCATGGTTGCAACCATTCCAGGAAAGAAGGAACCTTTCTCAGGCTGACAATGACAGGGACAGAAATGGGAATGAGCACAAGACGACATAGAAAAGGCTTGACATGTGAGCAGCAGGGGCACCAGTAACAATTGCGTACAAGACAGAGCGCGAACTGTGAGATACCGTCAAAGGGCCAGAGTCTGAAGAGAAACGGGGAGGGGAGTTTGCAAGGATGGAAACTGGCAGGGTTTTAGGGAAATAAACTGAAATAAAACTGATAGTGTACCTCCTCTACCCACTTTATAAGGATTTGCATTTAGCTAGAATGTGAATGAGCTCTTAAATCCTAAGTGTTTAATAGGTTAACAGATAATAAAGGATAGTAAAAGATAAGCAATAATTCTCCATGAAACTCTACTTTAATTTTTTTTTCTAGAAGAGCAGTTACAAATATTTTGATTAAGTTGCTGCTATCAACCAAAGTAAATAAAAATGTTTCTGGAAGTCATATTTTCAAGGAAGATTTTACATAAAACCTGCGAGCTCTACCTTCTTTTTGTATAAATTTCTACCTTTATAGGACATATAAACTCTATTAGAATTTAGAATTTTATTAGTCTCCATATTCTTCAGCCCATTATTTTATTGATATTTGTACAAATTCCATGTGAGGATGAATCTTAAGCATGTTTTTCTTCTAGTCTTATATATTAGCAGCACTTTGAATGTACTGGCTAGCCTAGAGCTACTTTTTTTTTTTTTTTTTTTTTAATTAATAGACTGTTTTTAGAACAGACTTAGGTTTACAGAAAAACTGAGTGGAAAGTAGACCGTCTCATCCCTCCCTGGTAGTGCCCGGAGTTTCTGTGTTTAAATCTTGCTTCAGTGTGATACATTTGTTGCAACCGAAGAGTCAATACTAATACATTATTATTATTAACTAAAGTCCATAGTTTATATCAGGGTTACTTTTTGTATTGAACATCATCTAGGTTTTGATCAATGTAGGACATATACCCACTATGACTGGATCATGCAGCATCATTTCACTGCTCTAGAAATCTTCCCTTCACTCCTGGCATAGTCTCCATAGTTTTGCCTTTTCCAAAATGTCATATAGTTGGAATCATTCGGTGTTACAGCCTTTTCACACAGGCTTCTGCCACTTAGTTATACGCATGTAAAGTGCCTCCATGTCTTTTCATGACGTACCGGCTCAGTCACCACGGAATTATATTCCGTTGTCTGGACAGACTACCGCTTGTTTATATATTCACCTACTGGGGAACATCTTGGTTGCTTAGAGCTTCTAATTTGATCTGCTGTGCTCATTTGTTTTTCTTAGAATGATAGACTCCATAGATAAAGCATTATTAAAGCGACTTTCAATAAACAAGGCATTGGGGAAGGGGTCTAAGATGGCATCTTATGAAGATCCTGAATCCACGTCCTCCCGTGCACAGATAAAATCCACAGCTACATAGGAATCCTTACCCTGAAGAAGAGATGAAAACTAGATGAGGTGTCACCACGAGAAAGGATACAAGGGCCATGTTGAGACCTAAAGGAGAGGCAGAGACAGTCTCACAAAACCCTACCCTTAGGGCAGCAACACGAAATAGGGATCTCACTA
The DNA here is from genome assembly GCF_022355385.1 of Mustela nigripes. Taxonomy (NCBI): domain Eukaryota; kingdom Metazoa; phylum Chordata; class Mammalia; order Carnivora; family Mustelidae; genus Mustela; species Mustela nigripes. The sequence goes on along the minus strand of NC_081562.1, from coordinate 113,566,526 downwards.
GAGAGCTACTTTCCCCAAAGGACCAAGAGATGGGTGTGGATCCCAGGGACCAACGTGCCTGATGTGAGACACTCAACAAGAGCCAACACTCAACAAAGTGGTTATGGGAGGAACATAACATAATATGACACACTCACAGCTCATATTCAACAGTGAAAAGGTAAACCTTTTTACTCGGGGAAAAAGACAACAAGGTTCACTCTTACCACCTTTATTCAAGCTATTATGGGAAGTCCTAGCCACAACAAACAAAAGATGTAAAAAGCATTCAAATTGGAGAAGTAAAACCATTTTCAGATAACATGATACTCTATATAAATAAAAAGCCCTAAAGACTCCACCAGAAAACTATCAGAATTTAGTAAAGTTATAGATACAAAATTAATATACATAAATCTGTTGCATTTCTGTGTATCAATACTGAAGTAGCAGAAAGAGAAATGAAGACAATGATGCAATTGTAAATGGAATCATTAAGAATAAAATATCTAGGAATAAATTTAACCAAGAAGGTGAAAGACCTGTTCTATGAAAAATCTAAGACCTTGATGAAAGAAACTGAAGAAGAATCAAATAGAAAGGTATTCAGTACTTATGGATTAGAAGAATTAATACTTTTGAAACATACATACTACCCAAAGCAATCTACAGATTCACTGCGATCCCTACCGAAATACCAATGGCATTTTTCATAGAACTAGAACAAAAAAATTTTTTATTTGTATAAAATCACAGAAGTCAAATGACCAAAACATTCTGGCGAAAGAACAACAAACTGGATGGTATCATGCTCCTTAAATTCAAAGTATACTACAAAGTCTTGTAATGAAACAGAATAATATCGACCCAAAAACACATACATAGACCCAATAGAACAGAATAAAAATAGAGAGTACAGCAACAAACTCATGCTTTTACAGTCCGTCTTTGACAAAGGGGGCTAGAACATACAATGGGAAAAAGAATCTCTTCATTAAATGAGGTTGGGAAAACTGGTCAGTCAAATGCAGAAGAATGAACTGGACTTTGTTATACCAGACACAAAAATAAAGTCAAAATGGATTAAGGACTTAAATTTAAGTTCAGAAACTACAAAACTCCTAAAAGAAAACATAGGCAGTAAGCTCTTGGACATTAGTCTCAGTGACATTCTTGTGTGTCCTCAGACAAGGCAATAAGCACAAAAATAAATGAGACACCATCAAACTAAAGAGCTTTTGTACAGAAAGGAAACCATAAACAAAGAAAAGGCAACGGACTGAAGGGGTTCTACTGATAGAAGATATTTACAAATGATAACAAGTAAAGGCTTAGTATCTAAAATATAAGAACAGATACGATTCAATATAAAAATAAAAAATAACCAATTGAAAAATGGGCAGAGGACCTGAATAGACATTTCTTCAATTAAGACATACAAATGGCCAACAGACCCATGAAAAGGTGTTTAAACACTACTCATCAGGGAAATGCAGATCAAAGCCACAATGAGATATCACCTGACACCTGCCTGAATGGCGATTATAAAAAGTCAAAAATAACAGCAGTTGGCGAAGATGTGGAGAAAGGGAACCACTGTGCACTGTTGGTGGGAATGTCAATGGTGCAGCCATTATGCCAAACAGTATGGTAGTTCCTCACAAATCTAAAAATAGAACTGCCCCGTGATCCAGTAATTTCACTTCTGGCTGTTGATCCAAAGAAAATGAAAACACTAATTTGAAAAGATCTATGCACTCCTATGTTAATGCAACATTATTTATAATAGCCAAGACATGGAAATAACCTAAGTGGCCATCAATGGCTACATGGATAAAGAAGATATGCGTGTGTGTGTGTGTGTGTGTGTGTGTGTGTAATGGAATACCACTCAGCTGAAAAAAGGAATAAAATGTTTACATTTACAACATGTGTGGACCTTGAGTGTATTATGCTAAGTAAAATAAGTCAGAGAAAGACAAACACCACATGATTTTACTTTTATGTGCAATCTAAAAAACAAAACAAAACAAAACCCAAACTATGGATACAGAGAATGGGTTGGTGGTTGCCAGAACTCTGGGAGGGGGTTGGGGGAGAAATAGGTGAAGGGGATTAAGAGCTACAAACTTCTAGCTATAAAATAAAATAATGGAGATGTAATATACAGCAAGAGGACTATGGTCTGTAATAGTGTATAAACTTTATAAAGTGACAGATGGTAATTATACTTATTGTGGTAACCATTTCCCAATGTATACAAATGCTGAATCACTGTATTCTACACCTGAAACTAGTATAATATTGTATGTTAATTATATCGATATATTTTTAGAAGTTTTTTAAGCATAAGAGTTGAAATTTTGGGGTCAGCAGCAGTGAAGGAAATGGACATCCAAGAGTCAGCCTAGCTGATCACATGTCAGTGTTCTTTTCTAGATAATTTTTCTAATTTTGGATTGACACTGAGATTTCAAGGTGCCTAAACACCAAATCCGAATCACAACTCATTTTGTTACATAAGTATCCTTTTCATGACTTAAGCCTTAGACACAAGCAACAGAGGCGGAGCTCTCTAGCTTGCTCTCTCTCTAGCACTCTCTGTATGTATGTATGTATGTATGTATGTATAGAAATATACAATATATTTAATGCAATTGTTGATAAACTGATTTTTAACACTTAAATAAAATATTTTTAAAAATTTTATTTATTTGACAGAGATCACAAGTAGGGAGAGAGGCAGGCAGAGAGAGAGAGGAAGGGAAGCAAGCTCTTTGCTGAGCAGAGAGCCCAATGCAGGGCTCCATCCCAGGACCCTGAGATCATGACCTGAGCCGAAAGCAGAGGCTTAACCTACTGAGCCACTGAGGCACCCCTAACACTTAAATTTTTATGCATATGGTATTGGCATCCACTTGTACCCTTGCTCTGGACCTTGCAAATGTTGGGGCCATCCTTGCTCTGAGTATAATACAGATTAATGTTTTTATTCCCTAGGTGATAGATAATGACAATAACATGTGATGAGTTCTTATACTATTCCAAGCACAGAGCTTTAGGTATATTATTTCCTTTTAGTCTGGACAAGCTCTTCTTTGTTCTCCAGGATACACCTCCCAGCTCCTTCCATGGGCTCTATCAGGGTATATCCCAAAGAGTTTAATTCCATTCTTCAATCTCCATCCTGTTACACTATGATCTTGCATATTACAGCATTTACTAAGGACTTAACATGTGATACTCTGAAGGAAGTACTGGTATACTTTGTAATAAATATTCCAGTTGTATTTCTTCAGACATTGCAAGTCCTCTCTTGTATACAGTTTATGACATTAACTTACTAGCCTTGGAAGGAAAAAAAGCTAGGAAAAAGGACTACGATGGTTCTTTTCCTCCTGGAAATGAAGTCTATATTCCTGACCTCATTTGCAGGGTATTTGCAAAGTTCTCCATTTATTTTCAAAGTTATTACTGGTTTGATAATATTATTAATGTCTTTAATGCTATAAGTCTACATTCATCTAAGAACATTTGGCAACTGTTCTCATTTACCTAGTATTTGGCTATATTGAATAGTGGTCATCTCTAAATAATTTCTCGTGTTCTTCATTTTCATTCTCTTAATAAAAATGGTTACCACAATAAGTATAATTACCATCTGTCACTTTATAAAGTTTATACACTATTACAGACCATAGTCCTCTTGCTGTATATTACATCTCCATTATTTTATTTTATAGCTAGAAGTTTGTAGCTCTTAATCCCCTTCACCTATTTCTCCCCCAACCCCCTCCCAGAGTTCTGGCAACCACCAACCCATTCTCTGTATCCATAGTTTGGTCATTCTTAAGGCCATATAGAAGACACATTATATTAGCATAACTTTTGGAATCCCTCCTTCACTAATTCTAGAATTTTCATGCACAAAATGTCAATGTTTAAAGCATAAGATAATATTTTAAAAGGATGTGTTTTGAAAGCCCTAGGATTCTTAACTTTGCTAAATGACATCTGGGTCTGCGAACAGCCCCATGGGAATTGCACAACTGGTTTTATGAAATCTGTCACCTTAATCTTGTATGCAATCAGCTTTCTTTCATATGGTGACTACAGATTTCTATTTAAACAATGCTTCCTTTTTTAGGTCTTTTCAGTTTTGAGTCTTTTGAAAGAATGAGTCTATTGATATTATTCTGATTAGAAAGGACTTTAAAAGTATCTAATCAGAAGACAGGACTGCCCTGTGGGTGGCCATACTTTTGTCAGAATGTTTAAGCCTTCCAGTTTCAATTTAGGTGACCTCCAAAAAAAAAAAAAAAAAAGCATCTTGCTTGACATCAAACACTTAATCTAAAGTCCATGCCAGCCCTACAAATAGCAATACTCATTTTATCAGTGAACCAGACTTATTCCAGACCTCTCTGAAATTGATACACAGGCTAGAGTACAAGGCTCTAGCCATTCCTTGTACTTTTGGAGATTCTCTGCTGAGCAGAGAGCCCGATGCGGGGCTCGATCCCAGGACCCTGAGATCATGACCTGAGCTGAAGGCAGAGAGAGGCTTTAACCCACTGAGCCACCCAGGCGCCCCAGTAGATACTGTTCTTATCCCCATTTTACAGATAAAGAAATTGAGGTGATCTTTAAGGGATAGGCAACACATCAAAAGTCAAACACCCGTTAAGCAGGGAGCCAGGATTTAAACGCGGGCAGTTCAAGTGGTGAGGTCCATAGGCCTAACTGCTCTAGGGCTTCTCATTAGAGACCTAATCCTATCAGGGGAAACAATTTTAAAATTCATGAAATGGAGTTCTGTTTGTACTTTGTCATGAAAGGAAATAATTTGTTAGTTAATGCAAAAAGACCCTGTGGGACAATTAAGCCAGTAAATAGCAACTGAGCCTGAGTTCCCATTGCAAGATACAGACCTCTAGAAATTCAGGCACATTATTTCTGAAATGTACTAATAGGTCTATTAAAGGCAGTGAATTTTACTAATTAGACTTTCCAGCCCTAATGAAGGAGTTTGCTGGTCTGTAGAAAGGGATTTCTCTCCCCCTCCCACACACACACTCCCTAGTTAGATATAACGTGCACACATATGATTATCTATTGGGTTTGAGGATGTGTCCTTAATGAAAAAGGAAATAAGCCTGTTGTTGTAGGATGTTGGAATACATAGCTCAGTATTGAAGAAAGCAATAGATATAATACTCCAGATTCCCTTCCAAACTACATGCATAACTAGGAAGTTGAGTGTTGGGGTGACCAAACTGATAAGATGTGAGTAAGTATACAGGTGAGCCCACCACCCAGTGTGCCCCACACCTGTGCCAACCGGAAGCAAGCTCCACCCCCACGTGGGGTGCTCCTTCCGAGGACACAGCTCAGGTAGCTCTGCCCCCAGCTCTGTATTCTTCCAGACAGGAAACCCCTCCCATTTCTGCATGACTACAGAGCTGGGGGTGTCAGAAAGGCAACTTTCCCAGGTTGTAATTCTCAACTAAACCCTTCTTCTGGGGGGACAATAAGTGGAAGTAAAAACGTCTGAGGTCGTTCACACTCTGAAGGGGACCGTATGTCCACTTATGAGTTAAGACTCAACGAGGGCGTAAAATGATGGGAGGCACGAAGGTAGAGGTTCAAAGGCAATGTCTTTTTTTTTTTTTTTTAAAGATTTTATTTATTTGACAGACAGAGATCACAAGTAGGCAGAGAGGCAGGCAGAGAGAGAGGAGGAAGCAGGCTCCCCTCAGAGCAGAGAGCCCGATGCGGGGCTCGATCCCAGGACGCTGGGATCGTGACCTGAGCCGAAGGCAGAGGCTTTAACCCACTGAGCCACCCAGGTGCCCCAAGGCAATGTCTTAAATTCAGACCAGAATCGTCTAAATATAAAGGTATTTAGATAGTAGAGCCTCCCTACAGCAATTTCATATTTTGTAAGAACATAGGAGAGCCAACTTTAGGGTTCCATCAGCCACACAATGAAAGATATTTGTAGGAACTGGAAAGCCCAGTACTTTGTACACAAAGACAAAGAATTCTTTGCAAAATGCTAGGTTATTTTGAATTTTTGAAAGTACTTGATATATATTATTTAAGTGATCTTATAAGAATATAATGAATACCATTTTTTAAATCACCAAAAAAAAAAAAAAAGAGCTACAGAACTTCCAATACCCATCTAAGAGTAAAAACATCAATAACTATGTTCAGTTGTCAGAAAATCACAGTAAAACAATACATAACTGTCACTCTCGTTTTTATAGTCTGGCATACAGAACAGCATGTATGCCATAGGTATATTTATAGACTGAACACTGGTAAAGGTTATTGAATGGTATGTCAAATACTTTCTTGTTAGCTAGAGGTGCTTCAGGACTATTTAAGGCGGCTCTTCTTCCAGTGGCTACAATGTCATTGCACTGTCAAACCCCAGCTAAACTTACTTTACTGAGAGGATGGGAATATGCTCAGTGTTTTTATTGTTTCACTAATAAAATCAGTGGATGAAGGAAGGACACTTGGAGAACTCACTCTAAAGACCAGGAAGGCTTACTGAATACTCTTTTTACGAATCAGTCCGTTTGAGTTCATACCAACAGAGCTTACAAGACCCTCAGCTTGTTTCCTCCTGCAGGGAATGCAAGGCAAGTTTTCTTTTATAAATTTCTCATTTCCAAGGAGTCCTTGACAGAATGTTGTGTTTTTGCCACCTACATACACAAGAAAAAATTCACTGATTAAACTGGGGACAATAACCCTATAGGTTGTCAGACTCGACTCCATTCTTTCTATTCTTTTCCAAAGTCACAGACATTCTTCTTTAAGCAAGTCTGCTTGAGTTCTAAGACACTAAAATACATGATTCAGAAACAGAATAGAACAATCAGCAAGTTATTCTCTTGCCACTCAATGTCTGCTCATAACAGTGTTAAGGCACATCCTATTCTAACCCATGGGACACATGTTTCCTATTGCCCCCAACCAATAGCCATGTTCTAGGAGCATAACCAGGAGACTACTTAAATGGGAAGAAGTCATCCGACCACTATTGTAGAGCCTTCTTTGGGGTGTCATGGTGGGCCATAACGCTTACCTCCTTTGAGGAGAGTTCCAAGAGAAGGCTCGCCTCTATTCTTTAATTTTATTTCGTATATGCATTGTTTCTAGACAAGGACTTCTCATAAGAATTTTGCAAGCTTCCCATCCTCTCAAATGCATTTTGCCATCAGGGATGGATCTTATGTACTTATGTACATAAGATCCAGTAGTTTAAGTCATCTTTATCCCCAAAGGGAAAAAAAATTAAATGTATGGTGAAAATCAGGGGGTGCTGAGGCCACTAAAGCAGAGTTTAGTTGATAACCGTCATTTCTCAGAGGTTGAAAGACTGAGGCCTGGGATGGCATGACTTCCGGGTCACAGACGGTCAGTGATGGCACAGACACAAGAATTTCGACTCCATGGTTGCTGTGCCAGGAGCTGCTGACAGAGTCTGAGACCAGGGCAGATTGGAGCACCCCATCCCCCAACACCCTCACAATGTCAAGTCTCCCTCCGCAAAAGAATCACGTGCTTCAGTTAACATGTATTACTCAGAATTAAGAGAGTTCCACACTGTTGTGTGTGGTTCACAAGCCCACATCCTTCAGTAGTCTGCTTTGCATTTTTCTCTCAGCTTGTGACCAGAACAGATAGGACACCATGGGAGGAGATCTAGACTCCTGCTTTCCTCTTTGTTTCGAGAGCCCCAGGACCATGCAGGTCCTTTTTCTGAGAAGTATCTGCTACTGTTTGGTTTTGGACATTGTGTTAATTCTTCCTGTAAGACATAATGAAAATTAAGAAAGGTGGAATTGCTTATATAGGTGTCCACCATTTCTTGAAGAGACCGTCTTTGCTCCGTTGTATTGCTTTTGCTTCTTTTTCAAAGGTCAGTTGACTATATTTGTGAGGTCTATTTCTGGATTCTGTTCTGTTCCATTCATATACTCGTCTATTCTTTTCCCAATACCACACTGTCTTGATTCCTGTGGCTTTATGGTAAGTCTTGAAGAAGAGTAGTGTCAGTCCTTCAACGTTGTTCTTCTCCTTCATAAAATTTTTTTGTCCATTTGGGGTCTTTTGACTGTCTGCGTAAACTTTAGAATCAGTTTTTAGGTATTCACAGAATACCTCACTGGGATTTTGACTGGTATTTCACTAAATCTATAGGTCAAGTTTGAAAGAACAGACATCTTGATAATTTTGTATTCCTATTTATGAACATGGAATCTCTCTCCATTTAGTTAGTTCTTCTGATCTGCTGGGATTTTTTTAACTGGCTTTTCAAATTGTTTCCTATAACAACAGCTACCAACTATCAAGTGCATGGTGAGTGCTAACCCTGAACCAGCTCTCCACATATATCGACTCATGTAATACTCATGACAACCCTATGAAGTGGGATTATTCCTCCATTTTGCAAATAAGTAAAGAAGATGAGGTTTAAGAGAGGTTCACTTCTCCAAGGTCACAAATAAAGGAACCATGAACTCAGCTCTCAGTAAGGACAAAGCTTCTGGTCTTGACCATTACCCTGAGTCTTGTCCTTCTGGATTTAGTTCTGTCTGAGCCAATGTGGAGTCTTTTCAGTGGGCAGATTTGTCTTTTTGAGAGTGATCCTACAGAGTTCCAGGTTAGTGGCAGGTCACCTTCAGCTCTGAGCACTCTTTTTTCAGCCATTTATGGAAGTCTGAGTCTGTTTTATTTGTATTTACTTTTTATGACTGGAACTTGGGACTCAATTTTTAAAAGATCTATCTAGCCTTCAAATGTGATCCTTGAAACCCAAACCCTAGGACTGTGTGTTGTGTATGTATTATATGTATTGATTCTCATTTCATCACAGAGTCATCTCATTGGGCCCAGAGTAGACCCAAAAGTTCCCTGGTTGAGTAGCTCCAAGACTTCCAAACAGTTTCTAGAACACTCTAGAAAAGAGTAGCACCTTCTAGCAGGATGACTGGTTTCTCCCATCCTGCCCACCTAAAAGCTGGACCTCCAGGCATGGACTGCCCTAAACCCCTATAAGCAGCCCAACTGGTAGTTGCCCAAACTAAGCACTTCAACTGAAGCAATATACCATCATAAATAACCAAAGAGGATTGACTGGCTTTTTTTCAGTGTCCCTGGCTTAACCTAAAGATGAGAATTAGAAGAGATTGGTTTAAAAAGATTTATTGTAGAGATAAAATCTTTTAATAGGATAAGTATGGCATCCAAGATGCTCTAAATCTCCATTACCATTTAATTAATAACCACTATGGTAGTGTGGTCTTCTTGGAATGCCCAAGGGAGTAAACAATGACCATGCCTTGGGATATCTTAGACTCTTTCACCACAGATTCAGCCCCCAGTCCTTCACAGCTAGGTGCAGAGCTGATGTAAGCCCAAGAACTGATGGGACTACTATGCCATGGTTGTATAGAAGTTAAGGTTGGCCTCTTGCCTATAATCTTAGCTGACAATATATAAATTCCAAATTTTCAACTTTTATAGGAATTTGCAAGCTCCCTAACTCTTGAGGATCCTTTTGTCTGAGCACTGTTATAAATGACCTTACTTTAAGCTTTTGTATCTTTCCTTCTCCTGAGCATTGAGGCAATTCTACCACTGTGTATGTACAGGCCTTCATAGTTTTATGTTAAAGAGTAGTTAGAAGTCCATACAGTACTTAAAAGAATAAGAGATAAAGGAAAGATGTTCTGCTGATAAAGCAGATGTGTGAAGATTGGACAAATGATTAATTTCAAGTTTCGTGTGAAATAACAATGTTAAGTTAGGACTTCTATCCGCAGAGTATTTCAGCCTATCCATAATGGCAAGGGATCCACTTGAAGATATATGGAACCAGTAAACTAGATCAGGGGTCCACTTTAGAAAAAGCTGGACAACACCTAAACTATTGAGATAGTAGCCCCAGTATTTAGTTTCCCAGTAGAAATGTCGGGCTGTACGTCACTGTCAGACCAGAATACCATCACCTCATATGCCCCAGGGTCTTGGTTAGTCTCACATCAAAACTCAAAGGTTAATTCTGTTAAAAAATCACCCAAGTGAGACTTTCAGGAGCAAATTCATGCACAGACATGTTAAATGTCTTCACACTTCAAGGATGACTAATTCTGTGGTTCATGAGGACACTCAATCAAGATGCTCAAAATGCCATAAAAGTACTTATTGGGAAGTATGGTCTCACACAGTAGGGGGAACTCAGGCTCATTGCAATTGTAGTCACGTCTGATACTCTAACCACAACCTGAAGACCCCTCAGCCTTGCTTTGGATGGCCACCATTCAAAGGGACCAGCCCTAGTACCATGCATGGTGTCTTCTGTTAGGAACAGCGAGCTGGCTCATTAGCTGTGACTCACAAGAGAAATCAGGACTGGAAAGAAGTAAGACGATACTTAATCATAAGGTTCCTGAAGGCAGGACTGTGTTTCATCTCTCATGGCTGAGGCAGGAACACACGTCCCCCACTCTTGCCACAGTGCCATACCTGTACAATATGTTCAGAACTACCAGCTGAGTGTTGAATGCATACTTCCAAGCCCTGAACCTGGAATTGGAGCCCCAAACTGTATTCTTTTTACCATCCTACACACCATCAATTTCAGTACTTCTGCAGTCTAAGTGCCCAACACCATCCCACTGCCGGGTGGTGAAGTCCAGTGGGACCCTCCTTCAGGCTGTGACCCACCTGCTGAGTCATAGTAGCAAGTGTCCCAGCAAATGTTACACATACATGTACGCCTCCCATATGCCCCAAGCTTCTTGGTGTTCAGAAATGCTATATGTCAGCTAAGTTACTGGGACCGTCTTTTTAGATGTGATCAAGACAGAATTAGTTTCCCTGAAATAATCTAAATCCATTTAAAAAGTAGTCCTTGTTTTCTTATTTTTTTTAAAAAAAGCTGAAATTTGGAATGGTTTTGTTTTTCTCTAGGAAAACCTCTTCTTTGTGATGGAGTATCTCAATGGAGGGGACTTAATGTACCACATCCAAAGCTGCCACAAGTTTGATCTTTCCAGAGCAACGTAAGAGCCTTCTGAAGGGTTTGGGGTTTTTCTACTGTTCTTGTCAGGTACCAGGTACTTACTTTACGCACAGAATATTCCTCCCATGTGGTATTTTTCCTGTTGCCTCACTCAGCACGCCACTGTCCCGGGTCAGGGCAACTGCCTGGGGACATACCAGACAAGGTAACGTTCCCCGTTTGTGAAGCTTAAACTGGAGTCCGTTTTGTTTCATTTCTTTGTGTTTTGAAACCAACAACTTGGTTTCTTAAGAAGCTACCCCCATACGTCACGCTTCTAGATAATCTAAACACAGAAGCAAATATTGGCCCTTGAATAGAAGTAGTCAGATGAAACACAGATCTTTAAAAGGTGGTCATGGGGATGAACCTTTAACTAAAGGTTTTAACTAAGGCTTTTACTAATGGGGAGCTCTATGTGAAGGCATAAATCATCTGGCTCCAGGGACATGAGTATTATGAAACCAGAAGAGGCATTTATTCCTTGAGAATAGATCTTCGCCTTTTCTGGCATCAAGTGAAAATGGGCAGACTGCATTTACCAGGTGGTAACGCAGCTGAGTCCCACAGAAAGCCCCGGTACTCCTCCTCCCGTGGGCCCTGTTTCCTCAATAATAAAACCACTGTGACATTCAGAAAAAGAGAAAACTGTGCCATGAGGCTCACTTAAAAATATGGGTACAACTAGCTTTCTTTCCCTGGTGCTCTGTCATCTTTCACTCACCCCTAATGCACACTTGAGTGGTTTAGGCTGAGCTGGGCTGAAAAATGGACTGGTCCCACCAGCTCCTACAGAAACCCGTGGGTGAAATGACTTTTTGTCAAAGCCATTGCCTAGCATACCACTAAGCTCATCACCTCCAGGAACCATCAGCAAAGTGCCCAGAGATAATTTTATGGGATTTCTGTGAAGCAGAAAAATCAAGCAGTTTTCATGCTAAAGGATTCTCAACGTGCCTTTCTCATACCTCTGGAAGGCATGAAAGCCATCAGAGACATGCTGTCTGCCGTGCTCTGAATGCCTTCCAGGTGCCGGTCATCACTGGAGATGGGGAACAGCATCTCACTCCCATCTTCCAATATCCTTCCTTTACCTCTCGGGCTACATTTCTTGCCCATAAACAACTCAGATCTATGTGGAATGATCCTGCATGTAGGTCTAAGGGCACTAAGCAGAGTTTAAAATAAAAGGGAAAATTATTTTCTTGTACTACTTACACTATTCTGTTTAGTGTCCATGGGTGTTTTATTAGAAAAAAATAAAAACAGTTGGAAAATCATAGCTTCAAGTATAAGAATAAGCACTAGGTGCAGATAAGACTAAATTCTGGTGTTATTTCATCCTCTCAGGGCTGGGGGTGCACATACAGAATGGATGACATCTCTCTTTTTTTAGGACTGAACAAAATTATAGAAGTTGTGTGTACACACAAAAGGGGATTTTCTTTCGTTCCATTAATGCATCCATATTCCACTTTGATTTTCCTTCCCCCAGGTTCTATGCTGCTGAAATCATTCTCGGTCTGCAGTTCCTTCATTCCAAAGGAATTGTGTACAGGTAAAGTTTACTCTTTGGAAACACATGCTGAGAGATCTGGATTTCCCGGTCCAGTTAATTGAATCACGGTAGTGAGGGGAAAGGGCCAGGGTGGTTTTGTGGCAGGAAGTTCTATGCCCATGGTGAGGACAATCAACCCAGGAACCCCCGTCTCCAAAGCAGTACGGTTCTGACCTCATTTTGTTCTTTGTTCTGATAGTTACAGTTATCGCCCCTCGCGTGTCCACTTTTCTCGTCCCCTTCCATTGCCCTGATTTCTGTTTGGCATCTTACTACGGCTTTCTCTCTGCCTCCTTCACATCTCTTGGTTTTGCACGGGTCGGCTAGAAAGGTTTATGGAATGTTCTCCTCTTGGGTAGGAAAGGAGGGGAATGCTTCCTTGAACATTCAAATGCACCTGTGGGAACGTATCTGCCTACACCTGAAAGAAGTGGATAGAAGCCGCACATGTAGCCTCCTTCATGAATGCGTGTCTGTCCAAAATGTCTCTATCATACACCATCTTTTCACATCCTTCTTCGAGGAAAGCTGTTGTGCTTTAATCTCCTTAACCTCTTTTCACCAAATACAGTTTGACACTTATTTAACATAGAAACCCTCAAAAGCTTAGTTTTCTGGTTTCTGACACACTGCAGGCTAAGGGAAAAAATAAGACTTAAAAAAAAAAAAAAGAAAAAGCTAGACAGGAGGCTGGCTGAGCTGCTGGAGGCTGGCCCAGCAAGCACAGTGAGAGGGACGTGTTGAATCTGACATAAAAGGAAGATGTGGGACAACTAAAAGGCCCTGGGAGAGTGGGATTGTGTGCTCTCCTGTAGCAGGTGTTCCTAGCACTGACCTGGAATCATCAGTAAGGTTCAGTGGAAAGAGGAGTTCCAAGACGACAGCTTAGGAAAAGCCTAAACTCACCTCCTCCCATAGACACACAAATCTACTCCAACATATGGAGGAATAATTCCACCTGAAGAACTTCGGGCCAACTAGACAGCTTCTCCTCAGCAAAGCATAGAAGCACAGTAATGAGGGGAGCCCAACACTACCAACTTTAGAGGGAGGTATGGCGCTGAGGAGGGCCATGCAGACTTGCCCACCTGGAGGAAGAGTGGTTTAAAGCGCAACTAGGCTCCAAGTGAAGGAGACCCATTTACTAATCCTACTAATGTCCACCGAACAGTGGGGGGAACTGCTGAAACTCTCCCCGAAATCAGAGGTGCTGGCAAGAACCACTGTTTAAGCTCCCCTTGTACTTGGATAGTGCAGAGAGGAGCAGAGTCCAGGCCCTCTGGTCAAGCTGCTGCTTCTGGGAGCCCCGGGGTGCCAGCGTATACCAGCTTCATCCATCCCTCTAAGGCAACTCCACTCCTGCCTGCTGCACCTCCAGCCATCTCACTAGGGCTGCTCTAGTATATACATATTAGGACACTTCTGGCCAGCACCCACTATGGCTCCAGCCATCTAGCCCTGGCAACACAAATGCAAAGCACTCTAGGACACCCCTAACCCATGCCCACCCCAACTCCAGCCATCCACCAGGGCAAACTGATATAAGTTGCCCTAGGATATACCAGCCTATGTTCACTTCAGCTCCAGCCACCCTGTCAGGGAAGCCATAGTGCAGAATGCCCCAAGACCCTTTAGCCTATACTTGCATCAGCTCCAACCATCCCTCCAAGAAGCCCACAGCACAGAGCACCCCAGGTATACACAGTCTATACAGAGGACATTCCTACACAAAGTCATTCCTTCAAGACTAGGGAAAGTAACTTTATCCCCTAATTCATAGAAATAAACAGAAAAAGTCAGAGTGAGAAGAGTATGTTCCAAGCTAAAGAACAAGACAAAACTTCAGAAAAAGAACTACATAAAATAGAGATAGCAATCTAACTGACAAAGAGTTCAAAGTAATGGTCATAAAGATGCCCAACAGACTTGAGAGAAAAGTAGATGAACTCAGTGAAAATTCTACAGACAGAAAATACAAAAAAAGAGCCAATCAAAGAATGCAGTAGCAGAAATGAAAATTACACTAGAGTAAATCAATACTAGATTAAAGGATATAGAATAACAGATCAGCATGTGGGAAATGGGGTATAGAAAGCCTGGAAGCTGAACAGCAAAAGGAAAAGAGAACTTTAAAAATTAGCATGGGTGTCTCTGGGTAGCTCAGTCAATTAAGCATCCAACTCTTGGTTTCAACTCAGGTCATTATCTTATGGGTCATGAGATCAAGCCCCGTGTTGGGCTCTGTGCTCAGCAGGTAGTCTTCTTGAAGATTCTCTCACTCTGCTCCTCCCCCTACTCACTCTTTCTAAAATAAATAAATCTTTTTTAAAAAATTAGTATACTTGATGTTATCACAGAGGTCCCTTAACCTATGCTAACGCTTGTATTAGAAGAGAAGAGAGAAAAGGGTGGAAAATTTATTTGAAGACATAATAGCTGAAAATTTCCCTAACCTAAGGAAAGAAAGAGACATCCAGGTTCAGGGAGCAGAGTCCAAAACAAGAGGTCCACACCGAGACACAAAATAATTAAAATATAAGAAATTAAAGATAAGGAGAGTCTTAAAAGAGGCAAGAGAAAAACAACTAGTTATGTTGAAGTGAAACTCCATAAGGCAGATACTCTGAAAGCAAGAAGGCATGATATATTCAAAGTGCGGAAAGGAAGAATACTGTAACCAAGAATACTCTACCCAGCAAGGTTATCATTCAGAACTGAAGAAGACAAAGAATTTTCCTGGCAAAGGTTAAAAGATTTCATCACCACCAAACCAGCCTTACAAGAAACTTAAAAGGACTACTTCAAGCAGAAAAGAAGGGCCTTGAAGAAAATGATGAAAGGAAAAAAAAAAAAAAAGTCACTGGTAAAAGTAAATAGAAAACCACTTGTAAACCTAGTATGAAGGTTAAAATGTAAAATCAATTATATGTACAAAAATTCTTGGATTCCTTACATAAAAGTATACATAAAATAAAATACCATAGAGTGCCTAGGTGGCTCAGTTGGTTAAGCAGCTGCCTCCCGCACAGGTCGTGATCCTGGAGTCCCAGGATTGAGTCCCACCACCAGGGACTCTAACCCTACCCCCAACTCATGTTCTCATGCTCTCCAAAATAAGTAAATAAAATCTTTTTTAAAAAATAGAACATTAAAAATATATAACATAGAGAAGGAGGACTAAGAATGTAGTCTGAACTTAAGTGACCATTAAGCTAGTATAGACTGCTGCGTACTCTGGATGCATTTATACATCTACAATAGATAACAAAAAATAAAGAGAAAGGAACCCAAGCATAACACTAAAGGAAGTCACCAGTCATAAGGGAAGAGAGCAAGAGAACAGAACTACAAAACAACCAGAAAACAATTAACAAAGTAGTGATAAGTCCAAACTTCTCAATAATCACTTTATATGTAAAAAGACTAATGCTCTCATCCAAGGACATAGATGACTGAGTAGATTAAAGAACAAGACCCAATTATATGCTGCCTACAAGAGACTTTAGATATCAAGACACAGAGAAAGTAAAGGTGTGGAAAAACATAATCCACGCAAATGGAAGAAAAAAACTATAGTGATATTGTATCAGACGGAATCAGGTTTAAACTGAAGGTTGTAACAAGAGACAGAGGCAAGCATTACATAATTATAAAGGAACTGATCCAACAGAAGGACATAAAAATTATGAATATATATCAACACAGGAGTGTCTAACATAGGAAGCAAATATTGACAGACATAAAGGGAGAAATTAACTACAATGCAATAATAAGGGATTTTAACACCCTGCCTACATCAATAGACAGAACATCCAGGCAGAAAATCAATATGGAAACAGTGGTTTTAAATACATTAGACTACATGAACTGAACAGATATACACAGAACATTCTATCTGAAAACAGTAGAATAAACATTCTTTTCAAGTGCACGTAGGACATTTTCCAGGATAGATCATGGGTTAGCCCACAAAACAAGTCTCAATAAATTCAAGAATAGTGAAATCTTATTAAACGTCTTTTCCAACCACAGCAATATGAAACTAGAACTCAGAAGGGAAAAAAAAAAAACCTGGAAAAAACACAGACACATGGAGGGTAAACATTCTGCTCAATAGCCAGTGCGTAGATGAAGAAGTCAAGAAGGAAATCAAATATACTTGGAGACAAATGAACCTGGAAACACGGCGGTTCAAAATCTTTGGGACACAGGAAAAGCTGTCAGTGAAATTTATAAGGATACAGGCCCACCTCAAGAAGTCTCTCAAATAAACAATCTAAATTTAAACCAAAGAGAACAAGAAGAAACAAAGCCCCAGTTTATGGGAAATAATAAAGTTCAGAGCAAAAATAAATGAAATAGAGACAAAAAAAATAAAACCTAAAAAAGATCAGTGAATCTAAGAGGTAGATCTTTAAAAAGATAAAATTGGCAGAACTTTTGTCATAGTAATCACAGAGGGGGGGGGGACCCCAAATAAGTAATATCAGAAATGAGAGAGAAGTTACAACTGATGGCACAGAAATATATAGGGTTATAAGGGACTATAAAAAATTATATGCCAGCAAATTGGGACAACCTAGAAGAAATGGATAAATTCCTACAAATATACAATCTTTCCAAGACTGAATCAAGAAGAGAAAATCTGAACTGATTACTAGTAACAAAATTGAATAAGTGAAAAAAAAAATCAAATTCAACAATACATTAAAAGAGTCATTCACCGTGACCGAATAGGATTTATTCTGGGGATGCAAGATTGGTTAAATACCAGCTACTCAAGGTGAACACACCACACTGACAAAACGAAAAATAAAAATCATATGATCATCTCAACAGATGTAGCAAAAGCATTGATAAAATTCAACATCCTTTCATTATAAAAACTCTCAAGATGGGTTTAGAGGGATCACCACACATCAACATAATGGAGGCCACACATGACAACCCCACAGGTAACCTTATATGCAGTGGTGAAAAACAGAGCCTTTCTTCTAAGATCATGAACAAGACAAGAAAGTCCATTCATGCCACTTTGATTCAATAGTATTGGAAGCAGACAAAAAAACAGCCATATTGGTTAAAAAAAAAAAATTAAAACTCATTATTTGTTGAGGACATGACACTATATATAGAAAATCCTGAAGATTCCAGAAAAACAAAAACTATTAGAATAAATGAATTCAGTGAACTTGCAAATACAAAATTAATATATAGAACCTGCTGCTGCATTTTTATATATGAATAATGAAGTATCACAAAGAGAAGTCAAGGAAACAACCCCATTTATATCAAAAAAATACATAGGAATAAATTTAACCAAGGACATGAAAGCTATGTACACTGAAAACTAACACACTGATGAAAGAAACTGAAGACAAAACAAATAAAAGGAAAGATATTTGCTGCTCATGGTTTGGAAGGACACTGTTAAGATGTCCAGACTGCACAAAGCATTCTGCAGATTCATTGCAATCCATATCAAAATTCCAGTGACATTTTTCACAGAACTAGAATAAAAAACTTAAAATTTTTATGGAACCACAAAAGACCCCATATGGCCAAAACATTCTTGAGAAAGAAAATTAAACCTGGATGTATCAAGTTTCATGATTTCAAACTCTACTACAAAGCTATAGTAATCAAAACAGTATGGTAGCATAGTATTAGCACCAAAGGAACACACAGGTCTGTGGAATAGGGTAGAAAGCTCAGAAATAAGCCCATGCATAAATGGCCAACTAATCTACGACAAAGAAAGCAAGAACACAGGATAGTTTTTTCAGTAACTGGTGTGGGGAAAACTGGTCAGCTGCATGCAAAAGAATGAAGCTGGACCACTTTCTGACACCATATACAAAAATTAACTCAAAATGGATTAAACATTTGAATTTAAGACTAGGAACCATAAGACTCCTAGAAGAAAACATAGGAAGTAAAGCTCTTTGACACCAATCTTAATGATGTTTTCTAGATCTGACTCCAAAGGCAAGGGAAACAAAAGCAAAAAGAAACTATTGGGACTATATCAAATTAAGCAGCTTTTTCACAGCAAGGAAGCTATCGACAAAACAAAGAAAACCTACTGAATGGAAGAAGATATTACAAATAATATATGCATTAAGGGGTTTATATCCAAAATATATAAAGAACTCCTACAGCACCAAAAAATAATCTGATTAAGGTGGGTAGAGTACATGAATATACATCTTTACAAAGAACACATAACCAAGAGACACAAAAAGGTGCTCAACACCCCTAATCATCAGGGACATGAAAATCAAAACCACACTGAGACATCACCTGACACCTGTCAGAATGGCTAAAATCAAAAAGACAAGAAGTAACAAATGCTGGTGAGGATATGAAGAAAAGGGAAGCCTCACACACTGCTGGTGCATGTAGCCACCATGGAAAACAGTATGAGGGTTTCTAAAATAATTAAAAATATAAATACCATATCACCCAGTATTACCACTTCTAGTATGTACCCAAAGAAAACAGAAAACACTGATTTGAAAAGTTATATGCAGCCATATGTTCATTGCAGCATTATTTACAGTAGCCAAGCTACCTAGGCAACATGAGCATCCATTGATAGAGGAATAAATGAAAAAGATGTGATAAACATATATGATGGAGTATTACTCAGTCATATAAAAGAATAAAATCTTGCCTTTCACAATGTGAATGGATCCAGAAGGTATTATGCTAAGTGAAAGGATTCAGACATAAAAAGACAAATACCATATGAATTCACTTATATATGGAATCTAAAAACCAAACCAAAACAGAAACAGACTCACAAAGAGAAACAGGTTCTTAAATACAGAGAACAAACTGCTGGTTGCCAGAGGGTAGGGCAGTGGGGGGACAGGTGAAATAAGTAGATACTAAGAGGTACCAACTTCCAGGTATAAAGTAAATAAATCACTGGGATGAAAATTACAGCACGGGGGTCTGGTCAACAATCTTGCGGAGTTGTTGTACAGTGACAGATCCTGACTACACTCTGGTGAGCGTAGCGTAAGGTATGTAAGTGTTGAATCACTGTATTGTACACCTGAAAGATACCGTATGTCAACGATACTTCAACAGAAGAAAGGTTAAATAATGTGCCACACTGAGTGTTGAAGGCAGCAAACTGTGTATATCACAATGCAGAAGCATTCCATTAGAGATGGTCAGTACTGAGATGCTCATGGGGAAGGCTGAAAGTTCACTTTAAGACACCTCTCCATCCCCAGAGGGCACAGTCCCAGGAGAGCTGTCCTATGTAGAATCACAGAACACCGTCCTAGAGGAGGTTTGCGAGTCATTCTCCTTAAGCAGGGTCTTCAGCAACCTTTGGATATATGGTGGGTTTTTTGGTCTGTCTACAAAATATTATATTTAAAAGCTGTTTTATTTTATTTCTTTATATCTCCAAGAAATTGAAAATTGAAAACCCTGATCAGAATCTATGGGTTATTGGGGTTTTTTGTTGTTGTTGTTGTTGTTTTTTAACTCTTTACACCTATGATGCCGGCAATACATATAAAAATATACCGGCACCGGAGCACTCAGTAGCTTGTGTAGGATAGATGAATTGGAGTGAGGAAAAAATAAGATTGGAAAGAGAGAGGTCTTAGAGCTCAAAGGAACCTCTTAAGAGAAAAGCCCACACGCCCCAGTACAGTGTGCTTCTCCACAATACAGTGCTTTTCTCTAGCATTTCATCATATAAATTGACACTCAGAACAAAAAGACCCATAGTCCTTCATTGTCTTTAATATCATAAACTGTATCCAGTTGAGGGCCCTTCCTAGGTCCATGTATGAGAAGTGGTGTTTTCTACGGCTTTTTATGCACCAGTAAGAGACTATTGGGTTAATTTAGTAGCGTATTCACTGAAGTTGTAGAGAATGCTTGAAAGACACCGTCAAGGAGAGGTCATCTAGCAAGAACACGAGGAGCAGACGGGCTTGCATTAAAAACCATTCAACTCCCCATGTGTAACTTTACTGACTTAAACTGTCCATTCAGCAACTGAATTAACCCGGGGAGTCTATTAATTTCTTCCTCCTTCTGGCCACTTGGGTTTAGGATTTCTGGGTTTATTCACAAAAGAGGTATATTAGTTTTGAAGTGTTGCTATAGCATTACCACACCCTTGATGGCTCAAACAGAAGTTTATTCCCTCACACTTCTGGAGTCCAGAAGTCCCAAACCAAGCTGATGGCACAGCCACCCTACTCCCCAAGTCTCTTGAGGGGAATGCTTCCTTGTCCCTGCTGGGGTCTGGTGGCTCGGGCGCTCCTTGGCTTTAGACCGCATCCTTCCTGTCTGCCTGTCTCCCCACAGCCTTGTCTTCTTGCACCTCTTCTGTCTTCCTTGTAGTCTCTTAGGAGGATACTTGGCCACCCAGATAACCTAAGATGATCTCATTCCAAGATCCTTCATTACATCTGCAAAGACCCTTTTCCCAAAGAAGGTCTCATTCACAAGGTTCTAGGGATAAGGATATGAACTTATTTTGGGGGCCACCTTTCAACCCACTATAGCTGGTGATATTGACAGACCAACCCCAGAATGGCCAGCCCTCCGTTAAGCATTGCAGTGTGCACAGAACCTACTGAACTCCCCATCCCTGGATACCTAATGATGTCACTTCCTGGGTTATTTTATTTTATATGTTTTGGAGAAAAAGCATAAGTACATGATAAGACACCTAAAAAAAAAAATCTGAGTGGATAAGATGCTAATTAAAAGTGTCAACAAGAAGAAAAGTTGTGTCCTCAGAATTAGGGGAGGGTTGGCCAAAAAAAAATTTCTATCAGAAAGGGGATTTTTTTTTTTAAGAGGAGGAGAGACTTTGCACATGGAAGCGATTCCAGAAAAGGCACAGAAACAGAATTTAAGGGGGTTAAGCAAGGAACATTAAACAAATGGGTCCAGTTTTATTGGAAAGGCTGAGGCTGAGCGGTCCCAAGAATTGGGTCTGAGAAAAGTAGCGAAGCAGGTGCCAACATCATCTTTTATCTCTGTTGGTGTTGTAAAAGTAGGGGCATCTTAAAGGGTGCCTCAGCCATGGTTTGGGTTAAATGTAAAAATGAGACGCTGGAAAATATGCAGACACAGAAAGAGAAGAATCTAGAATCTCCCGTCTTAGAACTATTCGAACTGAAAAGCAGTTTAATTGAGATCTTATCCATGAGAACACTGGCCTAACCCCTATATTTGAAGCCACTTACAAACGCTTTCACTGGATTACCTCATTCAGTGCCCACAGAGGTCCTGTGGCATAAGCAAGGCAGACATCATTATACCCATTTTCCAGATAAATCACCGTGGGCTTAGAAGGGATGTGGCTTGGCTGAGCTGGTGTTCTGTAAGGAATATGTGATGAGTAAATAGCTGATGTGCCTACGAAGGCTTTGGCCTTTGGGTTCTGTGGCATTTCCAGTTAGCTCTCTTCTGCCCTCATTCCTAACCCTCATGGAGGTCGGTCTCTGGACCGACAGACTTCTGGACCTTTCACATTCTAACTTAATCTCTCAAAACATCAATGACCCTTTCTCTGTCAACCCCTAACACTTGGTTCACCTTAGAGGGTGGAATGAAAATCAAACATTATGCTCGTTTTCCTAGCCTGAGGCCCAGACAGCATTTATGTTTAGGATGAAAATGCATCCTTGTAATCACAGGAGACTCGGGATCTCAGCAAGTTCAGTTCAAGGAGAAAGACTAGGTAAGCTTGATTTAGAGGACGTAGAAGAGAAGGCTGGGTTTGCAACCTAACCCACTGACTGTATGGACTGGCATAAACCCTATAAACCGATCAGAAAAATATGAATAAAAATAAGAATTCCAAGTCAAAGGGTGGTTGGGAGAATCAAATGATTAAAAAAGCACCTGAGAGCAAGAAAATCCAATACAAATATTAGACACAATGTTCATTGTCCTCAGGACCTACGGATAGCACTGCAGCTGGATATTTGGCGCTCTAGTGATGACCCCCAAACCATCCTTCGGCCAATTTCTAGGAACATGTGTACATGGCTCTAAGTGATGCAAATATGTTCCGTACAGCAGAAACCCAAAATGATACCAATATTGTATAGAGCACATAAGCTAATGATGTACTATATGTTGGCTAATTGAAGTAAAAAAAATAAGCTAATACATGGAAAAAATACTGCGTAGAGTGCAGATTAGAGAACGAATCTGCAGTTTTAGCATGAGGAGTAGGACCTACACTTGGATTTATTGGAATTCATAAATCACAATGAAAGTGAACTTAATTAAAATTAAGGAATAGGAAGGTAGAAGACCCAAGGACAGACATATTGGACAGACATGATTGAAAGTGTGACAGCATTGGAGTTAGGAAGAGAGAGAGAAACAGAACCAATGGGGTGTGAACATGAGATACATACTGACATGTGTCCTGGAGATGCCCCAGCCACCCAGCCAGATGGGAACACTCTGTGATGCCCTGGTTTATGGAGATTATGGACCAAGCTAGCCCAGATGGACACTCTAGGGACATCTGCTAATAGTGTCACTCCACCAAAACACAGCTGCATTCCATGCTCACACTCTCTGGCTAATTTACTCCAGCAGAAGGTGGAGAAAGCAATGGAAGGGGACAGTATTTGGGACTTCGTCGCAACTCATAATTGCTGGTGGCAAGCCAATTCCTGGTGGGTGACCGGTCATTCAGCAAACATTTATTGAATGCTCTGTACATGGTACCCTCCTGCCAGAGCTGTCACAGTAGAGCAAACAGCAAACAATACACATTTCCACTCTCACAAAGCTCACAGTTTAATGAGAAGAAAAAAAAAAAAAACAGTGATCAGAACTTTAGGCTAATATGAATATCGAAGACCACTCAAACTTTTGCTTAAGTGAAATCTCCACTTCCTTGAGAAACTGGAATGGAGAATGCAGACCTGCCAGAAACCAAAGTAGCTTCTCTCTCATCACTGTCTCTCTTTGGGTTTATACAGGCTCTGTTCTGCTCTTGTCCCAGCCACTTCATTTTTTTCCTCTAACTGGTCTTCTGTTCCTATAAGGCCCTGCTAGAGGACATCCATCAGCAACCCTAAGTACCAGACTTCTAACCGAGACACGTCAGTGCTACCTTTTCACAGCCCCAACATCCCCAAAGAGAAAACCTGAATGATCCAGTGAGGTCCCATCATCTGAGGTGGAGGGGACAGGGCTACTTGTGAGGCCCTTTGGGACCAAAATCTTTGAGAAGAAAATGCTGAGCAAATTGTCTAAGAGGAGGTACAGAAAAGAGTAAACCGAGAGCTGTTCCTTTGTTCTCTCAAGCCACCTCTGCTAATAAGGAAGACCAGGGTAGTCACCACCAGCCCCACACCCTCAACTTAGATTTCAGGAAGTTCAGAAATCCAAGGGAAGAAGACATAAAGGAAAAGAAAATGGGATGTTCTAGAGCAAACTAGAATTCATAAGCTGCTATCAACTAAAAAAAAAAAAGTTTAAAGCAAGTGATGTCAAGTGTAACACTTGAATGATTGAATGATCTTTAAAACATCAATTTCATGGGTCCAGAGTGAGAAGAAACCAGCATAATGGTAGTTTATGTAGGGAAAAAAAAAGAAGACACCGGGAGGTTTTAGTTTACAGTAAGCTCACTGTTAACCACTACTGTGATTGAGTGTCAGGACCCAGCAGGGCAACAGGGAGGGAGCGGGGAGCTCGAGCGGGGAGGGGCAAGGGTGTCCGGACAGAAGGTAGCAATGCTGCCGTCACTGGCACAATGTGATTATACATCTGGAGGATACTGGTTCCAGTCTCAGTACAAAGTTTTAAGAAGGAAATTGATAAACCCAAGCTATTTGGAGGGCAGGGGTCAGAATTCTGAAGCTTCTGAACACCAGGCTACCTGAGGAACAAAATTCTTGACCTCAGTGAAAAGACAAGACAAAACTTGAGGTCACTTTCCAAATATTCATGGATAGCAATAGTGTACTAGCATAATCACAGGGAAGCATGATTTGGTTTATTTTAATATTATCAGTCACATTTATTATCAGTCCATTTAAAAATGGAATGGGTGCTCTACAAGTTTACTGGTTCTCTAAAGAAAGAGGAGTTTATTGATGTGATTTCTGGCATTGGATGGATTCTGGTTGTAGAATTATTCTTAGTTAGGAGCAGCCTTCCTCACTCAGTCTTGGTGCAATACAATTTATCCAGAAAGAAACAGAAATACTTGGAAAATAGCACAACACGAGTGTGTGTTTCAAGCCTTTCTTCCCTTGCCATGGAAAAAAAGTGCTGGGATAAAGAGCCTCAGGTCCAGGTCTTGCCTATTTTATTATATATACTCCTATTTTATTTTATATACTCCGTGGTCAATCAGAAAAAGGGATCAGAAACCAGCCATTCCCTTGAAAAGTCAATGCTATCTACACCACTGTCTTTTGCACAAGTAGACAGCTGTACGAGTTGTGTAGCATTAAATACCACCCTATGTCAAACACAGCCCCAACTACAGACCCCTGAGGGCATTTCATCGCTGGCTGTTTCCTTACATCTCAGTATTGTTTCTTGAAGGCACCTTAAAACCAAAGGACGCTACCCTGAAGAGATCACATTTTACTCATCCCACCACCCATGCAGCCATCCATACGAGCTCTGGAGATGCACCAAGTGCTTCCCAGGGCATGGGGGATAAAAAGTCTGTCAGAGTCGGACCTGAGAAAGCTGACCTGGGCCAAGAAGGGCCAGGGGGAGTCCCAAACACAAGATGCTAGTCAAGGAGGAAACACCAAGAAAAAGCCAGTGAGCCCAGGGCAGAGCTGTCGATTGAAGAACGGGACTGGAAGGGAAGAGGGGGACCAGCAAAGCATGCCCTCCTGATGGTCTCAGGCTGTGATGGGACAATGACTGCTCCTCATGAGGAAATTCCATTTTAACAAAAAATGTATACGTGAGATTCTGCTTTGCTTTTGTGTTTCAGAGACTTGAAGCTCGATAACATCCTGTTAGACAGAGATGGACATATCAAAATAGCAGACTTTGGAATGTGCAAAGAGAACATGTTAGGAGATGCCAAGACAAACACTTTCTGCGGAACCCCTGACTACATCGCCCCGGAGGTAAGGATGTGCTGCCTGAAGGGTGTGCATGGGCGTTGGCCCAACTCCACATGTCCCAAGCACCACTGCTCATTTCTCCTGTGGGGGCTAGAAATCAAAAGACTTTGATAGTTTGTCTCGGGATTGGTCTTTGTTTTTCTGAGTATTTCATACATGCAGTTGCACACAGAGGCTCTGTTATTATATAATTATTTAGTAATTATTATTATTTATTCTGTTATTATTTAATGGGAGGTGGTGCTCATGCTGATTAGGTAGTCTCTGAGTCTTGAATGGCTCTGCATACCCTCCTCAGTCATGGCTCCTCCCACTGCAGCCTTAAACCGTATTCACTCCACTGAGACCAACCAGAGGAAACAATGGTGAAGAACCAGGTGGTCACCAAACAGACTCATAAGCGTCCACCTGAATAAGTCCAGTGGTTTCATCTTGGGACCAGAAACACCTAAACTGTGGTTTCCAAGCTGCCGCTGTGTGACCACAGAGAGATTGTTGCGATCTGCAGACCCACAGCCCCTTTTCTGAGGAGGATACTTATGACCCAGCTTATTTTTAGTGTAAAATGGAGGAACCTATGAAAGTTTAAAAAAGGGGGGGGAGCTCATATTCTAAACCCTTAGAAGAATGGCAGTTTCTCAGAAGGCCACTGACAGTCCTACTCTACCCATGTCTCCGTTCCCTTGTTATGGAGTCCTCCCCCATGGCTGACTCCAAGGAGGTTGGACACCCCTTTGCACTTGACCCTTATCTTAGCACAACACTCACTTTCATTGTTGTTGTTCTTTTTTTTTTAAATATCAATCTCCCTGTACTACCAGATGATTGTTCTATTGATGATTGATGATGATCTATTGATGATCTATTGATGATTGATGTTATTTTGCAATCATTATAGATTAACTAGAAGTTGCACAAATAGTACAGACGTGCCACCTATGTATACCTTTCCCCCAGTTTTCTCCAGTGGTCACATCTTCTATAACTCTGCTACAAGACCAAGACCTGGGGATGGATATGGGTATAACATGTATCCAGTTCTATACCATTTACATCACATGGTTTTTATCCCTTGTGTACATGAGTGTACATTACTCAAATTTACATCCACAGACCGATCACAGGGCTCTAAGAAATTTGTGGTTTTGTCCTGTGCTTATTTTGTATTTAATTTTAATTTAACCCTCTTTAAATGCAAAATTGGCCTCTGAGCAACAAGAAATTATAGCTTTTAACTTTTCTTTCTGCAAATGCCTTATGCCAGATCCTTTACCTCATTCCATTTCCAGAATTTAGCATCAGTGACTGACTTCTCTTTTTGCAAATTCAGTCTCTCTGATCTTCCAGCATCCTTGTCTTCACACTATTCCATTCTTTTTTAAGATTTTATTTTTTCATCAGGGCAGGGAGTACAAGCAGGGGGAGCAGCAGGCAGAGGAAGAAGCAGGGTCCCCACTGAGCAGGGAGCTCAATGCTGGACTCCATCCCAGGACCCTGGGATCATAACCTGAGCTGAAGGCAGACATTTACCCTACTGAGCCCCCCAGGTGTCCCACACTCTTCCATTCTTGACACCCTTATTTTCTTATTATATGTTCTCCATGAGTATTTAGGACTACAGTTTAAATCAATATGACCAGCCCAAACTTCTTGCTCCAGCTGCCACAGACAAAAAAGACTGGGATAATTCCCTGCATATTTTCAGACCACAGTACTCTGAAGCTAGAACTCAATCACAAGAAGAAAGTTGGAAAGAACTCAAATACATGGAGGCTAAAGAGCATCCTTCTAAAGAATGAATGGGTCAACCAGGAAATTAAAGAAGAATTGAAAAAACTTCATAGAAACAAATGAAAATGAAAACATAACTGTTCAAAATCTTTGGGACACAGCAAAGGTGGTCCTGAAAGGAAAGTACATACAAGCCTTTCTCAAGAAACAAGAAAGGTCTCAAGTACACAACCTAACCCTATACCTAAAGGAACTGAAGAAAGAACAGCAAAGAAAGCCTAAACCTAGCAGAAGAAGAGAAATAATAAAGATCAGAGTAGAAATCAATGAAATAGAAACCAAAAGAACAGTAGAACAAATCAATGAAACTAGGAGCTGGTTCTTTGAAAGAATTAATAAGATTGATAAACTGCCGGCCAGACTTAACAAAAAGAAAAGAGAAAGGACCTAAATGAATAAAATCATGAATGATAGAGGAGAGATCACAACCAACAAC
Source organism: Mustela nigripes (assembly GCF_022355385.1). Lineage (NCBI taxonomy): Eukaryota > Metazoa > Chordata > Mammalia > Carnivora > Mustelidae > Mustela > Mustela nigripes. Next base: position 113,538,561 of record NC_081562.1, on the reverse strand, counting down.
AAAGAAATACAGTTATAAGAACATATTATGAGAAACTCTACTCCAGCAAATTTGACAATCTGAAAAAAATGGATGTATTCCTAGGGACATATAAACTACCAAAACTGAACCAGGAAGAAATAGAAAACCTGAACAGACCCATAACCAGTAAGGAGTTTGAAGCAGTCATCAAAAATCTCTCATCAAACAAGATCCCAGGGCCAGACAGCTTCCCAGGGGAATTCTACCAAACATTTAAAGAAGAATTAATACCTAGTCTCCTGAAACTGGGCAACAAGTTCCAAAAAATAGAAAATGGAAGGAAAACTTCCAAACTCATTTTATGAGGCCAGCATTACCTTGATCCCCAAACCAGACCTCATCAAAAAAGAAAATTACAGAACAATATCCTTGATGAACACAGATGCAAAAATTCTCACCAAAATACAAGCCAATAGGACCCAACAGTAAATTAAAAGGATTATTCACCACAACCAAGTGGGATTTATTCCTGGGCTGCTAGGCTGGTTCAACATCTGCAAAATCAATCAATGTGATACAATACATTAATAAAAGCAAAAGCAAAAATCATATGATACTCTCAATAGATGCTGAAAAAGCATTTGACAAAGTACAGCATCCTTTCTTGGTCAAAACTCTTCAAAGTATAGGGATAGAGGGTACATTCCTCAATATCATCAAAGCCAGCTATGAAAAATCCATAGTAAATATTATTCTCAGTGGGGAAAAACAGAGCTTTTCTGTTAAGGTCAAGGACACAGCAGGGATGTCCATTATCACCACTGCTATTCAACATAGTACTAGAAGTCCTAGTCTCAGCAATCAGACAACAAAAAGAAGTTAAAGGCATCTAAACTGGCAAAGAAGAAGTCAAACACTCACTCTTTGCAGATGATAGGATACTATATGTGAAAAACCCAAAAGACTCCACTCCAAAACTGCTAGAACTCATACAGGAATTCAGTAATTGTCAGGATATAAAATCAATGCACAGAAATCAGTTGCATTTCTATACACCAACAAAACAGAAAAAAAGAGATATGAAGGAGTCAATCCCATTTACAATTGCACCCAAAACCATAAGATACCTAGGAATAAACCTAACCAAAGAGGCAAAGAATCTATACTCAAAAAACTATAAAGTACTCATGAAAGAAATTGAGGAAGAAGAAATGGAGAAGTATTCCATGCTCATGGATTAGAACAAATATTCTGAAAATGTCTATGCTACCTAAAGCAATCTACACATTTACTGCAATCCCTATCAAAATACCATCAATTTTTTCAAAGAAATGGAACAAATAATCCTAAGATTTATATGGAACCAGAAAAGACCCCGAAGAGCCAGAGGAATATTGAAAAAGAAAACCAAAGCTGGTGGCATCACAATTCCAGACTTCAAGCTCTATTACAAAGCTGTCATCATCAAGACAGTGTGATGCTGGCACAAAAACAGACACACAAATCAATAGAACAGAATAGAGAGCCCAGAAATAGACCATCAACTCTATGGACAACTAATCTTTGACAAAGCAGGAAAGAATGTCCAGTGGAAAAAAGACAGTCTCTTCAACAAATGGTGTTGAGGAAATTGGACAGTCACGTGCAGAAAAATGAAACTGGACCATTTCCTTACACCATGCACAAAAATGGACTCAAAATGGATGAAAGAACTGAATGTGAAATAGGAATCCATCAAAATCCTTGAGAACACAGGCAGCAACCTCTTCGACCTCAGCTGCAGCAATTTCTTCCTAGGAACATCACCAAAGGCAAGGGAAGCAAAGGCAAAAATGAACTATTGGGACTTCATCAAGATCAAAGGCTTTTGCACAGCAAAGGAAACCATCAACAAAACCAAACGACAACTGACAGAATGGGAGAAGATATTTGCAAATGACATATCAGATAAAGGGCTAGTATCCAAAATCTATAAAGAGCTTATCAAACTCTTTAGCCAAAGAATAAATAATCCAATCAAGAAATGGGCAGAGAACATGAACAGATATTTCTCCAAAGAAGGCCAGCAGACACATGAAAAAGTGCTCCACATCACTTGGCATCAGGGAACTACAAATCAAAACCACAATGAGATACCACCTCACACCAGTCAGAATGGCTAAAATTAACCAGTCAGGAAATGACAGATGTTGGAGAGGATGCGTAGAAAGGGGAACCCTCCTACACTGTTGGTGGGAATGCAAGATGGTACAGCCACTCCAGAAAAAAGCATGGAAGTTCCTCAAAAAGTTGAAAATAGAGCCATCTTATGACCTAGCAATTGCTCTACTGGGTATTTACCCTAAAGATACAAACATAGTGATCTGAAGGGGCATGTGCGCCCAAATGTTTATAGCAGCAATGTCCACAATAGCCAAACTATGGAAAGAACCTAGACGTCCATCAACAGATGAATGGATGAAGAAGTATATATACACAATGGAATACTATGCAGCCATCAAAAGAAATCTTGCCATTTGCAATGACATGGATGGAACCAGAGGATGTTATGTTAAGCAAAATAAGTTAATCAAAGAAAGACAACTATCATATGATTTCTCTGATATGAGGAATTTGAGAGGGAGGGTAGGGGGTTCTGGAAGGAAGGGAGGGAAAAAAATGAAACAAGATGGCACAGGGCAGGTGGGGGGGGTGGAGAGAGAAACCTTAGGAGACTCTTAATCTCACACAATAAACTGAGGATTGCCGGGGGTGGGGATAGGGTGGCTGGGTGATGGACATTGGGGAGGGTATGTGCTGTGGTGAGTGCTGTGAAATGTGGAAGACTGATGATTCACAGACCTGTACCCCTGGGGAAATAATACATTATATATTAATTAAAAAAAAAAAAAAAACCCACACGGGAGCACAGAGCAGGTGGGACAAGGCCATGAGGCCCACCTGGCAGACAGGAGAACCCAAATTACAGCAATAAATGCATTTGGGAACAATACCAGGAGTGATGCAGCAGGACAAAAAAGAAAAAAAACACACTTCCCTCCCCAAAGCTGGGGAGTATCCCCAGTCCATGTCTCCTGAGATACTAAACTCTACGGTTCTCTGCATCTTCCAGTGACAGGACTGAGGGTCGAACATAGAATTGGAGGTCCAAGCTCATTTTGACAAAGACTAGGGAAAGAAACACAGGAACACCCTCTCTTAGTATATACTAACCACTTAGTAAATCCGTGTGGGATTCCGGTGCCCAGAAGCAGCTCCCCGGGGAGAGCAGGAGTCACTTGAAGACCAACAGGTGCTCGGGGTGGGGGGGCAGGTTGGGGGGGGGGGGTCCCTTCATGAACTCGGACAGCACATCAACACCGTGAGCCTATACAGATGTGACACCCTAGCTCTGCCAGGCAGATGGAATTGCAGACGGCTCTCACTGCTGGAGGGGAAGGAGACTCTGACGTCAAGGGGCAAGGTCTTTACTATGGGAATCACTTGAGTCAAGTTGGGGGAGGGAAGGAGACAAAAGATGATGCGACCATAAGAAGGCAGCAGCGGTTAAGACAGAAACAGGGAAAGGGGCTGCTCCAGTCAGGGTTTCTCCACCACTTTCTTTTAAAAACATCAACAATGTGAGCCTGGCCCTGATAGCCTGAGGCTTAATCCAGGAGACATTAAATATG